>NW_020838063.1:1683186-1691751 GCF_003676395.1 Aethalodelphis obliquidens
TTTTTTTTAACTTTTTTTCTTAATAATTATTTTTTATTTTAATAACTTTATTTTATTTTACTTTATCTTCTTTCTTTCTTTCTTTCTTTCTTTCTTTCTTTCTTTCTTTCTTTCTTTCTTTCTTTCTTTCTTTCTTTCTTTCTTTCTTTCTTTCTTACCTTCCTTCACTCCTTTAGATAACGAATCATCCCAAACTGAGGAGGTGGACTTTGAGGGCAAGATTTATGATTTTTATCTTTTTTCCTCTTTTTGTGAGTGTGTATGTATATGCTTTGGTGTGAGATTTTGTCTCTATAGCTTTGCTTCCACCATTTGTCCTAGGTTTCTATCCATCTGGTATTTGTTGTTGCTTTTTTGTTTTTTTAATTTTTTTCTTTTTCTTTTCTTAATAATTATTCTTTTATTTTAAAAACTGTTATATTTTATCTGACTTTATTTTATTTTACTGTATCTTCTTTCTTTCTTTCTTCTTTTCCTTCCATCCCCCCTTCCTTCATTCCTCCTTCCCTCCCTCCCTCCTTTCTTTCTTTCTTTATACTTCTACTAATTCTCTCTTACTACTTTTTCTCCCTTTTATTCTGAGCCGTGTGGATGAAAGTCTCTTGGTGCTGCAGCCAGGAGTCAGTGCTGAGCCTCTGAGGTGGGAGAGCCAACTACAACACACTGGTCCAAAAGACACCACCCAGCTCCACACAATATCAAATGGCAAAAATCTCCCAGATATCTCTATCTCAACACCAGCACCCAGCTTCACTCAACGACCAGCAAGCTACAGTGTTGGTCATCCTATGCCAAACAACTAGCAAGACAGAAACACAAACCCACCCATTAGCAGACAGGCTGACTAAAATCATAATAAGTCCACAGACACCCCAAAACACACCACCAGACGTGGGCCTGACGACCAGAAAGACAAGATCCAGCCTCACCCACCAGAACACAGGCACTAGTCTCCTCTACCAGGAAGCATACACAACCACCTGAACCAAACTTAGCCACTGGGGACAGACACCAAAAACAACGGGAACTACGGACATGCAGCCTGCAAAAAGGAGACCCCAAACACAGTAAGAGAAGCAAAATGAGAAGACAGAAAAACACACAGCAGATGAAGGAGCAAGATAAAAACCCAGCAGACCTAACAAATGAAGAGGATATAGGCAGTATACCTGAAAAAGAATTCAGAATATTGACAGTAAAGATGATCCAAAATTTTGGAAATAGAATGGACAAAATGCAAGAAACATTTAATAAGAACCTAGAAGAACTAAGGATGAAACAAACAATGATGAACAACACAATAAATGAAAATAAAACTACTCTAGATAGGATCAATAGCAGAGTAACTGAGGCAGAAGAATGGATAAGTGACATGGAAGATAAAATAGTGGAAATCACTGCAGAGCAGAATAAAGAAAAAGGAATGAAAAGAACTGAGGACAGTCTCAGAAACGTCTGGGATGACATTAAACTCACCAACATTCCAATTATAGGGGTACCAGAAGAAGAAGAGATAAAGAAAGGGACTGAGAAAATATTTGAAGAGATTATAGTGGAAAACTTCCCTAATATGGGAAAGGAAATAGTTAATCAAGTCCAGGAAGCACAGAGAGTCCCATACAGGATAAATCCAACGAGAAATACGCCAAGACACATACTAATCAAACTGCCAAAAATTAAATACAAAGAAAAAATATTAAAAGCTGGAAGGGAAAAAGAACAAATAACACACAGGGAATCCCTATAACGTTAACAGCTGATCTTTCAGCAGAAACTCTGCAAGCCAGAAAGGAGTGGCAGGACACATTTAAAGTGATGAAGGAGAAAAACCTGCAACCAAGATTACTCTATCCAGCAAAGATCTCATTCAGATTTGATGGGGAAATTAAAACTTTACAGACAAGAAAAAGCTGAGAGAGTTCAGCACACCAAACCACCTTTACAACAACTTCTAAAGGAACTTCTCCAGGCAAGAAACAAAAGAAAAGGAAAAGACCTACAATAACGAACCCAAAACATTTAAGAAAATAAGAATAGGAACATACATATTGATAATTACCTTAAATGTAAATGGACTTAATGCTCCCACCAAAAGACACAGATTAGCTGAATGGATACAAAAACAAGACCCATATATATGCTGTCTACAAGACACCCACTTCAGACCTACAGACACATACAGACTCAAAGTAAGGGGATCGAAAAAGATATTCCATGCAAATGGAAACCAAAAGAAAGCTGGAGTAGCAATTCTCATATGAGAGAAAATAGACTTTAAAATAAAGACTATTAGAAGAGACAAAGAAGGACACTACATAATGATCAGGGGATCAATCCAAGAAGAAGATATAACAATTGTGAATAATTATGCACCCAACATAGGAGCACCTCAATACATAAGGCAAATACAGCCATAAAAGGGGAAATTGACAGTAAGACATTCATAGTAGGGGACTTTAATACCCCAGTTTCACCAATGGACAGATCATCCAAAATGAAAATAAATTAGGAAGCACAAGCTTTAAATGATACATTATACAAGATGGACTTAATTAATATTTATAGGACAATCCATCGAAAAACAACAGAATATATATTTTCCTCAAGTGCTCATGGAACATTCTCCAGGAGAAATCATATCTTGGGTCACAAGTCAAGCCTTGGTAAATTTAAGAAAATTGAAATTGTTTCAAGTATCTTTTCTGACCGCAACGCTATGAGACTAGATATCAATTACAGGAAAAGTTCTGTCAAAAATACAAACACACGAAGGCTAAACAATACACTACTTAATAACGAAGAGATCACTGAAGAAATCAAAGAGGAAATCAAAAAATACCTAGAAACAAATGACAATGGATACATGACGTCCCAAAACTTATGGGATGCAGCAAAAGCAGTTCTAAGATGGAAGTTTATAGCAATACAATCATACCTTATAAAACAGGAAACATCTCGAATAAACTACCTAACCTTACACCTAAAGCAATTAGGGAAATAAGAACAAAAAACCCCCAAAGTTATCAGAAGGAAAGAAATCATAAAAATCAGATCAGAAATAAATGAAAAAGAAATGAAGGAAACAATAGCAAAGATCAATAAAACTAAAAGCTGGTTCTTTGAGAAGACAAACAAAATTGATAAACCATTAGCAGACTCATCAAGAAAAAAAGGGAGAAGACTCAAATCAATAGAATTAAAAATGAAAAAGGAGAAGTAACAAGTGACACTGCAGAAATACAAAAGATCATGAGAGGTTACTACAAGCAACTCTATGCCAATAAAATGGACAACGTGGAAGAAATGGACAAATCCTTAGAAATGCACAACCTACCAAGACTGAATCAGGAAGAAATAGAAAATATGAACAAACCAAACACATGCTCTAAAATTGAAACTGTGATTAAAAATCTTCCAACAAAAAAAAAGCCCAGGACCAGATGGCTTCACCGGCCAATTCTATCAAACATTTAGAGTAGAGCTTACACCTATCCTTCTCAAACTCTTCCAAAATATGGCAGAGGGAGGAACACTCCCAAACTCATTCTATGAGGCCACCATCACCTTGATACAAAAACCAGACAAGGAGGTCACAAAGAAAGAATACTACAGGCCAATATCACTGATGAACATAGATGCAAAAATCCTCAACAAAATACTAGCAAACAGAATCCAACAGCACATTAAAAGGATCATACACCATGATCAAGTGGGGTTTATTCCAGGAATGCAAGGATTCTTCAATATATTGAAATCAATCAATGTGATATACCATATTAAATAATTTAAGGAGAAAAACCATATGATCATCTCAATAGATGCAGAGAAAGCTTTCGACAATATTCAACACCCATTTTTGATAAAAACCCTGTAGAAAGTACTCATCGAGGGAACTTTCCTCAACATAATAAAGGCCATATATGACAAACCCACAGCCAAAATCGTCCTCAATGGTGAAAAACTGAAAGTAATTCTACTAAGATCAGGAACAAGACAAGGTTGTGCACTCTCAGAACTCTTATTCAACATAGTTTTGGAAGTTTTAACCCCAGCAATCAGAGAAGAAAAGGAAATAAAAGGAATTCAAATCAGAAAAGAAGAAGTCAAGCTGTCACTTTTTGCAGGTGACATGATACTAAACGTAGAGAATCCTAAAGATGCTACCAGAAAACTACAAAAGCTAATCAATGACTTTGGTAAAGTAGCAGGATACAAAATTAATGCACAGAAATCTCTGGCATTCCTATACACTAATGATGAAAAATCTGAAAGTGAAATCAAGAAAACACTCCCATTTACCATTACAACAGTAAGAATAAAATATCTAGGACTAAAGCTACCTAAGGAGACAAAGGATCTATATGCAGAAAATTATAAGACACTGATGAAAGAAATTAAAGACGATACCAATAGATGGAGAGATATACCATGTTCTTGAATTGGAAGAATCAACACTGTGAAAATGACTCTACTACCCAAAGCAATCTACAGATTCAATGCAATCCCTATCAAAGTACCACTGGTATTTTTCACAGACGTAGAACAAAACAATTCACAATTTGTTTGGAAACACAAAAGACCATGAATAGCCAAAGCAATCTTGAGTACAAAAAACGGAGTTGGAGGAATCAGGTTCCCTGACTTCAGACTATACTACAAAGCTACAGTAATCAAGAGAGTATGGTACTGGCACAAAAACAGAAAGATAGATCAATGGAACAGGATAGGAAGCCCAGAGACAAACCCACTCACATATGGTCACCTTATCTTTGATTAAGGAGGCAGGAATGTACAGTGGAGAAAGGAAAGCCTCTTCAATAAGTGGTGCTGGGAAAACTGGACAGGTACATGTAAAAGTATGAGATTAGATCACTCCCTAACACCATACACAAAAGTAAGCTCAAAATGGATTAAAGACCTAAATGGAAGGCCAGAAACTATCAAACTATTAGAGGAAAACATAGGCAGAACACTCTATGACATAAATCACAGCAAGATCCTTATTGAAACACCTCCTAGAGAAATGGAAATAAAAACAAAAATAAACAAATGGGACCTAACGAAACTTCAAAACTTTTGCACAGCAAAGGAAACCATTAACAATAACAAAAGACAACCCTCAGAATGGGAGAAAAATATTTGCAAATGAAGCAACTGACAGAGGATTAATCTCCAAAATTTATAAGCAGCTCATGCAGCTCAGTAACAAAAAAACAAACAACCCAATCCAAAAATGGGCAGAAGACTTAAATAGACATTTCTCCAAAGAAGATATACAGACTGCCAACAAACACATGAAAGAATGCTCAACATCATTAATCATTAGAGAAATGCAGATCAAAACTACAATGAGATATCATTTCAGACCAGTCAGAATGGCCGTCATCAAAAAAATCTAGAAACAATAAATGCTGGAGAGGGTTTGGAGAAAAGGGAACCCTCTTGCACTGTTGGTGGCAATATAAATTGATACAGCCACTGTGGAGAACAGTATGGAGGTTCCTTAAGAAACTACAAATAGAAATACCATATGACCCAGCAATCCCAATACTGGGCATGTACCCTGAGAAAACCAAATTCAAAAAGAGTCATGTACCAAAATATTCATTGCAGCTCTATTTACAATAGCCCAGAGATGGAAACAACCTAAGTGCCCATCATCGGATGAATGGATAAAGAAGATGTGGCACATATATACAATGGAATATTACTCAGCCATAAAAGGAAACGAAATTGAGCTATTTGTAATGAGGTGGATAAACCTAGAGTCTGGCATGCAGAGTGAAGTAAGTCATAAAGAAAAAGACAAATACCATATGCTAACACATATGTATGGAATTTAAGAAAAAAAAATGTCATGAAGAACCTAGGGGTAAGACAGGAATAAATACACAGACCTACTGGAGAACGGACATGAGGATATGGGGAGGGGGAAGGGTGAGCTGTGACAGAGCGAGAGAGAGGCATGGACATATATACACTAACAAACGTAAGGTAGATAGCTAGTGGGAAGCAGCCGCATGGCACTGGGATATCGGCTTGGTGCTTTGTGACCGCCTGGGGGGTGGGATAGGGAGGGTGGGAAGGAGGGAGATGCAAGAGGGAAGAGATATGGGAACATATGTATATGTATAACTGATTCACTTTGTTATAAAGCAGAAACTAACACAGCATTGTCAAGCAATTTTACCCCAATAAAGATGTTAAAAAAAAAAGTGTCATGTACAAAAATGTTCATTGCAGCTCTATTTACAATAGCCTGGAGATGTAAACAACCTAAGTATCCATCATCGGATGAATGGATAAATAAGATGTGGCACATATATACAATGGAATATTACTCAGTCATAAAAAGAAACGAAATAGAGCTATTTATAATGAGGTGGACAGACCTAGAGTCTCTCATGCAGAGTGAAGTAAGTCAGAAAGAGAAAGACAAATACCATGTGCTAACACACACAGACATATATATATATATATATATATATATATATATATATATGGAATTTAGGGGAAAAAATGTCATGAAGAATCTAGGGGTAAGGCAGGAATAAAGACAGAGACCTACTAGAAAATGGACTTGAGGTTATGGGGATGGGGAAAGGTAAGCTGTGACAAAGCGAGAGAGAGGCATGGACATATATACACTACCAAACGTAAGGTAGATTGCTTGTAGAAAGCAGCCGCATAGCAGAGGGAGATCAGCTCAGTGCTTTGTGACTGCCTGGAGGGGTGGGATATGGAGGGTGGGAAGGAGGGAGACACAAGAGGGAAGAGTTATGGGAACATATGTGTATGTATAACTGATTCACTTTGTTATAAAGCAGAAACTAACACACCATTGTAAAGCAATTATACTCCAATAAAGATGTAAAAAAAGAAAAATAGAAAAGCAGAAGACCACAGATTAATGAGCTAAGCAACCAAAATATGAAATTAGAATGAAAATAACAGAATAAATGCAAGAAAGTGGAAGGAAGGAAAGTTTATCAAAATTAAATAAAGAGAAAAGAAAATAATATCCATAAAGAAGTTCAAGCAAACGAAACGCTTGTTGTTAGGAAATGCAGAAGAAATAGAGAAATGTATAGCAACGGTTATTGAGAGAGGGAGAGAGAGAGAGAGAAAGGGACACAAGTAAACGATATTAGGAATGAGAAAAGATGTAATCATTCGGATACAGTAGATATTTATGTAAGTAGCATACCACTTAATTTGAATTCATTTGAATTACTTAATTTTAAAACAGATGAAGTAAATAATTTTCTCCACCTACCAAAATTAAATCAAATACAAATAGACTGATCATTTCTATAATACAAGTGTAATCCATCATAAATATGGAATGCTAAAACTAAAATTGGTAAGCCCTTTAAAACTTTTCCATGGCCTCAAATATTACCATTAACTTTCAGGTCTGTGAGATCAACCCCATCTGGGACTCACAGTTTATCTACTTATTAATTCATATCAGGCCAACCCATACATTTGGGAACTTCATCCCCAATTTTGGATTCTACTGTTTTTACAAGCTGATAGGTTTAATTACTTGAAAGCCCTCATGTGATACTTCCAGCTTTATCTCACACATATGAGCAAATCTCCAAAACACTCACCTAAACAGCCTTTACATGATCTGCAATCTGGAGATTTGGACTTCTGAAGTAAGTGTCAGAAAAATCTGCCCTTGAGCCTAGGTTAGAAAAAAATTTTTTTACCAGGTACTGTTAACAACTAACACCAGTAAAACTCCAAAGTGTTGATTCTTGAGTTGTTCCTCATCACATTCTCCTGTCTACTGGATATCCACTCCATCTGAAGACCTTAAGCTGAGGATTCTTTTCAGTCTTCCAGGTGACACTGACTTCAGGAGTGGACAGATTCCTCCCAAGATGACAGAATAAGATTAATTTTCTGATTCTCTAAGACATTTTTCTCCTCCTTTACTCTCCTATTAATATTGCCTATCATTATATTGTGATGTCTTTCTAGCACATTACTTGTGACTTTTCTTTATTTTTATTGTATTATTTTTTTAACTCCTGTGGTCTCCTTCTACCACTTAAGGAAAAACATCTGACATTCCCAATCAGACTCTGCTGACAAAAGAAACAAATGCTCCTTTAAACACACTTAAAGGCAGATTTCTTTTTGAAGTCCCCTTCTGATTTGTCAGTTTCCCTTACAGCATTAATCCCAACCTCCAGACTTTGAAAACTGGACACTGACCTCCTGATGAGGTCATTACAATCTTATCAGCAAGTCCTACTCAATCAGCAGTAGGCCCCAATATTGGGGCCATCATGGCCCTGATAGTCAAATTTTCTCATGGTATTCCTTTTGTTCATGATAGCCTGCTTTGTGAAACTGGTTAACTCTGCTAAATACATTGTTTACCTTGAGGAACACAAAATTGGCTTTCTCTTGTTGTGATAAATGATACTTATACTCCGGATACAGTCTGTGCCACACTGGGGTACTATTTTTTATATAACATCTTACATAATACCCATATGACATATGCTAACTTATCTTGTGTGTTCAGGATAGTTGTTAGAGACGTTC
>NW_020838063.1:1736751-1815030 GCF_003676395.1 Aethalodelphis obliquidens
GAACGTCTCTAACAACTATCCTGAACACACAAGATAAGTTAGCATATACCATATGGGTGTTATGTAAGATGTTATGTAAGAAATAGTACCGCAGTGTGGCACAGACTGTATCCGGAGTATAAGTATCATTTATCACAACAAGAGAAAGCCAATTTTGTGTTCCTCAAGGTAAACAATGTATTTAGCAGAGTTAACCAGTTTCACAAAGCAGGCTGACTATCATGAACAAAAGGAATACCATGAGAAAATTTGACTATCAGGGCCAGGATGGCCCCAATATTGGAGCCTACTGCTTATTGAGTAGGACTTGCTGATAAGATTGTAATGACCTCATCAGGAGGTCAGTGTCCAATTTTCAAAGTCTAGAGGTTGGGATTAATGCTGTAAGGGAAACTGACAAATCAGAAGGAGCCTTCAAAAAGAAATCTGCCTTTAAGTGTGTTTAAAGGAGCAGCATTTGTTTCTTTTGTCAGCAGGGTCCGATTGGGAATGTCAGATGTTTTTCCTTAAGTGGTAGAAGGAGACCACAGGAGTTAAAAAATAGTACAATAAAGATGAGGGAAGGTCACAGTAATGTGCTAGAAAGACATCACAATGTAATGATAGGCAATATTAGTAGTAGAGTAAAGGAGGAGAAAAAGGTCTTAGAGAATCAGAAAATTAATCTTATTCTGTCATCTTGGGAGGAATCTGTCCACTCCTGAAGTCAGTGTCACCTGGAAGACTGAAAAGAATCCTCAGCTTAAGGTCTTCAGATGGAGTGGGTATCCAGTAGACAGGGGGATGTGATGAGGAACAACTCAAGGATGAACACTCTGGAGTTTTACTGGTGTTAGTTGTTAACAGTATCTGGTAAGACTTTATTTATTTATTTATTTATTTATTTAATTAACCTAGGCTCAAGGGCAGATTTTTCTGACGCTTAATTCAGAAGACCAAGTCTCTAGGTTGCAGATCATATAAAGGCTGTTTAGGTGAGTGTTTTGGAGATTTGCTCATATCTGTGAGATAAAGCTGGAAGTATCACATGAGGGTTTTCAAGTAATTAAACCTATCAGCTTGTAAAAACAGTAGAATCCAAAATTGTGGATGAGGTTCCCAAGTGTATGGGCTGGCCTGATATGAATTAATAAGTAGATAAACTGTGAGTCCCAGATGGGGTTGATCTCACAGACCTGAAAGTTAATGGTAATATTTGAGGCCGTGGAAAAGTTTTGAAGGGCTTTACCAATTTTAGTTTTAGCATTCCATATTTACGATGGATTACACTTGTATTATAGAAATGATCAGTCTATTTGTATTTGATTTAATTTTGGTAGGTGGAGAAAATTATTTATTTCTTCTGTTGTAAATTAAATAATTCAAATTAAGTGGTATGCTACTTACATAAATATCTACTGTATCCAAATGATTAATTCTTTTCTCATTCCTTATATCTTTTACTTGTCTCTCTCTCTCTCTCTCTCTCTCTCTCTCTCTCTCTCTCTCTCTCTCAATAACCGTTGCTATACATTTCTCCATTTCTTCTGCATTTCCTAACAACAAGAGTTTCATTTGCTTGAACTTCTTTATGGATATTATTTTCTTTTCTCTTTATTTAATTTTGATAAACTTTCCTTCCTTCCACTTTCTTGCATTTATTCTGTCACTCTCATTCTAATTTCATATTTTGGTTGCTTAGCTCATTAATCTGTGGTCTTTCTGCTTTTCTAATACAAGCATTTGGTGTTATAAAATGTCCCTCAAACTACCTCTTTGGTGTATTCCACAAGATTTTATAAGGGCTATTTTCATTATCATTTGTTTGCAATATTTCCTAATTTCTATGATGATTAATAATTACAGTTTATCCCTTGTTGGTTATACTTATCACTCAATTCAGGTCGTATTTTTAAACATTCCCATGGTAAGTTGTTTCTTTCTGTTTTCCTTGGGTTATTATTTTTTATCTTAATTACATTGTGTTCAGAGAGCGTGGTTTCCACCTTCAGAACACTTTTTTGAAAATTGCTGACATATATTTTTGGCCTAGTGTATGATCAACTTTTCTAAATGTTCCAATTGTGTTTCCAAAGAACATATATTCTCTAATCTTTGGACCTAGTATTGTGTACATGTCCATTACATCAAGATTTTAATAGGGTTCTTCAAATCTTCCTTATCATTGCTAATAGTTATTGTTTTCTTAATCGATCAGTTACTGAGCAGGACACTAAAAGTTCCCACACTGTGAATTTGTCAATTTCAGTGAATTTTTGGCATATGTATATTTTGAGCCTTCGGAATTATAATCACACTAATTAGCCCTGAATCCCTCTTTTTAATCATTTAAGAACTGAAATAATCATTTAAAAAATGTTCACAACTGTTTACTTTTGATGCTGCCATGCCCTTATGATTTAGATAGTCCTCTTTTAAAGGTCATATGGCTTCATTTTCAATTTCCTAGTAATCTCTAGTTTGCAGTTGTTTCTGTCATCTTATTTCTGCTTCCTATTTATTGTGATTTTTTCCCTACACTTCTCATGTATTATTCTCTTTTTCTGTTTTGTATTGCCCTGACTGAGTCTCCGTTGGATAGATTGAGTGTTCTTTAGTACCTTATTCCCTCTAGTGGTTTGGAAGTAATATATCCTATTTCTATTTGTCAAGTTCACCCGTGACGTTTTAACATGCTCTCCAGTGTTGCCGAGTCAGGTGTGCTGCTATGAGCAAATACTTGTTCATAGACAGCTTTACCCTAACCCAGTGTTCCTTAGGGAAAAATTTAACACATCAACACAATCTAATGGACATCATGACAAAGATTTAAACCCATTTGTTTAGATTTGTTGGTGGAAGGTTTTTAGTAGAGCAGGGAGCTAATATTTACTGAACAGCTTTAATGTTCCAAGCACTTTATATGCATTTTTCTCATTTGACACTCCCAAACACCATACCAGATATGCATTTTTATATCCTCATTTGAAATGGGAAAAGTGAGAATCAGAGAGGTTAACCTTTCCCTCATCACATAGCCAGTTATTTCAGGAGTGAATCTAGGTCCCTTTGACTGTAAACATCAGGGGCTCTCTATATTCCACATTGTTTTCAGAGGTAGATAGATAGGCTGTAGACACATGAGGTCTCTCACATTGAACAGGTAAACTTATGAGGCCTGGGAACGTGTTCAACCATAGCAAAGTGACCTTTTATGTGCCTCACAACTCAACTTCATTTTTTCCTCAAAACTGCCACTGCCACACAACTGCACATAATTCATCTTCCATTGATTCCTTTCAGCAAACTTGAAGGACATATAAGCATTTCCCACTTTGGGGACACATTTGCCAGGCTCTCTGTAAAGGTTTTGCCAAACACGTGGCTTCACCATGCCTAGCCCGGAGCAGGGTCACATGTCGGTTAGGGATACGTGGGGTTCGGTTATGTAGAAGAAACAACCCTGTTCATGACACTTTCATTATGGGACCACTACGGGGATTTCTATAAGCCTGCATCAGGTTTCTTTCCTAAGGCCCTTAATGGACTTCTGCAATCCTTCTAGGAGCAACATATTTCAACATGCCCTCTGTAGAGAAGCATGAGCCTCTTTTTGCCCATGGGACTTGAGCCCACTTTGTGAGCTTCGCTCAGCTTCCAACGACCTAAGAGTTACAATGTCTGGGTTTTCAAGGCTTGAAAGCAATAAGTCCATACGTCCCACACGAGGGATAGCTTCTAATCACTGATGGATCATTGTCAGGAAAACTTGGTGCCAAGAGCTGACATCAAAGGGATCCCATTCCTTATGACAGTCTTCATGATATGCGGGTGGAGAAAGCACAAGCTGCCCCTGGGCCTGAGGTGCCTGCTTGTGTGGAGCTCCAATTCAAAGGCAGGCAACTCTCCAAAAGCTCGATGGAGAATCCTCTGAAATGGCCCAGGTTTTGCCTCTGCCACTAGGCTCAGGGTTCAAAGAGTGAACGAAATTTGTGTTCCACACGGGCCGTCCACCGACAGAGTGAAAGTACCATTCTTTGCCAAGGTGGGCAAGCAGCATGTGGCCACAGGCCTTAAAAAAACTTGCTCCCTGTGGGCTTCAGAACCGAGCACTCAGCGCAGCTTATGGTACCCCTTTTAGAAACCGGGTAGCACAGTTCTCCAATAGGTTTCACCACATTCTAGACAATTGGCCTACGTGTTTCCTGCAAGGAAAGCAACATGGTATACCATTGCTTCCATCCGGCCCACCTCAGTCATATGTATTTCTGAACTGGAGAGAAACTGTTTTCTCATGCCATGGGAAAGGCCTCCTTTGCAATGGAATTGAAGACACAGTGCCAAGAAGAGTTTTCTATGTTCCCTCCTGTGATTGTAACCACTTTGTGTGAACACAAGTCAACTCAAGCCTCAGCCAATAAGGACTTCTCACACTCAAGGAACAAACACGAACCCAGGATTTCTTTCCTGCATGCAGCAATGAACCAACCCCTGCCTTCCTTATAGGAGCAGCTCTTCAAACTTGCTTTTAGAAGGCTTTCTCCTCCCGTCCCCTGGAGCACCCTTTGCTAAGCTCCACCTCCAAGAAGCATGTACAAATGATAGGTTTTTAATTCACACCACTCATCACCGCAGGTGTAACTGTACTTTGTGTGACCTTCTATTGTTGAAGGAAACCTTTTTGGGGAAATGTTTGCAGAACCATCTGTCTCCACAGGGCTTCATATTGGAAGTCGGCCAGGCTTATTTATGACGTGAGTCAACCTGCTGTTTCCCGCTATTCTCTTTAGATGGCTCTATGGGAGCAAAGCATTTTAAGGGAGCCAAAGCAAAAATGTGCCAGAGGATGTCTGTAACAAATGACACCATGTGCTTGCCCGACTTTGTTCCAGTTCCCTATACACTGAACAAAATCTGCATATGAAATTTTCTTCATCTAGTCTGTCAGGTACACATCGTATTTACCCTGTGAGTAACTACCTTCCTATGCGATCTGAAAGGCTGTCATTCCATATCACCTTGAGAACCACGGAGCGTAGCACTGTTTGAACGAACTGGTGGTTGGCGTGTTGGGAAAAGGGGTGCAAACCTTCCAGAACCTGCTTGAAAGAAGCTAGATAAGAACTAGCCAATCCTGAAAGAATCGTGGGTATCACATTGCTTTCATCTAGCTCGTCACTTGCATGTGCGCATCGCATCTGGGGAACGAGCCTGGCTGTGCTTTCTGCACAAGGATTCTTTTACTCCATTTTGAATATGGAACACAGAGCTCAGGGCAGCACGAAGGCACCTCTGTGAAAGAGCTATTTCCAGGTCTCCCAAATAATTGGCTCCCTGTATGGAACTCTGTGGCTAAGCTCCAAATCCAAAAAAGGCCACATGGGTAACATCCTTTCAGCTAGCTTGAAGGGCCCATACCCATTTCCCTTAAGGGGGACATATTTGCCAAGCCATCAGGAATGTTTTGCCAAACACGTGGCTTCACACACAGCCAGGCGCAGGGGCACGGGTTGGTTACCAATATGGGGGATTCGGGTATGTAGAAGAAACCACCCAGTGCATGACACTTTCAGTAGGGGACCAATCCAGGAAATTCTATCACCCTGCATCACGTTTCTTTCCTATAGCTCTTAAAGGACTTCTGCACTCCTTCTAGGAGCAACACGTTTCAACATGCCCTCTGTTGAGAGGCATGAGCTTCTTTTCACCCATGGGACTTGAGCCCACTTTGTTAGCTTCACTCCAGCTCCAAAGCCCTAAGTGTTAGAGTGTCTGGATTTGCAAGGTTCAAAAGTAATTGCTCCTTGCGTCCTACATGAGGGATAGCTTCTGGTCACTGAAGGAGCACTCTCAGAAAACTTGGTGCCGAGAGCTCTGATCAAAGGTCTCTGGTTCCTTAGGACTGTCTTCATGGTATATAGGTGGAGAAGGCACTGGCTGCCCCTGGGCCTGATGACTCTGCTTGTGTTGAACTTTGAAAGAAAGACTCTCTCAAAGCGCTCAGTTTTGAAGCCTCTGACATGACACATGTTTTGCGTCTGCCACTAGGCTCCAGTTTCAATTGTGTGAAAGAAATTTTTGTTCCAGAAGGCTGCCTTCCTAGTGATTAAATGCCTCCTACTTTGCCCAGGTGTGCCAACATCTCCTTGCCTAATTTCTTCAAATGCTTTTCCTTTATTTGTCCTTCAGAACAAGGCCATCATTCCTTGTTACACATCCTTTCCTCTTATACACATTGTGTGAAAAATTAATACAACATAAGAAACCATATGTTTATGAGGAAATTTTTATAGGCTGTATATTTTGTCATTTTTTGGAAATGTCACACGAATATTTTACATGTGCTTTAAGCAACAGGATCAAAGGAAGCACTGATACATACAATGAGTAGTTCTGCTCTGTGCCAACTTCACCAGACATTTCTCTTTTTTATCCTGATAGTGTGGTTAAGTGTAGGTTTAGAAGTAACACAATCTTTCTATTTTGATAGGGAGACAATCATTTGGTAAACAGTTCAGATCAATTTGTAGGAATGGTGTTACAGTCTTGGCCTGGATTCTTAGGTCAGCTGTCTACCCCTGTTGTCATCTTTTCATCCTTTGTGACTGTTGTTTGTGTTCAGTAGTCCTTTTATAGACCATTCCAGTTTGGTGGTTCTTCTTTAGTAGCAAAGATGAGTTCAAGTGTCATTCCCTTTAGTTTCGCTGCGCATGAGCTACTTAAGAGTACCTGACAAAAATTCCTTTATCTAGATTGGCGACAGTCCTTTAAATGATGTATTTTTCCAGTATGCATAATCCCCTGTTTGCAGGTTTTGGAGTAAGTGTTCTTCATACAAAGAAAGATTGCAGTGATAAACTTAAGAGACAAAATGAGAGTGTACTTTTAAGAATTCAAGTAAATTTTACAATAATTTAATAGAGCAACATGGTGCTATCAGGGAAGTGAGTCTTAGGCAGTAATACAGAACTCAATTTACAATCCTAGAATTTAATATCCACAGAAACATTATCTTTTTTACTCTATAATTACCCTCAGTTATACCTAATATAGCCACATTAAGACTAATTTGTTTGCAAAATAAGTCTGGATAATTGATCACATAGGTTTGTTTCTTTGTTTGTTTTTTTAATTGACTGTGCTGGAAGTTTTTATAAAGAATCTCAGATGAGACGTTTCAAGTGCTTCTCAAGGCTAGGGATGTTATGCCAAGGACGTGCCACAGATTCTGCCTGTGATATCTATGGGTTTGAGTGAAATATTTTTTTCTCGAGATCCCCAAAATATCTTGATATTTTTGCACCTGTCAGGATATTATTCATCTGAAAAGGCTTCTCGGAACCTAAGAATTTCCCATTTCTGGAGGCATCAGGTAGAGGTAAAAGATAACTGTTTCAATTCTTTTTACAAAGGTGCAATTTACCAAGTTGCTGTAAGTCATAATTAGCTTAAGCGGAAAGGTTTCCTTATATCTGTAAAAATGGATAAAAGCCAGTAATATTTCAGACAAAAACCTTAAACTTATAATCATATTCATCAGTTCACTCAGTCCTATATAACTAATCCTTGATCTTCATCTTTTCTTAGCAGTTTTATGAAATCATCAGGGTTTCCATTAGAATTTTAAAGTTTCTTACCCAGTTCAGCAGTATGATCTAATAGTTATCAGAAACCTGTCCTTGTCAAAAGGTTTTTCTATGAATTTTCTTGAAGATGAAACATTTTTGCAAAAGTCTGAGAGTGAAAAACATAACTCTCTATGAATGACAAAAGGCATGGTTAAAGATTTGATGACAATGTGAATGACAAAGAGGCATAATCAAGTTGCTGTGACATACAACATTTTAAGATAATAACTAGATTGATGACTGATAGAATTATACCAGGACACATCCAATTTTTTCAATTTTGAAAATAATCTCTAGAACATTTTTTACCACTGACATTTACCCTTAGATTATAACCTAAGATTGTTTATCACCCACCACTCATTGGACAATGTTTCCCATGTAAGTTAACATACCAACTAAACTTAATTAGTTTAATATTTCTCTCTGAGATGCCTCAGGAGTCCACTGAAGCATCCCAAATTTAACTAGGTGTCAATAGAATTTTGATTATAATTTGATCCTGGGGAAGTCTGTTAAAAACATCAAAAAATTTTAAGGCAGAGGGGAAGATGGTGGAAGAGTAAGACACGGAGATCACCTTCCTCCCCACAGATACACCAGAAATACATCTACACATGGAGCAGCTCCTACAGAACACCTATTGAATGCTGGCAGAAGACCTCAGACTTCCCAAAAGGCAAGAAACTCCCCACGTACCTGGGTAGGGCAAAAGAAAAAAAGAAAAAACAGAGACAAAAGAATAGGGACGGAACCTGCACCAGTGGGAGGGAGCTGGGAAAGAGGAAAGGTTTCCACACACTAGGAAGCCCCTTCACAGGCGGAGACTGCAGGAGGCAGAGGGGGGAGCTTCAGAGCCGCAGAGGAGAGCACAGCAACAGGGGTGCAGAGCGCAAAGCGGGGAGATTCCTGCACAGAGGATCGGTGCCGACCAGCACTCACCAGCCCAAGAGGCTTGCCTGCTAACACACCGGGGCAGGCGGGGCTGCGAGCTGAGGCTCAGGCTTCGGTCAGAGCACCGGGAGAGGACTGGAGTTGGCTGCGTGAACACAGCCTGAAGGGGTTAGTGCACCACGGCTAACCAGGAGGGAGTCTGGGAAAAGGTCTGGAGCTGCTGAAGAGTCAAGAGACTTTTTCTTCCCTCTTTGTTTCCTGGTGCGCAAGGGGAGGGGTTTAAGAGCGATGCTTAAAGGAACTCCAGAGACGGGCACGAGCCGCGGCTAAAAGCACGGATCCCAGAGACGGGTGTGAGCCACGGCTAAAAGCGTGGACTCCAGAGACGGGTGCGAGCTTCACTAAAAGCACAGACCCCAGAGACGGGCACGAGCCACCGCTAAAAGCACAGACCCCCAGAGAAGGGTGGGAGACGCTAAGGCTGCTGCTGCCACCACCAAGGGGCCTGTGTGCAAGCATAGGTCACTATACACACCGCTCTTCCAGGGAGCATGTGCAGCCCGCCACTGCCAGGCTCCCAGGATCCGGAGACAACTTCCCTGGGAGAACGCACGGCAGGCCTCAGGCTGGTGCAAAGTCACGCCGGCCTCTGCCACCGCAGGCTCGCCACGCACTCCGTGCCCCACCCTCCCCCTGGCCTGAGTGAGCCAGAACCCCCAAATCAGTGGCTCCTTTAACCCCGTCCTGTCTGAGCAAAAAACAGACGCCCTACAGCGACCTAAACGCAGAGGCAGGGCCAAATCCAAAGCTGAGCCCCTGGGAGCTGCGAGAACAAAGAAGAGAAAGGGAAATCTCTCCCAGCAGCCTCACAAACAATGGATTAAAGCTCCACAATCAACTTGATGTAGCCTGCATCTGTGGAATATATGAATAGACAGCGAATCATCCCAAATTGAGGAGGTGGACTTTGAGAGCAAGATTTATAATTTTTTCTGCTTTTCCTCTTTTGATGAGTGTGTATGTGTATGCTTCTGTGTCAGATTTTGTCTGTATAGCTTTGCTTCCACCATTTGTCCTAGGGTTCTATCCGTCCTTTTCTTTAAATTTTTTTTCTTAATAACTAATTTTAATAACTTTATTTTACTTTACCTTCTTTCCTTCTTTCTTTCTTTCTTTCTTTCATCTTTCTTTCTTTCTTTCCTTCCTTACTTCTCTCCTTTAGACAATGAATCATCCCAAATTGAGGAGATGGACTTTGAGAGCAATATTTTTGATTTTTTCCCCTTTTCCTCTTTTTGTGAGGAAGTATGTGTATGCTTCTGTGTGAGATTTTGTCTGTATAGCTTTGCTTCCACCATTTTTCCTAAGGTTCTATTCGTCCCTCTTTTTTCATCTAAATAATTAATTTTTTAATTTAATAAAATTATTGTATTTTACTTTATTTTATTTTACTGTATCTTCTTTCTTTCTTTCTTTTTTCCTTCCTTCACGCCTTCCTTCTTTCTTTCCTTCCTTCCTCCCTCCCTCCCTCCCTCCTTTCTTTCTTTCTTTCCTTCTTTCCTTCTTTTCTTCTTTTTTCTCCCTTCCCTCCTTCCTTTCTTTCTTTCTTTCTTCCTACTTCTACTAATTCTTTCTCGCTAAGTTTTCTCCCTTTTATTCTGACCCGTGTGGATGAAAGGCTCTTGGTGCTACAGCCAGGAGTCAGTGCTGTGCCTGAGGTGGGAGAGCCAACTTCAGGACACTGGTCAACAAGAGACCTCCCAGTTCCACATAATATCAAATGTCAAAAATCTACCAGAGATCTCCGTCTCAACACTAGCACCTAGTTTCACTCGACGACCAGCAAGCTACAGTGCTGGACAACGTATGCCAAACAACTAGCAAAACAGAAACTCAACCCCACCCATTAACAGAGAGGCTGCCTAAAATCATAATAAGTCCACCCAAAGCACATCACCAGATGTGGACCTGCCCACCGGAGAAACAAGATACAGCCTCATCCACCAGAACACAGGCATGAGTCCCCTCCACCAGGAAGCCTACACAACACACTGAACCAACCTTAGCCATTGGGGACAGACATCAAAAACAACTGGAACTATGAACGTGCAGCCTGCAAAAAGGAGAACCCAAACACAGTAAGATAAGCAAAATGAGAAGACAGAAAAACATACAACAGATGAAGGAGCAAGATAAAAATGCACCAGACCTAACAAATGAAGAGGAAATAGGCAGTCTACCTGAAAAAGCATTCAGAATAATGATAGTAAAGATGATCCGATATCTTGGAAATAGAATAGACAAAATGCAAGAAACATTTAAAAAGGACCAAGAAGAACTAAAGATGTAACAAACAATGATGAACAGCAAAATAAATGAAATGAAAAATACTCTAGATGGGATCAATAGCAGAATAACTGAGGCAGAAGAACGGATAAGTGACCTGGAAGATAAAATAGTGGAAATAACTACCGCAGAGCAGAATAAAGAAAAAAGAATGAAAAGAACTGAGGACAGTCTCAGAGACCACTGGGACAACATTAAACACACCAACATTCGAATTATAGGGGTTCCAGAAGAAGAAGAGAAAAAGAAAGGGACTGAGAAAATATTTGAAGAGATTATAGTTGAAAAGTTCCCTAATATGGGAAAGGAAATAGTTAATCAAGTTCAGGAAGCACAGAGAGTCCCATAAAGGATAAATACAAGGAGAAATATGCCAGGACACATATTAATCAAACTGCCAAAAATTAAATACAAAGAAAGCATATTAAAAGCAGCAAGGGAAAAACCACAAATAACACACAAGGGAATCCCCATAAGGTTAACAGCTCATCTCTCAGCAGAAACTCTGCAAGCCAGAAGGGAGTGGTAGGACATACTGAAAGTGATGAAGGAGAAAAACCTGCAACCAAGAATACTCTACCCAGCAAGGATCTCATTGAGATTTGATGGAGAAATTAAAACGTTTACAGACAAGCAAAAGCTGAGAGAGTTCAGCACCACAAAACCAGCTTCACAACAAATGCTAAAGGAACTTCTCTAGGCAAGAAACACAAGAGAAGGAAAAGACCTACAATAAAAAACCCAAAACTATTTAGAAAATGGGAATACACACATACATATCAATAATTACCTTAAAGGTAAATGGACTGAATGCTCCCACCAAAAGACACAGATTGGCTGAATGAATACAAAAACAAGACCCTTATATATGCTGTCTACAAGAGACCCACTTCAGACCTAGAGACACGTACACACTGAAAGTAAGGGGATGGAAAAAGATATTCCATGCAAATGGAAACCAAAAGAAAGCTGGAGTAGCAATTCTCATATCAGACAAAATAGACTTAAAAATAAAAACTATTAGAAGAGCCAAAGAAAGACACTACATAATGATCAAGGGATTGATCCAAGAAGAATATATAACAATTGTAAATATTTATGCACCCAACATAAGAGCACCTCAATACATAAGGCAAATACTAACAGTCATAAGAGGGGAAATTGACAGTAACACATTCATAGTAGGGGACTTTAACACCCTACTTTCACTAATGGACAGATCATCCAAAATGAAAATAAATAAGGAAACACAAGCTTTAAATGACACATTAAACAAGTTGGACTTAATTCATATTTATAGGACACTCCATCCAAAAACAAGAGAATACACATTTTTCTCAAGTGTTCATGGAACATTCTCTAGGATAGATCATATCTTGGGTCACAAATCAAGCCTTGGTAAATTTAAGAAAATTGAAATTGTATCAAATATCTTTTCTGACCACAACGCCATGAGACTACATATCAATTACAGGAAAGATCTATAAAAATACAAACACATGGAGGCTAAACAATACACTACTTAATAACGAAGTGATTACTGAAGAAATCAAAGAGGAAATAAAAAAAATACCTAGAAAAAAATTACAATGCAGACACGATGATCCAAAACCTATGGGATGCAGCAAAGGCAGTTCTAAGAGGGAAGTTTATAGCAATACAAGCCCACCTTAAGAAACATGAAACATCTCGAATAAACAACCTAACCTTGTACCTAAAGCAATTAGAGAAAGAAGAACAAAAAAACCCCCCAAAGTTAGCAGAATGAAAGAAATCATAAAAATCAGATCAGAAATAAATGAAAAGGAAATGAAGTAAAGAACAGCAAAGATCAATGAAACTAAAAGCTAGTTCTTTGAGAAGATAAACAAAATAGATAAACCATTAGCCAGACTCATCAAGAAAAAAAGGGAGAAAACTCAAATCAATAGAATTAAAAATGAAAAAGGAGAAGTAACAACTGACACTGTAGAAATACAAAAGATCATGAGAGATTACTACAAGCAACTCTATACCAATAAAATGGACAACCTGGAAGAAATAGACAAATTCTTACAAATAAACAACATGCCAGGACTGAATCACGAAGAAATAGAAAATATGAACAGACCAATCACAAGCACTGAAATTGAAATTAAAAATCTTTCAACGAACAAAAGTCCAGGACCAGATGGCTTCACAGGCGAATTCTATCAAACATTTAGAGAAGAGCTAACACCTATCCTTCTCAAAGTCTTCCAAAATTTAGCAGAGGGAGAAACATCCCAAATTCATTCTATGAGGCCACCATCACCTTGATACAAAAACCAGACAAGGATGCCAAAAAGAAAGACAACTACAGGCCAATATCACTGATGAACATAGATGCAAAAATCCTCGAAAAAAACCTCGCAAACAGAATCCAACAGCACATTAAAAGGATCATACACCATGATCAACTGGGATTTATTCCAGGAATGCAAGGATTCTTCAATATACGCAAATCTATCAATGTGTTACACCATATTAACAAATTGAAGGAGAAAAACCATATGATCATCTCAATAGATGCAGAGAAAGCTTTTGACAAAATTCAACGCCAATTTATGATTAAAACCCTGCAGAAAGTAGGCATAGAGGGAACTTTCCTCAACATAATAAAGGCTATAGATGACAAACCCACAGCTAACATCATCCTCAATGGTGAAAAACTGAAAGCATTTCCACTAAAATCAGGAACAAGACAAGGTTGCCCACCCTCAACACTCTTATTCAATATAGTTTTGGAAGTTTTAGCCACAACAAACAGAGAAAAAATGGAAATAAAAGGAATCCAAATCGGAAAAGAAGAAGCAGAGCTGTCACTCTTCGCAGATTACATGATACTATACATAGAGAATCCTAAGGATGCCACCAGAAAACTACTAGAGCTAATCAATTAACTTGGTAAAGTTGCAGGATACAAAATTAATGCAAAGAAATCTCTTGCATTCCTATACACTAATGATGAAAAATCTGAAAGTGAAATCAAGAAAACACTCCCATTTACCATTGCAGCAAAAAGAATAAAATATTTAGGAATAAACCTACCTAAGGAGACAAAAGACCTGCATGCAGAAAATTATAGGACACCGATGAAAGAAACTAAAGATCATACAAACAGATGGAGAGATATACCATGTTCTTAGATTGGAAGAATCAACACTGAGAAAATGACTGTACTACCCAAAGCAATCTACAGATTCAATGCAATCCCTATCAAACTACCACTGACATTTTTCAAAGAACTAGAACAAAAAATTTCACAATTTGTATGGAAACACAAAATACGCCGAAGAGCCAAAGCAATCTTGAGAATGAAAAATGGAGCTGGAGGAATCAAGCTCCCTGACTTCAGACTATACTAGAAAGCTACAGTAATCAAGGCAGTATGGTACTGGCACAAAAACAGAAAGATAGATCAATGGAACAGGATAGAAACCCCAGACAAAAACCCATGCACATACGGTCAACTTATCTTTGATAAAGGAGGCAGGAATGTACAGTGGAGAAAGCACAGCCTCTTCAATAAGTGGTGCTGTGAAAACTGGACAGGTACATGTAAAAGTGTGCGATTAGATCACTCCCTAACACCATACACAAAAATAAGCTCAAAATGGATTAAGGCCTAAATGTAAGGTGAGAAACTATCAAACTCTTAGAGGAAAACATAGGCAGAACACTCTATGACATAAATCACAGCAAGATCCTTTTTGACCCACATTCTAGAGAAATGGAAATAAAAACAAAAATAAACAAATGGGACCTAATGAAACTCCAAAGCTTTTGCAAAGCAAAGGAAACCATAAGCAAGACCAAAAGACAACCCTCAGAATGGGAGAAAATATTTGCAAATGAATCAACAAAGGATTAATTTCCAAAATTTACAAGCAGCTCATGCAGTTCAATAACAAAAAACAAACAACCCAATCCAGAAATGGGCAGAAGACATAAATAGACATTTCTCCAAAGAAGATATACAGACTGCCAACAAACACATGAAAGAATGCTCAACGTCATTAATCATTGGGGAAATTCAAATCAAAACTACAATGAGATATCATCTCATACCAGTCAGAATGGCCATCATCAAAAAATCTACAAACAATAAATGCTGGAGAGGGTGTGGAGAAAAGGGAACACTCTTGCACTGCTGGTGGGAATGTGAATTGGTTCAGCCACTATGGAGAACAGTATGGAAGTTCTTTAAAAAACTACAAATAGAACTACCATATGACCCAGCAATCCCACTACTGGGCATATACCCTGAGAAAGACATAATTCAAAGAGAATCATGTTCCAAAATGTTCATTGCAGCTCTATTTACAATAGCCCCGAGATGGAAACAACCTAAATGCCCATCATCGGATGAATGGATAAAGAAGATGTGGCACATTTATAGAATGGAATATTACTGAGCCATAAAAAGAAACCAAATTGAGTTATTTGTAATGAGGTGGATAGACCTAGAGTCTGTCATACAGAGTGAAGTAAATCAGAAAGAGAAAGACAAATACCGTATGCTAACACATTTATATGGAATTTAAGAAAAAACATATCATGAAGAATCTAGGGGTAAGAAAGGAATAAAGACACAGACCTACCGGAGAACGGACTTTAGGTTATGGGGAGGGGGATGGGTGAGCTGTGACAAAGCGCGAGAGAGGCATGGACATATATACACTAACAAACGTAAGTAGATAGCTAGTGGGAAGCAGCCGCATGGCACAGGGTTATCGTCTCGGTGCTTTGTGACCACCTGGAGGGGTGGGATAGGGAGGGTGGGATGGATGGAGACGCAAGAGAGAAGAGATATGGGAACATACGTATATGTATAACTGATTCACTTTGTTATAAAGCAGAAACTAACACACCTTTGTAAAGCAATTATACCCCAATAAAGATGTTCAAAAACAAAATTTTAAAACACCTGGTCAAAAAGATCATAGGTTACTGTGAAATCATACTTATTTGCTTGACCCAAGTGACAATAAAAGATTTCAAAAGCAATAGAGAAAGTTCTCAATATTTCAAGAAAACTTTGTTCACTTAGCAGAGAGAGAAAATCAAACTCCAGTCCAACACCAGCTTACTTTTAATAATAAATCTTATTTATTAATTAAATTGTATCTAATCTTAACCAGTCCTGAGCATGCACAAAACTCTTTTCTCAAGGTTCATTTTCTGCAAACCTTCCACAACGCTGTATCCATCTCAGTGTGTCCCTTATTTTCTTTACCATTTAGAAATAACCAGCTTCAGGACAATATTACTTTCTTTTCCCTTAACAAATAGTTCTCCATTCTTCATAACATCTCTTACCAACAACATATATCCTACTTTCTTTACATACTGAAATGTCTCCCTTATTATTTCTGGTAGCCTTAATTCCATGTATATTGCATTTTTTTAACTCTTTAAAGCCTTAATATCTAGTGAGAGCCAAGAAGCAAGCAATTGTGAACTGTTTGTCATACCAGTATTTTTTGATTGGAAAACTTATGAACATATTCCCTAATTATGTTCTCCAAAAACATACATTTTGTTCAGAGCATAATTTATTTCTTCAATGTTGCAAAAGGCCTGATATGTGTCTAATAAACCCAAACATCCTTAGTTTTTCTGTAGTAGGACACAAGTAGGTAAACTTAGACTCATTTAGCGAGTAATGTCCCAGTATTTTCTCTTATTTGAAATTATCTGGATATTCAATGAATTCCCATCATTAAAATTAATTAAGCAAAACTCCAAAGTTTCAAGATACCAAAAATCTGGAAATTTAAAACATAATTATTCTTAAAGTCTTACCTAAAAATTTCTATCCCATTCATGTCTAATTCATTACTTATGAAAATATCATCATGCCAACTTAATTTTTCTTGTTGACAAATTTTGCAACAGATATACTATGAAATTATTTGACTTTCAGTAAACATAGATACAATAAATGTACTGTACTTAGGGCTTCCCTGGTGGTGCAGTTGTTGAGAGGTCGCCTGCCGATGCAGGGGACACAGGTTCATGCCCCGGTCCGGGAAGATCCCACATGCCACGGAGTGGCTGGGCCCGTGAGTCATGGCCGCTGAGCCTGCACGTCCAGAGCCTGTGCTCTGCAATGGGAGAGGCCACAACAGTGATAAACTCACTTTAATACCAGACATTCATTAAATACTGAATAGTCCCCAGATCACGTGAAGCTGCAATTCATTCAGGTTAGTTCCTTTTATACTTCTGATAATTTATATAAGCACTTAATTTCCTCTAATCCAATTAAATACAGCTCATTTACAAATTAGTTTTTACATAAAGACACACAGAAACAGAGATTTCATAGCTTCATTTTAAAATGTAGTAATGAATTAGATATTATAATATAAAAATTATTAGTTTATAAATAACCTTTGAAATAAATTAAGCTTACTTGCTTCAGTTTAATATGGCCTCTTTCTTTTCCTCTTTTCTTTTAGTTTCAGATTGCAGTAATTAAGCCAAGGCTGTAGTCTCAGTCAATGTGGGCTGTGTTTGCATTTCAAGGACTTGATAAGAGATTTTTACTTCAAGATTTCTCTTAGGAATAATTTTGTTCTCTCAAAACCAGAATGGTGAAAAGAAAAATTATCAAGTCAGCTTTCTCTAACTGCTTATGCAAAAATAAATCACCAGTTTGGGAATATTAAGAGAGTTTTATCTTGGCTATATTATTTTCTACAGCCTTAAATATATTGTAGCCACATGCAGTTGGAAAAACATTAGTAGCATGGCTTAAAATTTTCCACTTTTTAAAAATACATGATAGGGGAATAGAGCTCTGATTTCCAATTTTTCTTTTACATGGTTGGTGTTACTAGAAACAGACAGACCAGAACCAGGTAGATCAGTATCTGACAGCCTCTCTGGGTTGCAGTTCCCTAGCACAAGAATTGAAAGTTTCCTACCAGCTGTTCTAGTTGGGTTGTAGATGAGACTTTATGGGTGTTTCCCAATTGCCACTCAGGTGGTGTGGCATGGATGCCGGACTACTCAACCCAGAAGGGAAAACACAATTAAATCAGCATTCCACTCAAAACCAGATGACAAAATCGTATGCCTTTTGACCGAAAAAGGAAAATTCCAACCAAGGCAATGCAATAGGGAAGTATATCCTGGTGTTGTGAAACACAAGGCACTGCCACTTACCAGAGACATCTCACAGACCATGCAGGACCAGAGCCTTGCTTCATTCACCATGAAACTGAAATTGCCATGGGCCTGTGATAACCACTCAGTGACAAGCATTCTCAAGGCTGTCCCTAAGACAAAGGCATTCAGGCAACTGCTGGACAGAATCTGAGTGCCACCACAGGCTGGGGAAAATGTGCCTTGGGTGAGATTCCCACTGGAGAAGAAAGTCCCATGTGGTTCAACAAAATTTTACCAAATGAAACTTGGGTCCACTCGCTAAGCGTGTAGCAAAGCCAGTCTAATGACACCTGGGTTGTGGTGAAGGGATGTACGGTATTTATTGCAAGGCACCAAGCAAGGAGAATGGGCTTCTGTTGAGAACATGCTCAAAAGACCCGAACTCCCCATTGGCTTTCTGGGAAGTGTTTTTTTAAAGACAGTGTGAAGGAGAGGGTCATGGGGTGCACGATCAGCTTGTGCATAATTTTCTGACTGGTTGATGGTGAGGTAACAGGGCGGTATTTCAGGAATCTCAATTATCAACCTTCTGGCTCCAACTGGTCTGGGGTCTACATACCGGTGGTCAGCATGCAGTTACCTTCTTCCACCTGGTGGAGATTTTAGTATCCACCAAATCATATGAGGATATGGCTCAGGATATTAT
This sequence comes from Aethalodelphis obliquidens, assembly GCF_003676395.1. Taxonomy (NCBI): domain Eukaryota; kingdom Metazoa; phylum Chordata; class Mammalia; order Artiodactyla; family Delphinidae; genus Aethalodelphis; species Aethalodelphis obliquidens. The sequence continues at coordinate 1,755,442 of NW_020838063.1, forward strand.
CTGTAGCTCTTGAGGAGCAACTAAAAGTCCTTGACTTTGTTTTATGGCTAAACTACTATTGTATTGTCTTGCTGGACTGTTTTCCTTTGTTTCTGCATTTTCTCACTTCTCTGATTAAATTGGCTTTTTGGAACTCTGGGAGGCCCTGGAGAGCTAAAGCTATTCTACAAATCAGGGGTGGGGGGAAATTGGGTTAGGGAGGAGGTCTGTCCTTGGTAAGGCTCTGCAGTGTCCTACTCAGTTTTAAAGAGAAGAAATGTGCAGAGAGTTTACTTAAAGAAATAGTAGCTGAGAACTGCCCAAACCTGGGGAAGGAACATGACATACAAGTCCATGAATCTAATAGAACACTTTATTATTTCAAAACAAACATATTTCCTCCAAGACAAATTACATTAGACCTGTCAAACGTTGATGATAAAGAAATAATTTTAAAGGCAGCCAGGGACAAATGAGAGTAACCTATTAGGCTATCTGCAGATTTCTCAGCAGAAACTCAAGGGCAGGAGAGAATGGAATGACTTACAGACATACCTCATTTTATTTCACTTTGCTTTATTACACTTCACAGATATTTTGTGTCTTACAAATTGAAGGTTTGTGGTGACCTTGTGCTGATCAAGTCTATTGGCACAATTTTTCCAAACAGCATTTGCTTACTTTGTGTCTCTATGTTGCATTTTGGTAATTCTCACAAATCTCAAACTTTTCAATTATTATTATCTGTTATGGTGAGCTGTGACCAAGGGTGTTGATGTTACCCTTGTATTTTTGGGGGGGAGTGCCACAAACCACACTTACATAAGATGGTAAACTTAGTCAGTAAATGTTATGTGCATTCTGACTGTTCCAGTGATCAGCTGTTCCACTGCCTTTCCCCCACTCTAAGGTCTTCCTTTTCCCTGAGGCACAACATTATTGAAATTAGGTCACTTGAAGACCCTCATGATTACCTTTAAGTGTTCAAGTAAAATAAAGAGTCACCCATATCCTACGTTAAATCAAAAGCTAGAGAAAAACAAGCTTAGTAGGTAAGCTGAAAGCTAGGCCTCTTATGCCAAACAGTTAGCCAAGTTGTGAATGCAAAGGAAAAGTTCTTGAAGGACATTAAAATTTCTACTACAGTAAACACACAAATGATAAGAGTGAAACAGATTTGTTGATGATATAGAGAAAGTGTGAATGGTCTGAATAGATGATCAAACCAGCCACAATATTTCCTTAAGCCAAAGCCTAATCTAGAGCAAGGCCCTAACTGTCTTCCAATCTATGAAGGCTGAGAGAGGTGAAGAAGCTACAAAAATAAAATTCTGAAGCTAGCAGAGGTTGGTTCATGAGGTTTAGGGAAAGAAGTCACAATGATAAAATCAAAGTGCAAAGTGAAGAAGAAAGTGCTGATGTAGAAGCTGCAGCAAGTTATCCAGAAGATCTAGCTAAGATAGTTAATAAAGGTGGCTACACTAAACAACAGATTTTCAATGTAGACATAACAGCCGTATATTGGAAGTAGATGCTGTCTAGGACTTTCATAGCTAGAGAAGAGAAATCAATGCCTAGCTTCAGAGCTTCAAAGGACAGGCTGACTCTCTTTTTATGGGCTAATTCAGCTGTTGACTTTAGTTGAAGCCAATGTTCATTTACCATACCAAAAATCCTAGGACACTTAAGAATCATGCTAAATCCACACTGCTTGTGCTTTGTAAATGCAACAACAATATCTGTATAAGAGCACATCTGATTGGAGCTCACAGTTGAGGCTCACTGCTCAGAAGAAGAGACTCCTTTCAAAATGTCACTGCTCGTTGACAACGTATCTAGTCACCCCAGAGCTCTGATGGAGATATACAATGAGATTAATGATGTTTTCATGCCTACGAACACAACATTCACTCTGCAGCCCACCGAACAAAGAGTGTTTTTGACTTTCAAGTCTTATTCTTTAAGAAATATGTTTCATAAGGCTATAACTGCTGTAGATAGTGATTACTCTGAAGGATCTGGACATAGCAAGTTGAAAACCCTCTGGAAAAGATTCCAGATGCCATTAAAAATGTTTGCATTCCATGGTAAGGGATTAAAGTTTCGACATTAACAAGAGTTTGAAAGTAATTGATTTCCACCCTCATGGATGACTTTGGAGGGTTCAAGACTTGAAATAACAAGAGAACTAGAAATAGAAGTGGAGCCTGACTGAATTGCTGAAATCTCATGAGAAAACTTTAACTGATGAGAAGTGTTTCTTTTTGATGAGCAAAGAAAGTGGTTTCTGGAGATGGAATCTACTCATTGGTGAAGATGCTGTGATAATTGTTGAAATGATGACAAAGGATTTATAATATTACATAAAACTTATTTGATAAAGCAGTGGCAGGGTTTGAGAGGATTGACTCTGTCAACAACAAATTGATACCTGCCATTGGCACTTGCCAATTACCTCTACAAAGATTAAATCATGTGTTGTTGCAGCTGCTAATTTTCAACACCCCCTGAAAGGAGTTCAGGGTGGAGAGAAGACATAAGGCACTCTGATCTCTGGGAAACCTGGCAGAACAGGTCTTAAGATAGTTGATATTTTCAAGAGCCAATTTTATGAGCTCAATTCTTGTATGTCCTCATATCTAGAAAAGCACTAAAATCCTTCATGGTGATTACTGCTCCTCATGACTAGCAGAAACCTTCTGCAAAAAAATATGTGCTTGATTGTATGTACTCCCCCTTCACCAAAATCACATATATACTGAACTTTCCCCCTACCTCTTTGGAGCAGTTTCTCGGAATTAACTGAAATGCTGTCTCCCAGGCTATAGTCGTCATTTTCCCCCAAATTAAACTCGACTCAAAACTCTCACGTTGTGCATTATTTTAAGCCGACAAATCCAACTTGTATGTTCTACTGTGTGTAAAAGGCTATCAAACTGCCTTACATGCTACAGAAAAATCATTCATGAAAGGAAGCATCTATAGGGGCAGTAAACCTCATCGTTGCCTTACTTTTACTTAATTTCCACATCCACCCCAACCTGCAGTAACCACCACCATGATTAGTCATCAGCCAGCAACATCAGGCAAAACTCTCCAACAGCAAAAAATTATGACTCGCTGAAGGAAAAGATAATGGTTAGCATTTTTTAGCATTAAAGTATTTTTAAATTAAGGTATGAACATTGTATTTTTTAGACATAATGTTACTGTGCACAGTAGACTATAGTGTAAATGTAACTTTCATATCTGCTGGAAAAAAATTGGGTGAATTGCTTTATTGCAATATCCTTTTAATGGCAATGGTCATAAAATGGCCCTGCCTGCAACATCTGCAAGGTATGCCTGTATTCAGAGTATTGAAAGATAAAAATTGCCAACCAAGAATACTCTTCCCAGCAAAGTTATCCTTCAGATATGAATGAGAAATAAAGGCCTTTCTAGTCAAACAAAATCTGAGGTAATTCATGACCACTACACCTGCCATACAAGAAATATTAAAAGGAGCTCTTCTAGCTGAAGTGAAAAGTACACACAACTCTGATTAAGGTGATAAAAAGGCAGTCAGAATTGAAAACTGTAACCATACACAAAACAAAAATCTACAGTAGATTCACAAGACATAAAAAAAGGAGACTGAGCAATTCACCAGGATAAAACAGCAACTTAAAAAGGTATACAGAAACAGAAGGAAAAAGAAAAAGTGGTGAGACAAAATAATCAGATGGGAAAAGATAATATAACAATAGTAAGTCCGTACATGTCAATAATTACCCTAAATGTAAATGGATTGATCTCACCAATCGAAAGTTGCAGAGTGGCTAGATGGATAGAAAAACATGACCTATGTGCTGCATAAAGAAGACTCATTTCAGCTCTAAAGATACCCATGGGCTCAAAGAAAATGCATGGAAGGTGATATTCCAATTAAGGAGAAACCACAAGAGAGTGAGTGTACCATACATATATCAGACAAAGTAGACTTCAAGCCAAAAATAGTAACAGGAGACAAAGAAGATTATATAACGATAAAAGGATCAATATATCAAGAAGATATAACAATTGTAAATACACTCCCAACCCTTGAACACTGATGTGTATTAAGGAAATATTAACAGATCTTAAGGGAGAAATCGACAACAATACAATAATAGTAGGGAAGTTCAACACCATACTATCAGCAATGGTTAGATCGTCCAGAAGAAACTCAACGAAGAAACATTGGAGTTTAACCATACTTTTGAACAAATGGCTTAACAGACATACACAGAACATTCCATCCAACAGCAGCAGAATAAACATTCTTCTCAAGTGCACTTGGAACATGCTCAAGAATAGATCAGATGATAGGACACAAAGCAAATCTTAGCAAATTTACGGACATAGAAACCATACCAACTATCTTTTTGACCACAGAGGTATGGAGCTAGAAATCAACAAGGAGAAGAAAATGAGAAGATCTAAAAATATGTGGAAACTGAATGACACACTGCTAAACAGTGAATAGGTCAAAGAATAAATCAAAAGGGAAATGAGAATATATCTTGAAAGAAATGAAAATGGAAATATGACACTTTAAATCTTGTGGGATGTGATAAAAGCAGTTCTGACAGGAAGGTTTATAGCAATAAGAAGGTTTATATAGCAATATAGCAACCTAACCTTACACCTCAAAGAACTGTAAAAAGAACAACAAATGAAGCCCAAAGTTAGTGGAAGGAAGGAAATAATAAAGACCAGAGCAGAAATTAATAAAATGGAGGTCAGGAGAACAGTAGAAAGAATCAGCAAAACTAAGAGATGGTTCTTCAAAATGATAAATAATATGAGGAAATTATATAGCTGGACTAACTGAGGAAATAAAATAGAAGACTCAAATAAAAATAGAATTGAAAGAGGAGACATTTAAAACTGATAATACAGGAATACACAGGGTCATATGAGAGTGCTATGAACAATCATATGATAAAAAATCACATAACATAGAAGAAATAGATACATTTACAGAAACCCCCAACCTACCAACACTGAATCAGGAAGAAATAGAAAACCTGAACAGAAAACTAATGATTAAAGAGATTGAATCAGTAATGAAAAAAATTCCAACACAGAAAACTCCAGAACCAGTTGGTTTCACTGGTGCATTCTACCAAACACCTAAGGAGAATTAAAACCAAGTCTCCTCAAACTCTTCCAAAAAATAAAGGAGAAGGGGACACTTCCAAACTCATTTTACATAGTCAGAATTACCTTCATATCAAAACCTGCTAAGAATTCCATGAAACAAGATATAGAATATTGTTCCCAATAAATGTAAATACAAAAATTCTCAGCAAAATATTTAGCAAAGCAAATTCAAGAACACATTAAAAGGGTTATATATCATGACCAAATGGGGTTTACTCCGTGGGATGCAAGGATGATTCAACACACACAAATCAATAAATGTAATACATCACATGAACATAATAAGTGATAATTGATATCTCTATAGATACAAAAATAAGCAATTGACAAATACAACACCCTTTTAGGGTAAAAAATATTTAACAGGTTGAGTATAGAAGGAACAACCTCAGGATAATAAAGGCCATATGTGACAAACCCAGAGTCAAAATTATACTCAATGGAGAGAAAATGAAGGATATTTTTTTTAAAGTCAGGAAAAAGACAAGGATGCCCACTGTCACTACTCCTGTTCAATGTGATACTGGAAGTCCTAGCTAGAACGATGAGACAAGATCAAGAAATGAAAGGCATCCAAATTGCAAAGGAAGATGTAGAATTGTAACTATTGGCATTGACATATATACACTACAATGTAAAATAGATAGCTAGTGGGAAGCAACCACATAGCACAGAGAGGTCAGCTTTGTGCTTTGTGAACACCTAGAGAGATGGAATATGGAGGGTGGGAATGAGATGCAAAAGGGAGGAGATATGGGGATATATGTGTATGTATAGCTGATTCACTTTGTTATATAGTAGAAACTAACACACCATTGTGAAGCAATTATACTCCAATAAAGATGTTAAAAAAATAAAGTATTAAAGTTTTGATTAAATAAATAAAATTGTCACAATTTGATGATGGTATAATCTTATGTACAGAAAATCCCAAAGAGTCAATCAAAAAAATCTGGATCAGAACTAATCAATGATTTCAGTATAGTTGCAGGATACAAAATCAACATACAGAAATATTGCATTCCTTTGCACTAATGATGAAACATCTGAGAAAGAAATTAAGACATCTGTCCCATTAGCAATAGCATCACAAACAATAAAATACTTAGGAGTAAATTTAACCAAGGGAGTTGAAGATCTGTACAACAAAAACTACAAGACTTTCCTGAAAGAAATCAAAGAAGACACAAACGAATGAAAGACATTGCAGGCTAGTGGATCAGAAAAATTAATATAGTAAAAACCTCCATACTACCCAAAACCATCTACAGGTTCAATGAAATCCCCATCAAACACCAAAGGCATTATTCATAGAAATAGAAAAAACAATCTGAAAATATATGTAGCTGATTCACTTTGGTGTACAACAGGAACTAGCACAGTATTGTGAAGCAATTATAGTCCAATAAAGATCTATTTTAAAAAAAAGAAAAAAATAGGCAGAAGAACTAAATAGACATTTCACCAAAGAGGACATCAAAATGGCTAATGGACACATGAAAGGATGCTCATCATCACTAATCCTCAAGGAAATGCAATTCAAGTCCACAGTAACTATCACCTCACACCTATTAGAATGGCTATCATCAAGAAGACAAGAGACAACAGGGGCTGGTGAGGATGTGATGAAAAGGGAGCCCTATACATTGTAGGTGGAAATGCAAATTTGTTTAACCACTATGGAAAATAATATGGAAGCTCCTCAAAAATTTAATAGGTCTACCATAGGATCCAGCCACTCCACTTCTGGATATATGCGCAAAGGAGAAGGAAACAATATCTTCACAAGACATCTGCCCTCCCATGTGTATTGCAGCATTATTCATAATAGCCATGATATGGAAACAACATAAATGCCAATTAATGGATGAATGGGTAAAAAAATATGTGGTATATGGACACAATAGAATATTATTCATCCATAAAAAGGGATGATCATGCCATTTTCAACAACATGGACGGACACTGAGCACATTATGCTAAGTGAGACAAGTCAGACAGAGCAAGACAGTGCATGATATCACTTATATATGGAATCTAAAAAAGTCAAACCACTAAAACAAGAGTCAAATGGTGGTTACAAGAAAATGGAGGGTGGGGGATGAGATTGATGTTTTTTATGGATACAAGCTACCAACATGTAGTAAATAAGTGACAGTGATCTAATGCAAAGAATGATGAATACAACAATATTGTACTATAATTATGTAATGTGATAAATATTGATACAGCAGCAATTATAGTACCATATATAAACATATCAAAGCAACACGTTGTACATGTTAAATTTATACAATGTTATATGTAAAATTTGTTCAATAATAATTTTTTAAAAACTCCTCACATGGAAAAAATGTAACTATACAGGGTGAGGGATATTTAGTAGACTTGACTTAATGCGGTAATTGTTTAGCAATATATACAAATATTGAATCATATTGTTGTATTCCTAAAACTGATATAATGTTATACATCAATTACACTTCAATAAAATTTCAGTAAAAAAAAAGCACAATGAGATATCACCTCACACCTCTTAGAATGGCCATCACCAAAAAGCCAAGAAATAACAAACACTGGAGAGAATGTGGAGAAAAGGCAACACTTGTGCACTGTTGGTGGGATTGTAAATTGGTATAGTCAATATGGAAAATTGTATGGAGGTTCCTCTAAGAAGTAAAAAAAGAACTATATTTTGATTAAACAATTCCACTTCTGGGTATATAGTCAAAGAAATCAAAACATGATGTTGACGAAATATCTGCACTCCCATGTCCATAGCTGCATTTACTATAACCAACCAAGACATGGAAACAACCTAAGTGTCTTTTGATGGATGAATGAAGATATATATCTACATATGTAGATACTATTTTTTATATATATATATATATATATAAAATAAGGTATATTTATTATATATTATAATATATTATAATATATAATATATCTTATTATATATTATTCAGCCATAAAAAAGAAAGAAATCAGGCCATTGTGACAACATGGATAGGCCTTGAAGGCATTATGCTAAGTAAAATAAGTAAGACAGAGAAACACAAATACTGTATAATCTCATTTACATGTGGAATCTAAACACAACATCAACGACAGGAACAATAAAAACAAAATTCATAGAAAAAGAAATCAGATTTGTGTTTACCAAATGTGAGGGCTGGGGAAAATTGATGAAGTTGCTCAAAGGGTAGACACTTCCTGTAATAAGATAAATAAGTAGTGGAGATATTGTGTACAACATGATGACTAAAGTTAACACAGATGTATGGTATATTTTAAAGTTGCTAAGTGAGTAAATCCTAAAAGTTCTCATCATAAGGGGAAAAAAACTTTCTTTTAGCGGGCTTATCTATATGAGACAGTGGATGTTAGCTAAACTTATCATGGCAATCATTTCAAAACATATGTAAGTCCAGTCATTGTGCTGTACACCTTAAGCAGTGCTGTATGCCAATTATATCTTAATAAAACATGAAAAACAAAACATAAGAAATTTTACAATAACATAAAATATTTGTCTAGTAGATTCAACATGTAGGCTTCTTAGTAAACAGTTTCTACTTATTGCTTTTTACCTTGTGGATGAGGCATCCTTTTCTGTTCCTATGTATGAATGATTTGGGGTTTTTCTTAATGATTAAATCATATACTGTGGTCAGTTTGAAAAACATATTTTTCCTACTTAGTGTTTTTTGACATTACTGCTATTTTAAAGAAATTTTAAAACTCAACAACTACAAAAAAACAAACATCTGAATTCTAAAATGATCAAAGGACATGAGCAGTCATTTTTCAAAATTAAAAGGTCAAATAATCCAATGAAAAGATGATCATCTGTATTATAAGTTTAGGAACTGCAAAAAAAAAGCATAGTAAGATAACATTTCACAAAAATTAGGAAGCCAATTTTTTTTAAAGCTGAAAAAAATCCTGTTGATATGAATGTGGAGAAAATGGTACCCTTGTGCATTGCTGGTGGGACTGTAAACAAATACAGCAGCTTTGAGAAACAATATGTTGATTACTCAAAAAATTAAACAGAATTACCATGTGATCTGGCAACTACACTTCTAGGTATATACCCAAAAATGGAAAGCAGGCACCCAAACAGATATTTACACACCCATGTGCACAGCAGCATTATTCACAAGAGCCAAAAGGTGGAAACCACTGAGATATCCATTGATGGACAACAAAATGTGACACCTGAAAGATGGAGGAATAGTAAGTCTGAGCCCTTATTTCCCCAAGAGAAGTCTACCATGCAATTAATAATTTACATGAGTGACATCATCAACATGGTGGCATAGGTTGTTATGGATATTTTCCCCTTCACACAAAGAACAACAAATACCTATTTATGAACAAGAAACCACTGAGAAAATCCTATAAAATGGGAATGAGTCTGAAGCATGCCTCCTGGAACACAGAGATCAAGACTGACTCCATTAGAAAGGTAAGAGAAATGGCTACATGCTTACCATATTGTCCACACTCCAGGCTGGAGCAGCACCAAGCTGAGAGGTCTCCCCTGAGTCTACAGTTCCTCCAGTGGGAAAAGAGAGCCCAGGAGTGACATCTAGTCACATACAGCAATGTGGGTCACTTTGTGGAAGTCCCTACATTGGTTTTGCCCCACAGAGATAGCAAGGGACTCTACAGTCTTCAAACACTGGGAATCTGATTGTGACACAGAAAGGGGGAGAGCTTCAAACAAACCAGCACTCAGATCTTGGCAGACCAAGTTCCTACCTGCAGAAGCCAATTAGTAGTCCCAACCGGTGGCTTTGCTTTTCTGCAGAACCAAGTCAGTGGTGCAGTCTGATCAGGGAACTCAGTGGGGTGCAGTCCTGCCTGATTTGGGTCCTAAAACGAGGAGTTTAAACAGCCCTGGAGCCCTGATCTGCCCATGCCCAGAAGAAAGAGCTGATTCATAGGCCTACCTGCTGCAGAGTGTGGGTCCTGACTCTTCCTGACCAGAAAACCTATTTGGGGAAAATTTGGGAGTTGTCTGAAGTGGACTCTTGACACAGGCAAGAGAGACGGGTCATAGCTCCAACTGCTGCAGAGTGTGGACCTCAACCCCATCTGACAGGAAGGACTAGAGAGAACACCTGGAAGTCGCATAACCCAGCAATGCTCAAGCTGAGAGGTAGGCAGGCAAAGCTTATTGCCCCCAGAGCAAAGCCATTGGCCCTGTTCAGCCATGGAATTTGGGTCATAAGTTGGTTTGTGGCAAGACAAAAAACAAAAGCCCTTAGTTGCCTTGGAGGTTCTTCTGCTATGCTTGGGCAGGGAATCTAATTCGTAGCTTCAGCCTTCAGCTATCCCAGTCAGGGAAACATGTCAGAACACGTGGGAAGCTGCATAGCCCATCCAACGGCCCTGCTTACAGTAGCAGTTGAACAAAGAAAGCCCATGGCTTTCCCTGTCAGCAGAGAAAACCTGGTGGCCTCGCCTGACCAGGATATTCAGTGCATACTTTTGCCTGAGAAAGGATCCAAACAATGAGTCATGCAGACCATGGGTCCTGTCCTGTGCCCCACCAGTGCAGGGAAGCTAATTCATATTCCCACCTACTCCTGAGTATAGTACCCAGTCCTGACCAGAGAGGTCAGACAAAGGCACCACCCATCTTAGAGCCTCACTTGAGCAGGGTTTCAGGCCAGCAGTCCTATCCAGCTGTTTTCAGCCAGTGGCCCATATCCTCACCCCCATCCTCAGAACTCAAACACTTGGCTCACCCCAAAAGAGAACCTAATAGCAGGATCCACCTGACCAAGGACATTAACAGAAGACACATCCAGAAATCTGAACTGAGCTGACATGAAGAACTATCTCAGTCAAAGCAAACCTGCAATGTCTGGAAGAGGAAACTATTCACTCAAATGTGCAGATATCAATGTAAGATAGAAAAAGGAAAACAAACAAGCAGGTAAACATGATACCACTTAAGGAAACAAATAAAGGTCTAAATATGGTTCTTAAAGAAATGGAGATCTATGAACCGTCAGACAAAGAATCAGAATAATTCTCTTAAAGAAGTTTAGTAAATGACAAGATAACTAAACAAAATAAGGAAAAAATTCATGAACGAAACAGGGAGTTCAACAAAGAAACAAAACCCATCTTAAAAGAGAAAAATTCTAGAGCAGAAAATTTCTATATCTGAACTGAACAAATCAATAGAGGGCTTCAAGGGCAGGCTCGACCATGCAGAGATAAAATCAATGATATGGAGGATAAGACATTTAAAGTCATTCAGTCAGAGGAGCAAAAAGTAAAAAGAATGTAAAAGAGTAAACAAAGTCTATGAAATTTATGAAGCACAATGAAAAAAATTTTGCATTATGGGAATTCCAGGAGAGGAAAAAAAAGAAAGAGAAATTAAATATATTTAAAGCAATAATAGCTGAAAATTTCCCAAACCTAGGGTTAGAAATAGACATCCAGATCCAAGAGTCCCAAAGGATGTCAAAAAGTGTGAACCCAAACTGAACTACACAAAGACACATTATAATTAAATTGTCAAATATCAAAGGCAAAGCATGAACTTTAAAAACAGGAAGAGTAAAGAGAGGAGTTACATAAAAGAGAAACCCCATAGAACTTTAAGCAAATTCCTCAACAGAAACTTTTCATGCCAGAAGAGAATTGGGATGACATTCAAAATACTGAAAGAAAAACACCATCAGCCAAGAATACTATACCCAGTGAAGTTGTCCTTCAGAAATAAAGGACTGAAAAAGACATCTGCAAACAAGCAAAATCTGTGAAATTTCATCATGGATAGGTTTGCCTTACAAGAAGTGCTAAAGGGAGTTCTCTGAGTGGAAATAAAAGTACACCAAATAACATCATAAAAACATCAGATGGCAGTGAAAAACTTACTGACCATTGTAAATACATAGTCAAAGTTCGATTCTGTGATATTGTATTGGAGGTGCATATTTCACTTAAAACTCTAATTTAAAAATTAAAAAATAATAACCATAACTACAGCAATCTGTTATTAGCTACAAACAATAAATATTAGGTAAATTGTTACATTAATAATGTCAAATGTGATGAGGAGGAGAAATAATAGGTTAATACGTAGGATTTCTATTAACGTTAAATAGTTACTAGTTTAAAATAGTGTCCTATACTTATAAGACATTTGATGTAAGCTTCATGGTAACCACAGGGAAAGAAAACCTGCAGTATTTACACAAAAGAACATGATAGACAAGATCATAGTGAAATGGAGCAGGAGCCAATTGTCCTTCCCCACCATGCCTCCCATGTCCTCCACCTGACTTTTGTCTGTGGAGAAAATTTAGCCAAAGAATAAGTTTAATCAGAGAAGTGAGAAAATGCAGAAACAAAGGAAAAGAGTCCAACAAGACTAAATAATAATAGTTTAGTCACTAGGCATAGTCAAGGACCATTAGTTCCTCTTCAAGGGCTATAGATAATATTCTGAGCCATATCCTGTTAGCTATCTTTCAGAAACCCCTTTCAGGTGGAAAAAGTTAAATACATGATGACCAGACTATAGCCATGACATAAGCTGCCACCATTGTGAGAATTGGATGCAAGGAAATGGGAACAAACCAACCCTGGAACTGAAGATTAACTGTACTTTAAACAATCAAGATGATGCGGATTAGACCACCACATGACCAATTTCAAGATGACTGTCAGAGCTGAATGTGCTGTTTTTACATGTACCCCACTCCCTCAGCCTATAAAAGCTCTTGCTCACCAGTTGAGGAGGGGTGGAATCTGCCTTTGGACAAGAGTCCACCCTGTCCCTGCCCCAGTTGCCAGGATCTGAAATAAAGCAAACTTTCCTTTCCACCAACTGTGCCTCTTTAATGGCCTTTGGGCCGGACACCCAATTTCAGTTAAAATAGCATACTGATGCCACAAGATATCAATGCACACGAAAAGATAGTGGGATAAGGATCAAGAGAAAATGGACCCACAAAACAATGAAAGAAGAAAGAAGGAAAGAAAGAAAGAAAGAAAGAAAGAAAGGGAGAGAGAAAGAAAGAAACACTGAAATCCAAATAGTAAGTCTGTACATATCAATAATTATTTTTGATGAAATCAGATTGCATTCTACAACCAAAAGACATAGAATGGGTTCATAGTTTAAAGAAATAAAGAGTCAATGACATGCTACCTACAATAGACTCACTTTAGTCTTAGTGACACACATAGACTGAGAGTGAAGGGATGGAGAAAGATAATTCAAGCAAATGTTCAACAATGTAAAAGTGGGAGAACTCGGGCTTCCCTAATGGCACAGTGGTTGAGAGTCCACCTGCCAATGCAGGGGACATGGGTTCATGCCCCAGTCCTGGAAGATCCCACATGCTGCAGAGCAGCTAGGCCCGTGAGCCATGGCCGCTGGGCCTGCACATCCGGAGCCTGTGCTCTGCAACAGGAGAGGCCACAGCAGTGAGAGGCCTGCATACCGCAAAAAAAAAAAAAAAAAAAAAAAAAAAAAAAAAAAAAAAAAAAAAAAAGTGGGGGAACTATACTTATATCAGAAAAAAAGTATTTTAAATGAATAAAAGGAAATACAGACAAAGAACATCATTACATAATTAAAAAGGCATTCATACATCTAGAAGATATAAGAATTTTAAGTGTTAATGCCCTTATTTTGGAGCACCTAAATACATCAAGCAAAAAATAACAGAGGTAAAAGGAGAAATAAACAATAATACAATATTAGTTAGAGACTTTAATACCCTGCTCTCAACAATGGACAAAACATCCAGACAAAACAATTTAGGAAACAGCAGATTTGAAAAACTAAATAGACTAAATAGACCTAACAAACATATACAGAACATTCTCTCTGACCCAGCACTCTGCACATACTTCTCAAGGACACATGGAACATTGTCTAGAATAGACCATAACATAGGTCTTAAAACAAATCTTACCAAATTCAAGATTTTACTATCATACCAAGTATATTCTCTGCCTATGATGCCAATAAACTTGAGATCAATAGAAAGAGGAAAACTGGAAACTTCACACACATGGAAATTTAAACTACACTCTCCCAAACAACCAATGGAAAAAGAAATTAAAATGGAAATAAAAAATTGTCTTGAGACAAACAAAAATGGAAACAGAACATAAGAAAAGTTATGGGATACAGCAATAGCAGTTCTGAGGAGAAGTTTATAGCAATAAATGCCTACATTAAGAAGCAAGAGAAATCCCAAATAAACAATTTAACTCTACAAATTAAGTAACAAAAACAAACAAAATGAACAAAATGGGCCTAATGTTAACAGAAGAAATAAAATAATTAAGATCAGAGTAGAAATTAAGTAAAATAGAAAAAAGGAAACTAATAGAAAATATTAACCAAACCAAGAATTGGTTCTTTGAAAAGATACAGAAAATTGACAAACCTTTTGCCAGATTCACCAAGAAAAAAGAGAGTGGACCCGAATCAAAAAAATTACAAATGAAAAAGTAGATAGTAAAACTGCACCACAGAAATTCAAAGGATGATAAGAGGCTACCATGAACATCTACATACCAAAAAAACTGGGCAACCTAGAGGAAATGGAAAAAAAATTATTGGAAATATACACTCCAACAAGACTGAGTCAGGAAGAAACAGCATGTCTGAATAGACCAATTACTGGTAAGGAGATTGAATCAGTAAAAAAAAAAAAAATTACCAGTGATGAAAAGCCCAGGATCAAATGGCATCACTGGTGAATTTTACTAAACACTTAAAAAGAAGAATTAAAGCAACCCCTCTCAAATTTTTCCCAAAAAATTGAAGAGGAGGGAACTCGCCCAAACTCATTTTACAAGGATAGCATAACTCTGTGACCAAAGCCAGAAAAAGATACCACGAGAAAACTGCAGAGCAAAATTTCTGATCAGTATAGATGCAAACATTTTCAATGAAATAGTAGCAATCTAAATTCAGCAGCACATTCAAAGGATCACTCACCATGATCAGATGGAATTTATACATGAGATGCAAGGATGATTCAACTTTTGCAAATCAATGTGATACATTGCCCTAAGAGAATGAGAGTAAAATATCATATGATATCTCAATAGACACTGAAAAATTATTTGACGAAATTTATCACTTGTTCATGACTAAAAACTCAACAAAGTAGGTATAAAAGGAATGTACCTTACATAATAGATGCCATATATGATAACCCACAGCTAACATTAAACTCAATGGTGAAAGACTGAAAGCTTTTCCTGTAAGATCAGGAATCAAGACAAGGGTGCTCACTCTCACCACTCCTAGTCAACAGTACTAGAAGTCCTTGCAAGGGCAAGAAGGCAAGAAAAAGAAATAAAAGTCATCAGAAAGGAAAGGAAGAAGTAAAACTGCCTCTGTTTGCAGATGACATGGTTTTATATACAGGACATCCCAAGGACAACACAAAAAATATGTTAGATCTTATCAACAATTTCTGTAAAGTTGCAGAACACAAAATTAACATACAAAAAAAATCAACATTTCTATATACTAACAACAAGTCATCTGAAGAAGAAATTAAGAAAACGATCTATTTACAATAATATCAAAACAAAAAAATACTTAGGAATAAACTTCACCAAGGAGATGAAAGACCTCTACACTGAAAATTATAAGACATTGATGAAAAATATGAAAGAAGACACTAAAAAATGGAAAGATATCCTGTGTTCATGGATTGGAAGAATTAACATTGCTTACATGTCAATACTACCAAAAGCCAATGCAACTGCTCTCACCATTCTAATGGCATTCTTTACAGAAGAAGAAAGAACACTCCTAAAATTTATATGGAGCCAGAAAAGACCCCAAGTGGCAAAAGCAGCCCTGAAAATGAAGGACAAAGCAGGAGGCACAACACTTCCTGATTTCAAGCTATACTATAAAGCTATAGTGATCAAAACAGTATGGTCCTGGCATTAAAAAAAAAAAAGACAAATAAATCAATGGAACAGAATCCAGTGCCCAGGAATGAAGCCAAGCATATGTGGTCGATACTAATACTAGTACTAATACTCTTACAAGGGAGACATGAATTCTCAATGGAGAAAAGACAGTCTCTTCAATACATGTTGGGAAAACTGGATATTCACATGTAAAAGAATGAAACTAGATCCCTATCTTAGAGAATACACACAAATTAACTTGAAATGGATTAAACACTTAAGTATAAGATCTGAAATATTAAAACTCCCGGAAGAAAACAGTAAGAAAAAAAATCCTTGACATACTTTGGCAATGACATTTTTGGGTATGACACCTAAGCACAAGCAACAAAATTAAAAGTAAACAAGCAGAACTAGCTCAAACTAAAATGCTTCTGCACAGCAAAAGTAACAACACAAAAATGAGAAAAAAACAACCTAGAGAATGGGAGAAACATTTTGTAAACCATATACCTGACTAGTGGTTAGTATCCAAAATATATAAAGAACACACACAAGTCAATAGCAAAAGGAAACATAAACTAATGTAAAAATTGGCAGAAACCCTGAATAAATATTTTTCCCAAGAAGATATATGAATAGCTAATAGGTACATGAAAAGATGCTCAACATTACTACTCATTAGGAAAGTGGAAATCATAATCACAATGAGGTATCACTTCACCCCAGTTAGTATGGCCATCATCAAAAGACAAGTGATAACAAGTTCTGGCTAAGATTTGGAGGGAACACTTCTGCACTGTTGGTAGGATTCTTAACTGGTACAGCCCCTGTGAATAACAGTATAGAGGGTCCCCAAAATATTAAAAATAGAACTACCATGTGATTCAGCAGTTTCACTTCTGGAAATGTATCTGAAGGTAATGGAAAAAATAACTGGAAAAGATATCTGCACCATAACTTTCAGAGCAGCATTATTGACAAAAGCAAAGACATGGTAACAACCTAAGTTACCATCAGTCGTTAAGTGGATAAAGAAGTTTTGGTATATATATATATATATATATATATATATATATATATATATATAATCTAGAAACAAAAAAAAAGATTCTGAAGAGCCTAGGGACAGGACAGGAATAAAGATGCAGACAAAGAGAATGGACTTGAGGACACAGGAAGTGTGAAGGGTAAGCTGGGAAGAAATGAGAGAGTGGCATTGACATATATACACAACCAAACGTAAAATAGATAGCTAGTGAGAAACAGCCACATAGCACAGGGAGATCAGCTCAGTGCTTTGTTATCACCTAGAGGGGTGGGATAGGGAGGGTGGCAGGGAGACACAAGAAGGAGGGGATATGGGGATATATGTATACGCATAGCTGATTCACTTTGTTATACAGCAGAAACTAACAGAACAATGTAAATCAATTATGTTCCAATAAAGATGTTAAGGGCTTCCCTGGTGGTGCAGTGGTTGAGAGCCCGCCTGCCGTTGCAGGGGACATGGGTTCGTGCCCCGGTCCAGGAAGATCCCACATGCTGTGGAGTGGCTAGGCCCATAAGCCATGGCCACTGAGCCTGCGCATCCGGAGCCTGTGCTCCGCAAAGGGAGAGGCCACAACAGTGAGAGGCCCATGTACCACACACGCAAAAAAAGATGTTAAAAAAAGAAGTTATGATATATATATATATATATATATATATATATATACATATATATAAATATATACACACATATATACATGTACACACACAGACACACACGTAACATGGATGGATACTAAAGGCACTATACCAAATGAAATAAATCACACAGAAAAAGACAAATGCTCTATAATCACATTTATATACTCATAGAAACAGAGATCATATTTGTGATTCTGGAGGCAAGTGGTAGAGTGTGGGGAATTTAGAGGAAGGTGGTCAAAATCTACTAGCTTTCAGCCATAAAATAAATAAGTACTGGCTCCATGGTCTTCAGCACCAGCAACAACACTTGGCTGAGGACCGTTTACCCACCAGTTGGAACCACGACTGTCCCAGCTGCAAAGTGTCACCATCCACCTTTGAAATTGCCATTACAGGTCTTTTTACTTGCCAAAGGAAGACAGCAAAGGAAAGGATCCCTGAGTGGTAAGTAGGTGTGTGACTGCATCCTTGTGAGCAACCCAAGAGTGCCCTGATATCTAAGCTAGATCCCTGGGCACTTGCCATGTGGCTGACAGGGTCTTCGTGCTCCAGCCAGTATCAGGCCTGAGACTCTGAGGTGGGAAAGCCAAGGTCAGGACATTGGACCACCAGAGACCTCCTGGACCAAGGACTATAAATCGGCGTGAGTTCTCCCAGAGATCTCCATCTCAACACTAAGACCCAGCGCCACTCAACGACCAGCAAGTTCCAGTGCTGCACAGCACAAGCCAAACAACTAGCAAGACAGTAACACAACCCCACCCATTAGCAGAGAGACTGCCTAAAATCAGACTAAGTTCACAGACACCCGAAATCACACAACCAAATGTAGTCCTGCCCACCAGAGAGAAAAGATCCAGCCTCATCCATCAGAACACAGGAACCAATCCCCTCTATGAAGAAGCCTACACAACCCACTGAACCAACGTTAACCACTGGGGACAGACACCAAAAACAATGGGAACCACAAACCTGAAGCCTGCAAATAGGAAACCCCAAATGCAGTAAGTTAAGCAAAATCAGAAGACAGAAAAATATACAGCAGAAGAAGGAGCAAGGTAAAAACCCACCTGACCAAAGAAATGAAGAGGAAATACGCAGTCTACTTGAAAAAGAATTCAGAGTAATGATAGTAAAGATGATCCAAAATCTTGGAAATAGAATGGAGAAAATAAAAGAAATGTTTAAACAAAGACCTAGAAGAACTAAAGAAAAAACAAACAATGATGAACAACACAATAAATGAAATTAAAAATTCTCTAGATGGAATCAATAACAGAATAACAGAGGCAGAAGAATGGGTAAGTGACCCGGAAGATAAAATAGTGGAAATAACTACTGCAGAGCAGAATGAAGAAAAAGAATGAAAAGAATTGAGGACAGTCTCAGACTTCTGGGACAGTATTAAATGAACCAATAATCGAATTATAGGGGTTCCAGAAGAAGAAGAGAAAAAGAAAGGAACTGAGAAAATATTTGAGGAGATAATAGTAGAAAACTTCCTTAATATGGGAAAGGAAATACTCAATCAATCCAGGAAGCAAAGAGTCCCATACAGGATAAATGCAAGGGGAAACATGTCAAGACACATATTAATCAAACATTCAAAAATTAAATACAGGGCTTCCCTGGAGGCAAAATAGTTAAGAATCCACCTACCAATGCAGGGGGCATGGGTTTGAGCCCTGGTCCAGGAGGATCCCACATGCCACAGAGCAGCTAAGAAACTGCACTACAACTACTGAGTCTGGCTCTAGAGTCCATGAGACACAACTATTGAAGCCTGTGCACCTAAAGCCCACGCTCCACAACAAGATAAACCACTACAATGAGAAGACCACGCTCCACAATGAAGACTAGCCCCCGCTTGCCACAACTAGACAAAGCCTGCATGCAGCAACAAACACCCAATGCAGCCAAAAATAAATAAATAGATTAATTAAAAAAATAAAATACAAAACGAAAATATTAAAAGCAGCAAATAACATACAGGGGAATCCCCACATGTTTAACAGCTGATCTTTCAGCAGAACCTCTGCAAGCTGGAAAGGAGTGGCAGGACATATTTAACGTGATGAAAGGAAAAAAAACTACAACCAAGATTACACTACGCAGCAAGGATATCATTCAGATTCAATGAGAAATTAAAAGCATAACAAACAAGCAAAAGTTAAGAGAATTCAGCACCACCAAACAAGCTTTACAACAGATGTTAAAGGAACTTCTCCAGGCAGAAACACAAGAGAAGGAAAATACCTACAATAAAAAAAACCCAAATAATTAAGAAAAGGGTAATAGGAACGTACATACCGATTATTACTATAATGTAAAAGGATCAAATGCTCCAACCAAAAGACAAACACTGGGAGAATGGATACAAAAACAAGACCCGTATATATGCTGTCTACAAGAGACCCACTTCAGACCTAGAGACACATACACACTGAAAGTGAGGGGATGGAAAAAGATACTCCATGCAAATGGAAATCCAAAGAAAGCTGGATTAGCAATTCTCATATCAGACAAAATATACTTTAAAATAAAGACTATTACAAGACACAAAGAGGAACACTACATAATGATCAAGGGATCCATCCAAGAAGAAGATATAAGAATTGTAAGTATTTATGCACCCAACATAGGAGCACCTCAATACATAAGGCAAATGCTAACAGCCACAAAAGGGGAAATCAACAGTAACACAATAGTATGGGACTGTAAGACCCCACTTTCGGCAATGGACAGATCCTCCAAAATGAACTTAAATAAGGAAATGCAAGCTTTAAATGATACATTAAACAAGAAAGACTTAATTGATATTTATAGTACATTCCATTCCAAACAGCAGAAAACACTTTCTTCTCAAGTGCTCATGGAACATCCTCCAGGAGAGATCATACCTTGGGTCACAAATCTTAAATTGGTAAATTTAAGAAAATTAAAACCGTATGAAGTATCTTTCATGACTACAACATTATGAGACTAGATAACAATTACAGGAAAAAATGTGGAAGAAATACAAACACGTGGAGGCTCATCAATATGCTAGAAAATAACCAAGAAATTATTGAAGAAATCAAAGAGGAAATAAAAAAATACCAAGAAACAAATGACAATGAAAACGCAATGTCCCAATACCTATGGGATTCAGCAAAAGCAGTTCAAAGAGGGAAGTTTATAGCAGTACATTCTACCTCAAGAAACAAGAAAAATCTCAAATAAAAAAAAGTAAGCTTAAACCAAAAGCAATTAGAGAAAGAAGAACAATAAAACCCCAAAGTTAGCAGAAGGAAAGAAATCATAAAGATCAGATCAGTAATAAATGAAAAAGAAACAAAGGAAACGATAGCAAAGATCAATAATCCTAAAAGCAAGTATGTAGAGAAGATAAACAAAATTGAAAAACCATTGGACAGAGTCATCAAGAAACAGAGAGAAGACTCAAATCAACAGAATTAGAAATGAAAAAGAAGTAACAACTGACACTGCAGAAATACAAAGGATCATGAGAGATTACTACAAGCAACTATGTGTCAATAAAATGGACAACCTGGAAGAAACGGACAATTTCTTAGAAAAGCACAACCTTCCGAGACTGTACCAGGAAGAAATAGAAAATATGAACAGACCAGTCACAAGCACTGAAATTGAAATTGTGATTTAAAATCTTCCAAAAAAATCAAGACCAGGACCAGATAGCTTCACAGGCAAATTCTATCAAACATTTAGAGAAGAGCTAAAACCTATCCTTCTCAAACTCTTCCAAAACATAGCAGAGTGAGGAACATTCCCAAACTCATTCTACGAGGCCACCATTACCCTGATACTAAAGCCAGACAAAGATGTTACAATAAAAGAAAACTACAGGCCAATATCGCAGATGAACATAGATGGGAAAATCCTCAACAGAATACTAACAAACAGGATCCAGCATCACATTAAAAGGATCATACAACATGATCAAGTGGCGTTTATCACAGGAATGCAAGGATTCTTCAATATAGGCAGATCAATGAATGTGATACACCATATTAACAAAGCGAAGGAAAAAACATATGATCATCTCAAGAGATGAAGAAAAATCTTTTGACAAATTTCAACACATATTTATGATAAAATTTCTCCAGAATGTAGGCATAGAGGGAACTTACCTCAATATAATAAAGGCCATATATGACAAACACCCAGCCAACATCATTCTCAAAGGTGAAAAACAAACCATTTCCACTAAGAGCATGAACAACACATGGTTGCCTACTCTCACCAAAATTATTCAACATAGTTTTGGAAGTTTTTGCCATAGCAATCCAACACAAAAATAAATAAAAGAATCCAAATCAGAAAAAAGTTAGACTGTCACTGTTTGCAGATGACATGATACTATACATAGAGAATCCTAAAGATGCCAACAGAAAACTATTACAGCTAACCAATGAATCTGGTAAAGTAGCTGGATACAAAATTAATGCATAGCAATTTCTTGCATTCCTACACACTAATGATGAAAAATATGAAAGAGAAATTAAGGAAACACTCCCATTTACCATTGCAACAGAAAGAAGAAAATACCTAGGAATAAACCTACCTAAGGAGACAAAAGACCTGTATGCAGAAAACTATATGACACTGATGAAAGAAATTAAAGATGATACAAACAGATGGAGAGATATACCATGTTCGAGGATTGGAAGTATCAACATTGTGAATATGACTATACTACCCAAAGCAATCTACACAGTCAATGCAATCCCTATCAAACTACCAATGACATTTTTCACAGAACTAGGAAAATATTGCACAATTTGTATGGAAACACAATGACACCGAATAGCAAAAGCAATCTTGAGAAAAAAAACGGAGCTGGTAGAATCAGGCTCCCGACTTAAGAGTATACTACAAAGCTACAGTAATCAAGAAAGAAAAGCAGAAATAAAGATCAATGGAAAAGGATAGAAAGCCCAGAGATAAACTCATGCACATATGGTCATCTTATCTTTGATAAAGGAGGCAAGAATATACAATGTAGAAAAGACAGCCTCTTCAATAAGTGGTGCTGGGAGAACTGGACAGCTACATGTAACACAATGAAATTAGAACACTCCCTAGTGCCATACACAAAAATAAGCTCAAAATATATTAAAGATCTACATGTAAGGCCAGACACTATAAAACTCTTAGTGGACAACTTAGGCAGAACACTCTATGAAATAAATCACAGCAAGATCCTTTTTAACTGACCTCCTAGAGAAATGGAAATAAAAACAAAATTAAATGATGGGACCTAATGAAACTTAAAAGCTTTTGCACAGCAAAGGAAACCATAAACAAGATGAAAAGACAACCCTCAGAATGGGAGAAAATATTTGCAAATGAAGCAACTGATAAAGTTTTAATCTCCAAAATTTACAAGCAGCACATTCAGCTCAATATAAAAAAAACAAACAACCTAACCCCAAAATGGGCAGAAGACATAAATAAACATTTCTCCAAAGAGGATATAGAGATTGCAAACAAACACATGAAAGGTTGCTCAATGTCACTAATCATTAGAGAAATGCAAATGAAAACTGCAATGTGGTATCACCTGACACCAGTCAGAATGGCCATCATTAAAAAATCTACGAACAATAAATGCTGGACAGGGTGTGAAGAAAAGGGAACCCTCTTGCACTGTTGTTGGGAGTGTAAATTGATACAACCACTATGGAGAACAGTATGGAGCTTCCTTAAAAAACTAAAAATAGAACTACCATACGACCCAGCAATCCGACTGCTGGGCATATACCATAAGAAAACCATAATTCAAAGAGAGTCATGTACCACAATGTTCATGGCACCTCTATTTACAATAGCCAGGACATTGAAGCAAGCTAAGTGTCATTAACAGATGAATGGATAAAGAAATCGTGGCACATATATACAATAGAATATTACTCAGCCATAAAAAGAAACGAAATTGAATTATTTTTAGTGAGGTGGTTGGACCTAGAGTCTGTCATACACAGTGAAGTTAGTGAGAAAGAGGAAAACAAATACCATATGTTAACACATATATATGGATTCTAAGAGCAAACAAACAAAACAAGGTTCTGAAGAAACTAGGGCCAGGACATGAATAAAGATGCAGACGTAGAGAATGGACTTGAGGACATGGGGAGGTGGAAGGGTAAGTTGCAACGAAGTGAGAGAGTGGTATTGACATATATATAGTATCAAAAGTAAAATAGATATCTAGTGGGAAGAGCCACATGTCTCAGGGAGATCAGCTAGTACTTTGTGACCACCTGGAGGCGTCAGATAGCGAGGGTGGGAGGGAGTCGCAAGAGGGAGGGGATATGGGGATATATGTCTACATATAGCTGATTCACTTTGTTATACAGCAGCAGCTAACACAGCAATGTAAAGCAATTATACTCCAATAAGGATGTTAAAAATTAATAAATAAATAACTGCCAAAGATTTAATATACCACATGATGACTACACATAACACTGCTGGATGTTACTATATATGAAATTTGTTAAGAGAGTAAATTCTAAAATTTCTCATCAAATATAAACATTTTTCTTTTCATTTTTATTGTCTCTATATGAGATGATGCATGCTAACTAAATGAACTGTGGTAATCATCGCACAAAATATATATGTTCAAACCCTTTTGAGGTACACCTTAACATTATACAGTTATCTATGTAAATTGTATCCCAAGAAAACTGGATGGCTGTTTTTAAATGAGGAAGAAAGGAATTTGAAGTATTCCAGATGAGTGCAGAACAGAAACATATCACTGGAATGGGTAAGAAGAGAAATTTCACTTTAATTTCATCAGTCCCACACTGAAGCAAGCACTGCTTAGCACCAAGTGATTGTCTGGACCTGTGACTTCCCTCTTGTGAGGAGAGAAAGACTGAAGTGTACCTTAAGTGTGCTGCCTGAGGGGTTGTTTCCTATCTCACCACAAATGGAGTGCTGATGGAACTTGATCAGTTCATATACCTGTGGGCCAGGAAGAGTTAAGGAAAAGAAGCAGATAGTTTGCTGTAGTTGGCATGGTTTTTGTGAGATTGAGAAGGCTCAGAACCGGTGGCTAGTCCCCAAAGAAAGTTGGTGGGGAATGGAGCATGGCTTAAGCATCCTGAAATTTCACAGTGCAGTCTGAGGGTTCAGCTTCTATCATACCTCAATTGGAGAGTCGACAAAACAGGCATAGATTGGCAGAGGCAGCTAAGCAAACGTCTGGGGTTATGTGCTATGCCTAACACAGCTCTATGAGATGGGGAGAAGGCTCAGAACTCAAGCCTTCTCCACCGGGAAAGAGGGAGAGGAGTAGAGTGTGCCTCCAATATTCTGGGCCCCACTACAGCAGGCAGACACCGAAGACAGCAAGAGAGTACGGGTTTCTTTTCTTTTGTTTTTTTTCTTTAACATCTTTATTGGAGTATAATTGCTTTACAATGGTGTGGTAGTTTCTGCTGTATAACAAAGTGAATCAGCTATACATATACATACATCCCTATATCTCCTCTCTCTTGAGTTTCCCTCTCACTCTCCCTATCCCACTCCTCTAGGTGGACACAAAGCACCGAGCTGATCTCCCTGTGCTATGCGGCTGCCTCCCATTAGCTATCTGTGTTACATTTGGTAGTGTATAGAGAGTATGGGTTTCTGAAGAAAAATAAAGAAACCAGTACATCCCAATAATGAGGAATCCACACACACAAATGTGAACAGAGACATCCATAGAATATATTGAAGAGGCTCTCAAAATATCAAGCTGAACTAATGAATGAAGGTCTCTCCATGTCAAAACAAGTCCATAAAGACTGTGACATTTCTTCAAATGTTCAGACCTCAGTGTTAAGCTTCAATGAATACAAAGAACAGTGAAACATGATGCAATCAAAAGAACAAAATAAACCCCCAGTAACTGACCTTAAATAAATTTAGGTCTATCTGGCAAAAATTTTTAACATATTTGTGTTAAAGAAGCTCAGTAAGTTATAAGAGATCACTGAGAGACAATTAAATGAAATCAGATTAACAATACATGAAAAAAACAAGAATATCAACCAAGAGAACAAAACAAAATTTGGACCTGAATAATAATAAAAAAAAAAGAACTGAAAAATTTATGAGAATGCTTCAACAGCTGGCATTGAATCAGAAGAAAAAATCGGCAAACTGAAGATAGAACATTTGAAATTATCCAGTCAGAGGAGCTGTAAGAAGCAAGAGTCTAAAGGAGTAAACAAAGTCTATGGGACTTATGGAATGCCATCCAAAGAATCAATATACACTCTACAGAGGTCTCAGAAGGAGAGGAGAGAGGGAGAAAGCTTCTATAAAGTAATAATAACTAGAAAGTTCCCAGATCAGTGGAGGAAAATGTACACTCAGAATCATGAAGCCCAATAGGCCTCAAATATAATGAGCTTAAAGGAGGCTACACAATTTTAATTCAATTGTCCAAAGTCAAAGACAAAGCGGATTTTGAAAATATCAAGAGAAAAAGTGACATATCATGTACAAAGAAGCCCCCATAAGACATTTGGGGGATTTCTTGGCAGAAACCTTGCAGGCCAGGAGGAGTAGTATGACACATTCAAAGATCTGGGAAAAAATATAAAACATAAGCTGTCAACCAAGGACTTGGCAGAACTCTCCTTCTGAAGTGAAGGAGAGATAAAGACTTTCCCAGACAAAAGTAGAAAGAGTTAGCTGCCACTACATCTGCCTTACAAGAAATGTCAGTGGAGTTTAAATTGAAAGGATGTTAAACAGCAGCATGAAAATATTTGAAAGTGTAAAACTCATTGGTAAAGGTAAATATATAGACATATACAGAAAAGGTAAATATATAGACATATTCAGAAAAATGTAATAATTTAATAATGGTTTGTTAGTTACATGTCATTTAAATAAAGGTAAAATATGGAAGTATTAATAACAACTACAAAAATTTATTAAAAGATAAACAATAAAAATATGTAAATTGTGACATCTGTTACATAATGTTTAGGGGGGTAAAAGTGTACAGTGTTTTATTGGAGTTGAAATTAAGTTGTTATCAACTTAAAATAGACTGTTATAACTATAAGATATATTATTTAAGCCTCATGGTAATCTCAAAGAAAATAAGTATAGAATGTACCTGAAAGGTAAAGAGAGATAAATCAAAGTAAGTCACTGCAAAGGATCAACAGATCACAAAGGATTACAGCAAGACAGGAAAAGACAAGATAACAAGATTGACAGAAGAAAAGCAACAAACTTGCAATAGTAAGTACTTACCTATCAATAATTACTTTAAACCTAAATTATTAAACTCCCCAAACAAAACACATAGAGTCATGGAATGAATAAAACAAATAAAGCAAACAGAGAAAACTTCCACAAGACCCAATGATATACTGTCTACAAAAGACTCAGTGTAGATTTAAGGACACACATAGGCTGAAAACGTAAGGATACAAAAAGATATGCCATGGAAATGGCCACAGCGAGAGCGAGAGTGAGAGCAAGAGCGAGAGTGAGAGCGAAAGCGAGAGCGAGAGCGAGAGAGAGAGAGAGAGAGAGAATAGGGATAAATGCAAATCAAAACTACAATGAGGTATCACCTCACACCAATCAGAATGGCCATCACCAAAAAATCTACAAACAATAAATACTGGAGGTGTTGAGAAAAGGGAACCTTTCTACACTGTTGGTGGGAATATAAATTGGTACAGCCACTATGGAGAACAGTATGGAGGTTCCTTAAAAATCTAAAACTAGAGTTACCATATAACCAAGAATTTCCCTCCTATGCATATATCTGGAGAAAACCAAAATTTGAAAGGTACATTCACCCAGGTGTTCATTGCAGCACTATTTACAATATCCAGGACATAGAAGCAACCTAAATGTCCATCGACAAAGGAATGGATAAAGAACATGTGGTATATATATACACTGGAATAATAGTCGTAACAATGAACGAAATAGTGCCATTTGCAGAGACGTGGATGGACCTAGAGATTGTCATACGAGTGAAGTAAGTCAGAAAGATAAAAGGAAATATCATATATCACTTATATATGGAATCTAGAAAAATACTAGAGATGAACTTATTTGCAAACAGAGATAGAGTCACAGGTGTAAAGAAAAAACATGTTACCAAGGCAGGGAAGGGGAGATGGGATGAATTGGGAGATTGGGACTGACATATATACACTACTATGTATAAAATGGATAACTAATGAGAACCTACTGTGTAGCACAGGGAACTCTACTCGATGCTCTGTGGTGACCTAAATGGGAAGGGAATCTAAAAAAGAGTGGATATATGTATACATATGACTGAACAGAAAGAAACTAACACAGCATTGTAAAGCAACGCTACTCCAATGAACATTAATACAAAAACAGATTGTTATATCTATAATATGTTTAATGTAGGCCTCATGCTAACCACAAAGGAAAAACATCTATTAGATATACAAAGGTAAAGAGAAAGGAATTAAAGTGTACCATTACAAAAACCAAAAAGCAAGACAGCAAGAGAGGTAGAAAGGAACAGAGGAATGTCAAAACAGATAAAAATGAACACAATGGCAATAGCAACTCTTTATTAATAATTTCTATAAAAGCAAATCAATTAAATTCTCCGATTAAAAGTCCTAGTGTGGATGAATGCATTAAAAAAAGTTTCAAGAATATGCTGTGTAAAGGAGCCTCACTTTAGCTTTAAGGACACAAATAGTCTGAAAGTGAGCAGCGGCAAAAGATGTTCCATGCAAATGGTAACCAAAATAGAGCAGGAGTGGCTGTACTTGCAAAAGATAAAATAGATTTTCTTTCACTCAAAATTGGTCACAAGGGACATAGAAGGTCACTATATACTGATAAAGTTGTCAGTCCATCAATTTGCTACAACAGCTGTAACCTGGAGGACATTATGCTACATGAAATTAACCAGAGAAAGACAAATATTACATGATCTCATTTATATGTGCAGTCACACAAAAGCAGTACTGATTGAAAGTAGAAACCAGAGAGTAGGAAAACAGTTACCCGGGGCAGGGAGTTGGTGGGGGAAAAAAGGCAGAAGTTGGTCAAAAGGTACAAAATTTCAGTTATGTGATGAATAAGTTCTAGGAATATAATGTACAGCATAGTGAACCAGAGTTAATAACATTCTATCATAATTTGCTTGAAATTTACTAAGAGAGTAGACTATTTGTTGTCACTATACTGAAAAAAAGGTAATTATGTGAGGTGATGGACGTGTTTATTAGCTTGACGATAGTAATCCCTTCACAATGTGTACATATAGCAACCCATCACGTTTTACAACTTAAATATATACAATTTTTACTTGTTAATTAAACCCCCAAAAATGATGGGGAAAAAACCCCTCCCCAAAAAGCAAGCATAGAACAAGGTAGCATTACTAATGAATGCCACCAAACATCTAAACCAAAAAAAAAACTATTTTTCTTAACCTCTTCCAGAAAGTAGAGATAAGGGGACCACTTCAAAACACATTTTTTGAGTCCAACATTACTCTGATACAAAAGACAGAAAAATACACTACAAGAAAAGAAAACTACAGGTCATTATCCCTGATGAACATAGATGTGATAATCCTCAACCAAATATCAGCAAATCAAATTCAACAGCACGTTAAGAGGATCATAAAGAATGACAAGTGAGATTTATTCCTGAAATGCAAGGATACATCACATTAGCAGGATGAAGGATGAAAATCACGTGATTATGTCAGTAGATACAGGAAAAGCATTTTTCAAAATTTAAAACCCTAACATGGTAAAAATTAGATATAGAAGCATTGTACCTCAAACATAATAAAGGCCATACATGACAAGCCCACAGCCCATATTCTACTTAATGGTTAAAAGAATTTTTTTTTGCCTAAGTTGAGGAACAAGATCAGGGTGTCCACTCTCACCATTTCTGTTCAACATAGTACTAGAAAGTAAGAGAATTTATGCCGGAAAACAGAAAGGAAAGGAATCTAATTCATAAAGACCAAAGTAAAAATATCTGTTTGCAGATGGTATGATCTTATATATAGGAAACCCTAGAGAATTCACAAACACTGTTGGAACTAATACACAAATTCAGTAAAGTATCAGGATACAGAATAAACATGCAAAAATCTGTTGGTTTCTATAGGAACTTTCTGAAAATTCAATTAAGAAAACAGTCCCCAGGCACACAAAGGCCCATCATTGTTCAGTCATAATATACTAAAAAAACCAGAAAATAAAACAAAAGACTCTGTGAAAGAAAAATCAGGTCGTGTATGAAAGAACAAGAATTAGAATAGCATTGGACTTCTTAATAGAACTGAGTTCAAGAGTCACATCTTTTGAAGCCATCTGGTCCTGGTCTTCTGTTTGTTGGAAAATTTTTAATTGCAGTTTCAATTTCATTGTTTGTGATTGGTCTGTTCATATTTTCTATTTCTTCCTGGTATAGTCTTGGAAGGTTGTACTTTTCTAAGCATTTGTCCATTTATTCCAGGTTGTCCATTTTATTGGCATATAGTTGCTTGCAGTAGTCTCTTATGGTCCTTTGTATTTCTGCAGTGTCAGTTGTAATTTCTCCTCTTTCATTTCTAATTTTATGGATTTGAATCCTCTCCCTTTTGTTCTTGATGAGTCTGCCTAAAGGTTTGTCAATTTTGTTTATCTTCTCAAAGAGCCAGCTTTTAGTTTCATTGATTGTTGTTATTGTTTCCTTGGTTTCTATTTCATTTATTTCTGTTCTGATATTTCTGATTTCTCTCCTTTCACAAACCTTGGGTTTTGTTTGTTCTTCTTTCTCTAGTCGCTTTAGGTATAAGGAGAGGTTGTTAATTCCAGATTTTGCTTGTTTCTTGAGGTAGGATTGGACTGCTATAAACTTCCATCTTAGGACTGCTTTTGCTGCATACACAGGTGAATTCTATAAAACATTTAGAGAAGAGATAACATCCATCCTTATCAAACTCTTCCAAAAAGCTGCAGAGGGAGGAACATTCCCAAGCCCATTCTATGAGGCCACGATCACCCTGATACCAAAACCAGACAAAGATTTCAAAAAAAAGAAAATTACAGGCCAATGTCACTGATGAGCATAGATGCAAAAATCATCAACAAAATACTACCAAACAGAATCCAACAGCACATTAAAAGGATCATACAACATGATCAAGGAAGATTTATCCCAGAGATGCAAGGATTCTTCAGTATACGCAAATCAATCAATGTGACACACCACATTAACAAACTGAAGAATAAAAACCATATGATCATCTCAATAGATGCAGAAAAAGCTTTCGATAGAATTCAGCACACATTTATGATAAAAACTCTCCAGAAAGTGTGCAAAGAGGGAACCTACCTCAACATAATAAAGATTAGGTGACCATAGGTGGGTGGGTTTATCTCTGGGGTTTCTATCTTGTTCCACTGATGTATATTTCTGTTTTTGTGCCAGTAGCATACTGTCTTGATAACTGTAGCTTTGTAGTATAGTCTGAAGTCAGGGAGCCTGATTCCTCCAGCTCCCTTTTTCTTTCTTAATATTGCTTTGGCTCTTTGGGGTCTTTTGTGTTTCCATACAAATGGTAAAATTTTTTGTTCTAGGTCTGTGAAAAATGCCATTGGTAACTTGTTAGGGATTGCAATGAATCTGTAGATTGCTTAGGGGAGTAAAGTTATTTTCACAATATTGATTCTTCCAATCCAAGAACATGGTATATCTCTCCAGCTCTTTAGGTCATCTTTGATTTATTTCATCAGTGTTTTATAGTTTTCTGAGTACATGTTCTTTGCCTCCTTAGGGAGGTTTATTTCTAGATATTTTATTATTTTTGTTGCAATGGTAAATGGGATTGTTTCTTTAATTTTTGTTTCTGCCCTTTTGTTGT
The DNA here is from genome assembly GCF_003676395.1 of Aethalodelphis obliquidens. Classification (NCBI taxonomy): domain Eukaryota; kingdom Metazoa; phylum Chordata; class Mammalia; order Artiodactyla; family Delphinidae; genus Aethalodelphis; species Aethalodelphis obliquidens. The sequence goes on from NW_020838063.1 coordinate 1,787,153, forward strand.
TAGTGTATAGGAATGCAAGAAATTTCTGAGAATTAATTTTGTATCCTGCAACCTAAGCAAATTAATTGATTAGCTCTAGTAGTGTTCTGGTGGCATCTTTAGGATATTCTATGTATAGTATCACTTCAACCTCAAACTGTGATAGTTTCACTTCTTATTTTCCAAAATGGATTCCTTTATTTCTTTATTTTTTTCTAATGGTTATGGCTAGGGCTACCAAAACTGTGTTGAATAATAGTGGCAAGAGTGGACATACTTGCTTTGTTCTTGATCTTAAAGGAACTTTTTTTCACTTTTTCACCATTGAGAATAATGTTTGCTGTGGGTTTGGTCATATATGGCCTTTGTTATATTGAGGTAGGTTCCCTCTATGCCCACTTCCTGGAGAGATTTTATCATAAATTGGTGTTGAATTTTCTTGAAAGCATTTTGTGTATGTATTGAGATGATTATAAGTTTTTTAATCTTTAATTTATTACTATGGTGCATTGCATTGATTGATTTGCATATATTTAAGAATCCTTTCATCCCTGGAATAAATCTCACGTGCTCATAGTATATGATCCTTTTTATGTGTTGTTAGATTCTGTTTGGTAGTATTTTGTTGAGGATATTTGTGTATATGTTCATCAGTGAAACTGGCCTGTAATTTTCTTTCTTTCTGTTATCTTTGTCTGGTTTGGGTGTCAGGGTGATGGTAGTCTCACAGAATGAGTTTGGGTATTTTCCACCCTCAGCAATTTTTTGGAAGCGTTTGAGAAAGTCATATGTTAGCTTTTCTCTAAATGTTTGATAGAGTTTACCTATCAAATTTTGAGATAGGATAACCTCAATTTTGATAGAATTGAGGTGCTCCTATGTTAGGTGTATAGTTACTTACAATTGTTATGTCTTCTTCTTGGATTGATCTTTTGGTCATTATATAATGTCCTTTCTTGTCACTCGTAATAGTCTTTATTTAAAGTGTATCTTGTCTGATATGAGTATTGCTACTCCAGCTTTCTTTTGATTTCCATTTGCATGGAATACTTTTTCTATCCCCTCACTTTCAGTCTGGATGTGTACCTAGGTCTCGAGCTGAAGCCTCATGACCCAGACTTTTGTTTGTTGGAAGATTTTTATTCACAGTTTCAGTCTCACTACTTGTGATTGGTCTGTTCATATTTTCGATTTCTTCTTGGTTCAGTCTAGGAAGTTGGTACTTTTCTAAGAATTTAGTTAACTGGCAAACAAGATTTCTCACATTCTAGAGGGGTCACCTAAAAGGAAGACAACTAAAATTCTTTTTTTTTTAACATCTTTATTGGAGTATAATTGCTTTACAATGGTGTATTAGTTTCAGCTTTACAACAAAATGAATCAGTTATATATATACATATGTTCCCATATCTCTACCCTCTTGCATCTCCCTCCCACCCACCCTCCTTATCCCACCCCTCCAGGTGGTCACAAAGCACCAAGCTGATTTCCCTGTGCTATGCGACTGCTTCCCACTAGCTATCTACCTTACGTTTGGTAGCATATATATGTCCATGCCTCTCTCTCGCTTTCTCACAGCTCACCCTTCCCCTCTCCATATCCTCAAGTCCATTCTCTAGTAGGTCTGTGTCTTCATTCCTGTCTTCATGACATTTTTTCCCTTAAATTCCATACATATGTGTTAGCATATGGTATTTGTCTCTCTCTTTCTGACTTACTTTGCTCTGTATGACAGACTCTAGGTCTATCCACCTCATTACAAATAGCTCAATTTCCTTTCTTTTTATGGCTGAGTAATATTCCATTGTATATATGTGCCACATCTTTATCCAATCATCTGATGATGGACACTTAGGTTGTTTACATCTCTGGGCTATTGAAAATAGAGCTGCAATGAACATTTTGGTACATGACTCTTTTTGAATTATGGTTTTCTCAGGGTATATACCCAGTAGTGGGATTGCTGGGTAATATGGTAGTTTTATTTGTAGATTTTTAGGGAACTTCCATACTGTTCTCCACAGTGGCTGTATCAATTTACATTCCCACCAACAGTGCAAGAGTGTTCCCTTTTCTCCACACCCTCTCCAGCATTTATTGTTTCTAGAATTTTTGATGATGGCCAATCTGACTGGTGTGAGATGATGTCTCATTGTAGTATTGATTTGCATTTCTCTAATGATTAGTGATGTTGAGCATTCTTTCATGTGTTTCTTGGCAGTCTGTATATCTTCTTTGGAGTCATTTCCACAATGTTGATTGGAAGACAACTAAAATTCTTAATATTCATCTCCAGCAAATAAAAGCCCCTAAACAAAACAGAAACCTTCCTATTTTCTGCTAGTATTGTAAAGAGCCAGGGCATTGGTGAAGAGATTGTGGCAAATTCAAGTGCTTCAGGCACCTTCAGTTCTCCAACCAGCCTGTCCAACATCCCCCCAATTTTCAATGAAAGGGCTCCGAGGAACTACAGGGGTGCTTCCCAATTCTCCCTCTTAATCAGCTTGGGGAAACATGGCTCCAGATATGGGATGACTGTCTTCCAGTCCTAACTGACACTGGAACCACACTCTCGATGCTCAACCCCAACTACTATAAAGCAGCCCCTGCCTTGGAGCACTAAAACAGACCAAATAGTGGGATCGTGAATGAACCTCAAAAGATTTCTGTCTCTGAACATACTTACTTTTGTTTAGGCCCTTTGAGAAATACACACCCTTTTCTCCTTATTTCCCCAGCTCCTATCCATTTATTAGGCTGAGGCTTTTTAGGAAAACATTATGCCTTAGAATTTGAAAGTAGTTATCATAGCACCCAACAAGGTGAATTAAGTGACCCTTTGACCTCTTTAATTTGCTGTGGCTCTGATGGCACTAGAGCTGATTCTGGAAACATTGATCATTTGTCCTTATTGAATCCGCTGCCACCCTTTGTACAGGCAAAATCTCAAACTGATATTGGCAAAATTCCATTAAGATTCATATAGATCCCTCAAAACCTCTCCCCAGAATTAATTAATACCCTATAAAAAAAGAAGCCCTTCAAGGCATAAAGCCCCTAATAGAAGACTACAAGGCTCAAGGTCTCATTGTCCCTTGTACTAGTCCTGGTAATACTCCTATTTTGCCAGTGTGAGATCCTCTGAGCAATAAACAACATTGTTATCCCTCAACACCTGTTGTTCCTAACCCTCATACGCTACTAACATCCATTTCCACCAGAAGCAAGTTCCTTACCATAACTGATTTATGCAGTGCATTCTTTAGTATTCAAGTTGACGAAGCTAGCCAACACCTATTTGCCTTCACCTGGGAAGAAAAGCAATTCACCTGGACAGTAATACATCACGGCTTTAATGAGAGTTCTTCTTATTTCTCACAAATCCTGAAGGCTGATCTTGCTGATATAAAGTTTTCTAGGGGTTCTACATTGTTGCAATACGCAGATGATTTGCTTCTTTGCCCTCCTTTCCAAGCCTCCTCACAAGAAGACAGCATCCCTTTGTTAAAGGTTGTAGCCTCAAAAGGATGCAAAATTGTCAAGGAAAAAAATTCAGTTTTCCCAAACCCAGGTTCAATAATTAGGACATCTGATATCAGAACAAGTGCTACACCTAAATCCAGAGAGGCCTCATGGTGTCCTAAGTTTCCCAAAACCCAAAACTAAGCACCAACTGAAAAGTTTTGCTCAGCCTAGTTCGTTACTGCTGAAATTAGATTAAAGAATCTCTCTTATGGCCTAACTTCTGCAAGTTTTCCTAAAGAACAACAACACCAATCTACTTTTATGGGAAGAATCAGATGACGTAGCCTTAAAAGAGAGTTTGACAAACACCTGCTCTTGGGCTTCCCAATGATCAGATTCCCTTTTACCTTTCTGTGTATGTAAAGGAAAGAAACATCCTTGGGGGTACTCACCACAAGACACAGGAGCCATCATCAACCCATAGGGTGTTATAGCCAGCAAATGGACCCTGTGGCATGGTGATACCTCCCTTGCCTTAGAGGCATTCCCACCACTGCCCATTTGATTAAGCCCACTGAGAAAAATCATGGGGGAGCCGCTTTAACCATTTTTGTACCTCATGAAGTAGAAGCCCTCCTGAATTCTCATCACACTCAACATTCCTTAGTCAGCTGCCTCACCTGCTATGAAGGCCTTTGTTAACTGCTCCTCACATAACTCCTTTACACTCTAATGAGCTTAACCCTGCTACTCTTCTCCCTTCCGTCACTGACAAAAGTCCCTCACAACTACTTAATGCTGACTTATTATGATGATCTGCAGGAAATTCCTTTGTGTTACACTGACTTCTCGTGGTTCTTATTTAAAAGGTGACAGTGGCAAAAATATTGTGTTGGGTATGCTATCGCCACTCCTTTTGATATTGTTGAGGCAGCACCTTTACGTATGGCTACTTCTGCCCACCAGGCTGTATTATACACCCTTACAAAGGCTTGTACTTTAGCCAAGGGCAGAACTACCAATATTGATACTGGTAGTAGATTCAGGGTAGCTCATGAGTTTGGAATGTTGTAGAAGCAACATGGCTTCCTTATTTCCTGCGGAAATGAAATTTAAAGTGGCCTCTCTGTTCAGGGATTATTGGATGAAATACATTTACCTGCCATTTTAGCTATTATCAAGATCCTGAGGCATTTCTGAACTCGATGCTCTGGAAGCTAAGGGAAATCACCTTGCTGACATTTCCGCAAGGAATGCTGTTCTTAAAGTAATCGACAAGAGCCAAACCTCTGTGATGGTTCATAGGGATAGTTCCCCAAATTATAACTTAGAAAAACTGGCTAGAGAAGCCCAACATTTGGCCTCAGAAAAGGGAAACAAGATTGGAAATTTAACAATTGTTGGTTTGATAACAAGAGTTGGCCTACCGACAAAATGATAACATTTATGAATCAATATTGGTGGGGAAACATTAACAAGGGGGCAAAAAGTGCCTACCTCAATGGATCCCAAGGTGTGAGACTTGTTTAGCCTTGGAAAATACTGTCAAACTATTTCTTAAGAGGCCGTAAATGTGTTCCTTTAGCAATGAGTTAAAGTTGCTGTTGTTTCCCATCCTCCAGTATTTGATGTTTTCATTTTGGGAGGAGGTTAGCAGTTCTAATAGGTGTGTAGTCCTGTCTTATTGTTTTCATTTGTAATTCCCTAATGGCATACGAAGTGTATCATGTTTGTGTTAACTTATTTTTTATCTGTATATCTTCTTTGAATGTACACTTGTCCCACTTGTCTAAAATACAACCCAGAGAAGAACATCTGTACGGTTCCCGGCCATTTTAAACTGCCTAATGGACCATTCAGGCTCTGGAAAAAGGATTTCAAAAAACTTCCTCCACCTTGTGGATATAAACATGTTTTAGTCATAATCTGTATGTTTTCACACTGGACTGAAGCCTCCCCTTGCAGAAAGGCTACTGCCCCTTCTGTGGCTAAAGTCCTTTTGGAAAAGATTATCCCTATCTTGGGAACTCCTCTCAAACTTCATAATGATTGAGGCACCCATTTTACTGGTCAGGTACTTCAACCAGTCTGCACTGTTTGGCCAGTTTTACAGCACTTTCACTGCACTTACCAATCCTCTGGTTTAGTCAAATGCACTAACGGCATTATTAAGACTCAGTTGGCAAAATTTTTAGAAGCCCTCAAATTACCTTTGCCAAAAGTATTGCCATTGGTCCTTCTGAATCTCAGAACCACCCCTTTTGGAACTCAGAAACTCTCACCCTCTGAGAGTCACAGGATAGTCACTGGACTCCTGCTTCTTTTGAGCCACAACTGATAAAAGGAGAGATACTCTGATATTTCAAAGGCCTAATTGCTTCTATTATAAATAATCATGTTTTGATAGAGCAATCTTTTCACAGTGTGCTTTCAGGAGAGGAAGATACTAAGCATCACACCTTGCAACCTGGACATTTCATCTATTGGAAAAGACATTTCCAGAAGGAATCTCTTCAACCTTGCTAGGAAAAGCCCCTATCAGGTACTGCTAACAAACCCTTGTGCCACCAAGCTCCAGGGGATAGCCCCTTGAACTCACGTGACACACCTAAAGAAAGCACCAATCCTGAATGGACCTGCACGTCATCTGGTGATATGAAAGTAGAGGTTTTCTGAATTTGAAGCAGACAATATCTGATAAGACTGCTTTCCCAATATATCCAGATTAGGCCTATTGGAAGTTTGTCTGCCAAACCCCTGATGGTGGCATAATGCTTCAGATGATCTCCTATGTGTATGATCTTGATAACATGAACTTTAGATAAAACGTGCCTAACAGTTCTCCCTCCTGCCACTCCTTGTTACTCTAATGTGACTTCAATAGGCTTCCAAACTGTGCACTTTCACTCTAACATGGGATAGTACACCAAGGAAAAGTCCTTCCTGACACTTAGGGACAAAAACCTGCTGAAACAGGAAAATCGGACCATTGATCAGTGATGCTTTCAGAGAAAGCTCTTGATCAAAGGGGAGGAGTATAAAAATTAATAAAGAGAAACTTCAATTAAAATAGAGTTGGGAGGCTAGAACGGTGAGCTCTCACACCCTATGACGACAACAGAGCCCAACAGGAAACATAAAGACTTCCTCTTCTTGCCTGGCAAGAGCTCGGCCAATGAGAGACTGTCACGACTCAGCCAAAGAAAAGCCACCACACTTCCAACTCTCAGCCTCCAATGGACAATTTGTTTACTATAGCCTTCCTAACTTCCCTTCCTCTCTTTGAAAGAGTTATCCTCTCCCTGTTGGGGGGATGTCCACTTGGCTCACCATGGTTGCAGACCCTGAATTGCAATTCTTTGTTGATCCGGAATAAACCCATTTTTGTTGGGGCAATACCTGACAGTCTATTTGTTTTAGGTCAACGCAATCTTAACACTAGTCTGGATAAATCTGCGTGACTTTAGTGTCCTCTCAGTATGAGCATTCTAGCCCTGGCAGCCTTCCTTTGCTCCCCTGCCAGAAAACAAAAGCAAAACAAACAAACAAACACCACAGCAGGCTACTTTGACTGGGTCTTAACATCATGCGGTTGTCATTTTGCCTCAAGTTACACAAAATGCCTCACCCATATAGAGGGCACACCAGGGGTTGAAAGAGGACCACGGTTTTTGGAGAAAATATTGAGAGAGTGCCCTTAGGAGGCTGTGAATCTCCCCAACCAAGGAAGAGGGATGGAAGTTAGGTCCTCTCCTCACATCCACTCAAGCAAGTAAGAGGGTGTTCAAGACCACTCCCTAGAGCTTCAAGTGTGCCTCCTCTCAACCAGAAACCACGAGGTACTGTGACGTGCTTGCAGGAGCATGAGGAGGAGTGCATTTGCCCGGCCCCCCAGCTCAGAGCCCACTCTAGGAAGGCCCTGCCCCCACACAGTGAAACATCACCATGGTAGCCATTGTTTGGTCTGCGTCCCCTAGCCCCAGGAGAACCCACAGGCCTCTCCAAGAGTCTCAGAGTGAAGCCAGAGAACCCTTGGCCCTGACCCACAACCCTCTTGGAGAGGTTCCTGCCTCCAGCCCCTCCCCCACCTTCCAGCCACAGAGGGCCAAATTCCCTCAGATTCTCTGAGAAAGAAGAGCAAGGAGGGCCTCGTGAGTGAGGCTGGAGAGGCCTCCCTCACGGAGGTGGCCTCTTCAGTCTCCCCTCAAGCATCGCAGGAACACCTGGCATCCTTGGGAGGTGGAGATCTGCCCCGAGCCCTAGGTGCTGGCAACCTCAGCGGGGATGCGATCCCCAAGGCCACCGTGGTGGGCGCCAAAGGAAAGGTGCCCAAGAAAGTCATCTCTAAGAGGGTGTGAGGCTCTGTCAAGTGGTTGAACGTGAAGAATGGGTACGGTTTCATCAGCAGGCATGATACCCAGGAAGGTGTGTTCGTTCACCAGACGGCCATCCCCCGGAACAACCCTTGCAAGTTCGAACGCGGTGTGGGCGAAGGCGAGACTATCGAGTTCCACGTGGTGCAGGGTGAGCAGGGCACCGAGGCCGCTAATGTGAGCGGGTGCCCCAGTGGAGGGAAGCCGCTATGCTGCCCACAGCCCCCAGTCTCGCCGGGGATTCTCTATCCACGGCCAAGTGCCGCCACCACACAGTCCGAAGGGCGCTGAGCACGACGTTGCCGAAGGCGAGGGCAGCGACGAAGGCTTCACCGCGTCCCAGGGCCTGAGGCGCTGTTGGCCTGGCCACCGCAAAGGCCAAAGGCCTTGGCGCTTCCCGCCCTGCCGCAGGGCCCCAACCGTGACCCGCTGCCCATCGATCCTGGCTACCACCAGCGGCCCATGGCCCAACCTCCTGCCAGCGTCCACACAGAACACAAGTCCCGAGGGTGAGCCATGACGGCATCGGGGCCCCAGCCACCTGTTGAGACGCCCTAGGGGCTGAGGCACCACTCTTGGTCCAATAACCTCACCAGGCATCTCTGCAGAGCTGGAGGAGGAGCACAGGGAGAGCGGGCATGACGCCGACGGCGATCTGCAACAGAGGCCTCCTCCAAGCTATGGATCCCACCGCCCCAATAACCCGCGCCGCTGCCCACAGCAGGCGCCTGGCGTCCAGGGCCAGGATCTGGAGGGAAGAGCGGGCAAGATCAAGAAGAACCCTACTGAAACACCTGCCTTTGTTGCTGTGGACTAGAAAGCAGCGCCCCTGAGGAGGAGAACCCCCTGGTCGTGGATGCCCCCTCTGCCATCCGGACCAAGTAATAGCTTGGCTCCCTCCCCCAGAACTCCCTGGCCTGGACTGCAGGTGATGTCCCCTTGAAGAGATAATGCCCTTTTGTTGCAACGCAGTCCAGACATCCACAGTGACTGTTAGATTTGTGCCCTGAGAAAAATACATGCCCCTTCCCCAGGGTTTGAGGAAGGATAAATTACAAGACCTATGTATTTCTAAATTCCCTCATACCATCTGCCTTGGTAGTTTCTGTACACACACACACACACACACACACCTCTGAATCTATTCCTTTTAAAGATTTGACCAGGACCACAGCTATTATTCTGCATCCCCAGGTGAATGAGTTGAAGTAATTTTAAAAACAACTTTAAAAATTTTTTAACACAAAAATGAAGATTATCTGATATTGAAGATGTTCTGACATTGCTGTTGTGATATTACTCACCTGAGTGGTCATTTTCTCAATAAAACATTTCATGTTGCTTTTATATGATATCACTGTTGTCTGAAATATTTTAAAGCCTACTAGCCCATAAGTGTATCGAGACTGTCCTTTCAATCTTTTTTTTAGAATGAGTTTTAGCAAAGATCTTACATATTGTTCTCTTTACAAGCCATGAATTTAAGACTAATTCTGGACTCACAAGTTGAAGGTCTTGGGGTATTCTAAACGATAAGAATACCTGAAGAAAGAAGTATCCCCATCTCTTTTATTTTCATCCTCTTCCCCTGCCCTGGAATTTGAGCAATAAATCAGGAGGGTGGACCCAACTACCCACACTTACTGCATAGGTACTACTCTATGAGGCAAAACACAAAAAACTGAGCACATCACCGTGACACGTAAGAAATGTGGCTCTCTGGAAACAGAATTTGCCTCACTGTGTGGCTGTTTTTTTCTTTTAATGGATTCAATCTAACACCCTTTAAGTATACAAAAGAAAATGGGCATGAGGGACTTGGGGGGGGTGGAAATGAGAGATGCTGGTCAAGGGGTATGAACTTTCAGTTGTAAGTTGAGAAAGTTCTGGGGAACTAATGTACAGCATGAAGACTATCGTTAACAATACTGTATTGTATACTTGAAAGTTGCTATAAGAGTAGAGCATTAATGTTCTCACCATGACAACAACAACAAAATTCTAATTATGTGAGGTGAAAGATGTGTTAATTAACCTTATTGTGGGTAACATTTTACAATATATACCTGTATAAAATTATCACATTATACATCTTAAACTTACACTACGTTATATGTCAGTTATATCTCAATAAATCTGGGGGAAAATGAAGGAAAAAAAGAATAAATAAATTAGTTAATTAAAAAAAGAAAGTGAGCATGGAAGCAGGTATAATTTTTGTAGTGCATACATGTGGAGATGAATAGAAACACCTAGTCTATAGATTTCATCTGTGCTTCCTGGTTGAGTTCATCCAGGGGGCCTGTGGAGGATTTCTGGAAGGCTTAGCAGGTGCGGTTCAGCCCATTTCAGGCCTTTCCCATCAAACAGAGAGGCTCTGACTGGGAATGTCATCCCCATACTGGTCTTTATTTGAACATATGTGGGGGCTGATGGATGGGAGGCAGGAGTTGGGTTTGGGGGTGGGTTGGGGAAAACGAGCAATCAATAAATTGGAAACCAACAGGGGTCTTTAAAGCCTCACTTTACAGATTAAGGAAATTGGAATATAAGTAGCAGGATCAAAATACTTTTCCCATTTAAATGTTGAGGCATTTTACACCACATTATAGGCTAGCATAAGGTATTTGGAGAGTCAGTATTCAGTCATTCGTTATGGCTAAATATCCTCAATCAATTCAAGTAGAAACAGCAGAGATTCCTCATTCAGAGAATATTTGAGTGCCCACTTGTGCCCGACACTGTCAGGCACTAGGAGTTGCACCATGATGAAGAAGATGGTCCTTTCTCTCAAGGAGCCCACGGCCTAGTGGAGAGTGAGACAAAACTGGCAATGGCTACACAATGGAGTGAGTGCTCTGGTGGAGTTAGCACAGGATGTGAGAGGAAACACAGGTGACCTAGATGGTGGCAGGGTTAGTTCCAGGCTAAAGGAACCACTACTTGGACACTTGAATTTAAAATTATATCTAGCAATCACCACAGAGCTCAGATTTGATAAAGTCATGTCACCATACAGCTAGAAGTTGTTCCTCCAGACTCCTAGCCCAGTGCACTTCCCACTATACCAGCTGACTTCTTCAGAGACTAGCAGAGTGCACCAAAAATCGCTAAGCATAAGAATTTATACTGACGCACAGCACCAAGAGAGAATGGGGGAAGATTTTAAATGAGACTAAACCTGCTATTATTAGGAAATAACGCAGATCTCTCCAGGGTGCCATTTTATGCCAAAATAACAGGCATGGATATGGTGAGGGAAAATGTCTTCAGTATATACAAGGTTGGGTTCATAGGCTTCTCCCTGCTGTGTGAGGTATATGCATCAGGAGACATTGGATTGGTCAGCCTGGCCATGGAGCATTCACTGTGGGAGAATGGAGGCCATAAAGGACCCAACTAAGGGATCTTGAATTATCCCTGCTCGCAAGGGTGCCTGACAGGATCCATTAAGTGGAGTTGACCTGGTGATTGCTGGCTGGGGGTGGAACAGGGGAGAACTGAAGGATACAGAGGCTGGTCACAGAAGTACATATCTGGGGGTGAGTATATTTAACTGACAGCAGGAACTTTCTGCTGTTTCCCAGCTGCTCCAGTATTTAGGCATACTTAAGGCAACTCCAACAGCCCAACAGGAGCCAAAGTGTATCACCTAAGCACAACAGAGAGATGCCTGGGCTAAAAAACAAAAACAATAGCAAAAAGAAATATATCCTTTGTGCTAATCCTCTTTCCTCTCTTTCACTCCCACTTCATGTACCAGATATTACTTGGTTTTCTTGACTGAAAAATGTGAACTTAGCAGTTATCTTTGTTTGGACCATTGAAAGGTGACATGTCCCATCCTAAAGCCTTCAATAATAGCACACGTCCTTAGATATCTTTGATTGGGAGACCAAGTTCCAGAGAATTTGGGTAGGAATGCATGAGAGCATCGTCCCAGAATCCCCAGTGTCCTATTTCAATTGAATGTGAAGCCAAGGGGATGCGATTCCTCACCTTCCTAAGAGTAAGGTGGGTCACGAAGCTGAAGCAGAAACCCCAGCAAGAATACTCTTCCTTCTTGTGACTTGCAGTATCAAGACAATGGCACTTCTGAATCACTTCATGGATCCCCTTGATGTGGGAAGGGCACGCAGTCACAGGTGCCAGTTTGGATTTCCTTTTTCTCTTCTGTGTTTGGAGCTATCTGCTCCCATGCTCTTCCTGACTGGTTGGCTAGGTTCTGCTATTGTTTTTAATTGAAATATATTATTTACAGTATTATGTTCGTTTCAGTTCCACATCATAATGATTCAATATTTTTGCAGATTATACTCCATTATAGGTTATTAAAAGATAATGGCTATAATTTCCTTTGCTATACAGCATATCCGGTTGCGTATCTATTTTAGACATAGCAGTTTGTCCCTGGTAATCCCATACCCCTAATTTGTCCCTTTCCCCTTCCTCTCACCTTTGGTCACCACAGGTTTTCTTTCTATATCTGTGAGTCTGTTTCAGTTTTGCACATACATCCGTTTGTACTGTTTTTCAGATTGCCCATGTAAGTGATTTACAGTATCTGTCTTTCTCTGTCTGATATTTCACTAAGCATAATATACTCTAGATCCATCTATATTGCTGCAAATCGCAGTATTTCATACTTTTTTATGTCTGAGTAATATTCTGTTAAGTAGATTTAGATACCTAGATAAGACGCATACCTCATTTTCCCCCCTTTTTAATTTTTTGTTTGTTTATTTAAAGGTCAATTTTCAAAAGTTTCATACACTGATTTCATGTAATCCCACAATAACACTTTTTTCCCCTTTACCCCTACATTGCCCCTCCCATCTGCCCTCTCCCCACTGGTAACCACTAGTTGGTTCTCTATATCTGTAAGTCTGCTTCATTTTTGTTTTATTCACTAGTTTGCTGTAGTTTTTAGATTCCACATAGAACTTATATCATGCAATATTTGTCTTTGTCTGACTTATTCCACTTAGCATAGTGCCCTCCAAGTCCATCCGTGTTGCTGCAAATGGCAAACTTTCATTCATTTTTATGGCTGCGTAGTATTGCATTGTGTGTGTGTGTGTGTGTGTATGCATCATCTCCTTTATTAATCCATCTGTTGATGGACACTTAGGTGGCTTGCATACCTTGGCAATTGTAAATAATGCTGCTATGAGCATTGGGGTGCATGTATCTTTTTGAATTACTGTTTTTGTTTTGCTAAGATATATATATCCTGGAGTAGAATTGCTGGGTCACACAGTAGTTCTATTTTTAGTTTCTTGACAATCCTCCATCTGTTTTCCACAGTGGCTGTACCAATTTACATTCCCACCAGCAGTGTACCAGGGGGCCCTTTCCTCCACTTCCTTGCCAATGTTTCATATTGTGTTCTTTTTCATGATAGCCATTCTGACAGGTGTCAGGTGATATCTGATTGTAGTTTTGATTTGCACTTCCCTGATGATTAGTGATGCTGAGCTTCTTTTCATGTGTCTGTTCACCATCTGCATTCCCTCTTGGGAATATTGTCTATTCAGTTCTTCCCATTTTTAAAGCAGGGTTGGTTTTTTATTTTTTAAAGTTAAGTTTTTTGAGCTGTTCATATAAGTTGGATATTGACACTATATTGGTCATATATCATTTGCAAATATCTTCCTAGATTCAGTAGGTTGTCTTTTGGCTTTGTTGATGGTTTCCTTTGCTGTGCAAAAGCTCTTACGTTTAATTAGGCCCCATTTGTTTATTTTTGCTTTAGTTTCCTTTGTTTTAGGAGAGGGATCCAAAAAGTTATTGCTGCAATTTAGGTCAGAGGGTCTTCTGCCTATGTTTTCCTCTAGGACTCTTATAGTATCCAGACTTACATTTAGGTTTTTAATCCATTTTGAGTTTATTTTTGGATACGGTGTTAAAGAATGTTCTGATTTGATTCTTTTATATGTATCTGTCCAGTTCTCCCAGCACAACTCATTGAAAGCCACTGTCTTTTTTTCATTGTATATTCTTGCCTCCTTCATTGTAGATTAATTGATCATAGGTGCCTGGGTTTATCATCTCTGGGCTTTCTATGCTTTTCCATTCAGATGTCTGTCTGTATTTGTGCCAGTACCATACTTTATGATTTCTATTGCTTTGTTGTCTGAAATCAGGGAGCCTGATTCTTCCAGCCATGTTCTTCTTTCACAAGCTTGTTTTGACTATTAGGGGTGTTTTGTGTTTCCATACAATTTTAAGAAACTTTTTGTTCTACTTCGCTGAAAAATGCCGTTGGTAATTTGATAAGGATTGCATTGAATCTATAGTTTGCCGTGGGTATAATGGTCACTTTAAATATGAATAACAATATTGATTCTTCCAATCCAAGGGCATGGTATCTCTTTCCATCTGTTTGTGTCATCTTCAATTTCTTTCCTCAGCGTCTTTTAATTTTCGGAGTACAGGTCTTTTGCCTCCTCAGGTCGGTTTATTCCTAGGTATTTTATTCTTTCTGATGCAATGGTAAGCGATATTGTTTCTTTAATTTACCTTTCTGATAATTCCTTGTTAGTGTATAGAAATGCATCAGACTTCGTTATGTTAATTGTGTATCCTCTGTCTTTAGGATGTTCTGCGTATGCTATCATGTCATCTGCAAACAGGGATAGTGTTACTTCTTACTTTCCAATTTAGATTCCTCTTATTTCTTTTACTCCTCTGAATGCTGTGGCTGCACTCCCAAAACTGTGTTGAATTAAGTGGTGAGAGTGGGCATCCTTGTCTTGTTCCTGATCTTAGAGGGAATGCTTTCAAATTTTCACTGAGGAGTCGGATGTTACCTGTGGGTTTGTCACATCTGGCATTTAATATGCTGAGGTATATTTCCTCTACACCCACTTTCAGGACAGTTTTCTTTTTTTTTAATTGAAATATACTTGATTCACAATGTTGTGTTACTATCTTCTGTAAAGCACAGTGAATCTGTTATACATATACCTACTCATTTTTACATTCGTTTCACATATAGGTTATTACAGAGTATTGAGTATAGTTCCCTGAGGTATACAGTAGGTCCTTAAAAATCATGTTTTATATATATATATATATATATATATATATATATATATATATATATATAATAGTGTGTATATATCAAACCCAATCTCCCAATTTATCCCTCTACCCCTTTCCCCCTGGTAAGTGTAAGTGTGTTTTGTACATCTATAACTAGATTTCCCTTTCGTAAACAAGTTTTCTTGTACCATTATGTGGGATTCCACACAGTGATATCACAATATTTGTCTTTCTTATTCTGACTTACTTCACTCAGTATGACAATCTTTAAGTCCATCCATGTTGCTGCAAAAGGCATTATTTCATTCTTTTTTATGGCTGAGTAACATTCCATGCTATATATGCACCACATTCTTCTTGACCCGTTCCTCTGTCAATAGACATTTAGGTGGCTTCCATGTCGTTGCTATTGTAAATAGTGCTGCAATGAACATCTGGGTGCATGCATATTTTCAAATGATGGTTTTCTCCGGATACATGCCCAGGAGTGGAATTGCTGATTCACATGTTAGCTGTATTTCTAGTTTTTTAAGGAACCGCAATACTGTTCTCCACAGTGGCTGTACAAATTTATACTCCCACCAACAACGTAGAAGGGTTCCCTTTTCTCCACACACTCTCCAGCATTATCTTTTTTTTTAACATCTTTATTGAATTATATTTGCTTTACAATGGTGAGTTCATTTCTGCTTTATAACAAAGTAAATCACTTATACATATACATATGTTCCCATAACTCTTCCCTCTTGCGTCTCCCTCCCTCCCACCCTCCCTATCCCACCCCTTCAGGCGGTCACAAAGCACAGAGCTGATCTCCCTGTGCTATGTGGCTCCTATCCACTAGCTATCTACCATACGTTTCGTAGTGTATGTATGTCCATGCCTCTCTCTCACTTTGTCAGAGCTTACCCGTCCTCCTCCCCATATCCTCAGGTCCATTCTCGCGTAGGTCTGTGTCTTTATTCCTGTCTTACCCCTAGCTTCTTCATGATATATTTTTCTTTTCCTAAATTCCATATATATATATGTGTGTTAGCATATGGTATTTGTCTTTCTCTTTCTGACTTACTTCACTCTGTATGACAGACTCTAGGTCTATCCACCTCATTACAAATAGCTCAATTTCGTTTCTTTTTATGGCTGAGTAATATTCCATTGTATATATGTGCCACATCTTCTATATCCATTCATCCAAAGATGGACACTTAGGTTGTTTCCATCTCCGGGCTATTGTAAATAGAGCTGCAATGAATATTGTGGTACATGACACTTTTTGAATTATGATTTTCTCAGGGTATATGCCCAGTAGTGGTATTGCTGGGTCATATGGTAGTTCTATTTGTAGTTTTTAAAGGAACATCCATACTGTTCTTCATAGTGGCTGAACCAATTCACATTCCCACCAGCAGTGCAAGAGTGTTCCCTTTTCTCCACACCCTCTCCAGCATTTATTGTTTCTAGATTTTTTGATGATGGCCATTCTGACTGGTGTGAGATGATATCTCATTGTAGTTTTGATTTGCAATTCTCTAATGATTAATGATGTTGAGCATTCTTTCATGTGTTTGTTGGTAGTCTGTATATCTTCTTTGGAAAAATGTCTATTTAGGTTTTCTGCCCATTTTTGGATTGGGTTGTTGTTTTTTTTTTTTTGTTATTGAGCTGCATGAGCTACTTGTAAATTTTGGAGACTAATCTTTTGTCAGTTGCTTCATTTGCAAATATTTTCTCCCATTCTGAGGGTGACCTTTTGGTCTTGTTTATAGTTTTCTTTGCTGTGCAAAAGCTTTGAAGTTTCATTAGGTCCCATTTGTTTATTTTTGTTTTTATTTCCATTTCTCTAGGAGGTGGGTCAAAAAGGATCTCGCTCTGATTTATGTCATAGAGTGTACTGCCTATGTTTTCCTCTAAGAGTTTGATAGTTTCTGCCCTTACATTAGGTCTGTAATCTATTTTGAGCTTATTTTTCTGTATGGTATTAGGGAGTGATCTAATCTCATGCTTATACATGTACCTGTCCAGTTTTCCCAGCACCACTTATTGAAGAGACTGCCCTTTCTCCACTGTACATTCCTGCCTCCTTTATCAAAGATAAGGTGACCATATGTGCGTGGGTTTATCTCTGGGCTTTCTATCCTGTTCCATTGATCTATATTTCTGTTTTTGTGCCAGTACCATACTGTCTTGAATACAGTAGCTTTCTAGTATAGTCTGAAGTCAGGGAGCCTGATTCCTCCAGCTCCGTTTTTCGTTCTCAAGATTGCTTTGGCTATTCGGGGTCTTTTGTGTTTCCATACAAATTGTGAAATTTTTTGTTCTAGTTCTTTGAAAAATGCCAGTGGTAGTTTGATAGGGATTGCATTGAATCAGTAGATTGCTTTGAGTAGTAGAGTCATTTTCTCAGTGTTGATTCTTCCAATCCAAGAACATGGTATATCTCTCCATCTATTTGTATCATCTTTATTTTCTTTCATCAGTGTCATAATTTTCTGCATACAGGTCATTTGTCTCCTTAGGTAGGTTTATTCCTAGATATTTTATACTTTATGTTGCAATGGTAAATGGGTGTGTTCTTTTGATATCACTTTCATATTTTTCATCATAAGTGTATAGGAATGCCAGAGACTTCTGTTCATAATTTTGTATCCTGCTACTTTGCCAAATACATTGATTACCTCTAGTAGTTTTCTGGTAGCATCTTTAGGATTCTCTATGTATTATATCATGTCATCTGCAAAGAGTGACAGCTTTACTAGTTCTTTTCTGATTTGGACTATTTTTCTTTCCGTTTCTTCTCTGATTGCTGTGGCTAAAACTTCCAAAATTATGTTGATTAAGAGTGGTGAGAGTGGGCAACCTTGTCTAGTTCCTGATCTTAGTGTAAATGCTTTCAGTTTTTCACCATTGAGGACGATGTTGGCTGTGGGTTTGTCATATATGGCCTTTATTATGTTCAGGAAAGTTTCCTCTATGCCTACTTTCTGCAAGTTTTTATACTAAATGGGTGTTGAATTTTCTTGAAAGTTTTTTCTGCATCTATTGAGGTGATCATAAGGATTTTCCCCTTCAATTTTTTAATATGGTTTATAACATTGTTTGATATGCGTATATTGAAGAATCCTTGCATTCCTGGAATTAACCCCACTAGATCATCGTGTTTGATAACTTTAATGTGCTGTTGGATTCTATTTGCTTATATTTTGTTGAGGATTTTTGCATCTATGTTCATCAGTGATACTGGTCTGTAGTCTTCTTTCTTTGTGACATCCTTGTCTGGTTTTGGTATCAAGGTGATGGTGGCCTCATAGAATGAGTTTGGGAGTGTTCCTTCCTCTGCTATATTTTGGAAGAGTTTGAGAAGGATAGGTGTTAGCTCTTCTCTAACTGTTTGATAGAATTTGCCTGTGAAGTGATGTGGTCCTGGGCTTTTGTTTGTTGGAACATTTTAAATTGCAGTTTCAATTTCAGGGCTTGTGATTTGTTTGTTTATATTTTCTTTTTCTTCCTCATTCAGTTTTGTCAGGTTGTGCATTTCTAAGAATTTGTCCATTGCTTCCAGGTTGTCCATTTTATTGGCATAGAGTTGCTTGTAGTAATCTCTCATGATCTTTTGTATTTCTGCATTGTCAGTTGTTACTTCCCCTTTTTCATTTCTAAATCTATTGATTTGAGTCTTCTCCCTTATTTTCTTGATGAGTCTGGCTAATGGTTTATCAAATTTGTTTATCTTCTCAAAGAACGAGCTTTTAGTTTTATTGATCTTTGCTATTGTTTCCTTCATTTCTTTTTCATTTATTTCTGATCTGATTTTTATGATTTCTTTCCTTCTGCTAACTTTGGGGTTTTTTTTGTTCTTCATTCTCTAGTTGATTTAGGTACAAGGTTAGGTTATTCATTCGAGATGTTTCCTCTTTCTTAAGGCAGGATTGTATTGCTATAAACTTCCCTCTTAGAACTGCTTTTGTTGAATTGCATTGGTTTTGGGTCATCGTGTCTCCATTGTCATTTGTTTCTAGGTATTTCTTAATTTCCTCTTTGATTTTTTAAGTGATCCCTGCGTTATTAAGTAGTGTATTGTTTAGCCTCCATGTTTTCGTATTTTTTACAGGTCTTTTCCTGTAATTGATATCTAGTCTCATGGAGTTGTGGTCGGAAAAGATACTTGATACAATTTCAATTTTCTTACATTTACCAAGGCTTGATTTGTGACCCAAGATATGATCTATCCTGGAGAATGTTCCATGAGCCCTTGAGAAAAATGTGTAATCTGTTGTTTTTGGATGGAATGTCCTATAAATATCAATGAAGTCCATCTTGTTTAATGTAACATTTAAAGCTTATGTTTCCTTATTTATTTTCATTTTGGATAATCTGTCCATTGGTGAAAGTGGGGTGTTAAAGTCTCCTACTATGAATGTGTTACTGTCAATTTCCCCTTTTATGGCTCTTAGTATTTGCCTTATATATTGAGGTGCTCCTATGTTGGGTGCATAAATATTTACAATTGTTATATCTTCTTCTTGGATTGATCCCTTGATCATTATGTAGTGTCCTTCTTTGTCTCTTGTAATACTCTTTATTTTAAAGTCTATTTTGCCTGATATGAGAATTGCTACTCCAGCTTTCTTTTGGTTTCCAATTGCATGGAATATCTTTTTCCATCCCCTTACTTTCAGTCTGTATGTGTCTCTAGGTCTGAAGTGGGTCTCTTGTAGACACCATATATATGGGCCTTGTTTTTGTATCCATTCAGCCAATCTGTGTCTTTTGGTGGGTGCATTTGATCCACTTACGTTTAGGGTAATTTTCATTATGTATTTTCCTTTCCCATTTTCTAAATTGTTTTGGGTTCGTTATTGTAGGTCTTTTCCTTCTGTTGTCTTTCTTGCCTAGAGAAGTTCCTTTAGCATTTGTTGTAAAGCTGGTTTGGTGGTGCTGAAGTCTCACAGCTTTTGCTTGTCTGTAAACATTTTAATTTCTCCATCAAATCTGAGTGAGGTCCTTGATGGGTAGAGTAATTTTGGTTGCAGGTTTTTCTCCTTCATCACTTTAAATATGTCCTTCGAGTCCCTTCTGGCTTGCAGAATTTCTGCTGAAAGAACAGCTGTTGACCATATGGGGATTTCTTGAGTGTGATTTGTTGTTTCTCCCTTGCAGCTTTTTATATGTTTTCTTTCTATTTAATATTTGACAGTTTGATTAATATGTGTCTTGGCTCATTTATCCTTGGATTTATCCTGTATGGGACTCTCTGTGCTTCCTGGACTTGATTAACTATTTCCTTTCCCATATTAGGGAACTTTTCAACTATAATCTCTTCAAATATTTTCTCAGTCCCTTCCTTTTTCTGTTCTTCTTCTGGAACCCCTATAATTCAAATGTTGGTGCATTTAAATTTGTCCTTGTGGTCTCTGAGGCTGTCCTCAGTTCTTTTCATTCTTTTGTCTTTATTCTCCTCTGCAGTAGTTATTTCCACTATTTTATCTTCCAGGTCACTTATCCATTCTTCTTCCTCAGTTATTCTGCTATTGATCCCATCTAGAGTATTTATAATTTCATTCATTGTGCTGTTCACCATTGTTTGTTTCATCTTTTGTTCTTCTAGTTCGTTGTTAAATGTTTCTTGCATTTTGTCTATTCTATTTCCAAGATTTGGATAATCTTTACTATCTTTATTCTGAATTATTTTTCAAGTAGACTGCCTGTTTCCTCTTCATTTGTTAGGTCTGGTGGGTTTTTATCTTGCTCCTTCATTTGCTGTGTGATTTTCTATCTTCTCATTTTGTTTATCTTACTATGTTAGGGGTCTCCTTTTTGCAGGCTGCAGGTTCATAGTTCCCGTTGTAGTTTGTAGTTCCTGTTGTTTTTCGTGTCTGTCCCCAGTGGCTAAGGTTGGTTCAATGGGTTGTTTAGGTTTCCTGGTGGAGGGGACTAGTGCCTGTGTTCTGGTGGATGAGGCTGGATCTTGTCTTTCTGGTGGGCATTTCCACGTCTGCTGGTGTGTTTTAGGGTGTCTGTGGACTTATGATTTTAGGCCGCCTCTCTGTTAATGGATGGGGTTGTGTTCCTGCCTTGCTAGTTGTTTGGCATAGGGTGTCCAGCACTGTAGCTTTCTGGTCGTTGAGTGAAGCTGGGTGCTGTTGTTGAGATGGAGATCTCTGGGAGATGTTCGCCATTTGATATTATGTGGAGCTGTGGGGTCTCTTGTGCACCAGTGTCCTGAAATTGGCTCTCCGACCTCAGAGGCACAGTACTGACTCCTGGCTGCAGCACCAAGAGCCTCTCATACACACGGCTCAGAATAAAAGGGAGAAAAAGTAGAAAGAAAAAATTAGTAGAAGTAGAGAGAAAGAAAAAAAGAAAGGAAGAAAGAAAAAAGAAATGAGGGAGGGAGGGAAGAAGGAAGGGAGGAGGGAAGGAAAGAAGGAAAGAAAGAAGATAAAGTAAAATAAAATAAAGTAAGATAAAAGATAATAAAGTTATTAAAAAAAGAATAATTATTAAGAAAAAAAAAACGGATAGATAGATCCCTAGGATAAATGGTGGAAGCCAAGCTATACAGACAAAATCTCATACAGAAGCATACACATACACACTCACAAAAAGAGGAAAAGGGGAAAAAATAATAAATCCTGCTCTCAAAGTCCACCTCCTCAATTTGGGATGATTCGTTGTCTATTCATGTATTCCACAGATGCAGGGTATATCAAGTTGATTGTGGAGCTTTAATCCACTTCTTCTGAGGTTGCTGGGAGAGATTTCCCTTTCTCTTCTTTGTTCTCACAGCTTCCAGGCCCTCACCTTTGGATTTGGCCCTGCCTCTGCATGTAGTTCTCCGGAGAGCATCTGTCCTTCACTCAGAAAGGACAGGGTTAAAGGAGCAGCTGCCTCGGGAACTCTGACTCACTCAGGCCGGGGGAAGCGGGGGCATGGAGTGCAGGGTGGGCCTGCGGTGGCAGAGCCCGGCATGCCATTGCACCAGCCTGAGATGTGCCGTGTGTTCTCCCAGGGAAGCTGTCCCTGGATCCCGGGACCCTGGCAGTGGCGGGCTGCACAGGCTCTCCAGAAGGGGGCTGTGGATAGTGACCTGTGCTCCCAAGCAGCCTTCTCGTTGGCAGCAGCAGGAGCCTTAGGGTCTCGTGCCCGTCTCTGTTGTCCGCACTTTAACTGCAGCTCGCGCCCATCTCTGGAGCGCCTTTAAGCAGTGCTCTTAATCCCCTCTCCTCGTGCACCAGGAAACAAAGAGGGAAGAAAAAGTCTCTTGCCTCTTCAGCAGGTCCAGACTTTTTCCCGGGCACCCTCCCGTCCAGCCGTGGTGCACTAACCCCTTCAGGCTGTGTTTACACCGCCAACACCAGTCCTCCCCTGCGCTCAGACCGAAGCCCAAGCCTCGGCTCCCAGCTCCACCTGCCCTGGCGGGTGAGCAGACAAGCCTCTCGGGATGGTGAGTGCCAATCAGCACCAATCCTCTGTGCGGGAATCTTTCCACTATGTCCTCCGCACCCCTGTTGCTGTGCTCTCCTCCACAGCTCCGAAGCTTTCTCCCTCCACCACCCACAGTCTCTGCCCACGAAGGGGCTTCCTAGTGTGTGGAAACATTTCCTCCTTAACAGCTCCCTCCCACTGGTGTATGTCCCATCCCTATCTTTTGGTCTCTGTTTATTCTTTTATCTTTTGCCTTACCCAGGTACGTGGGGAGTTTCTTGCCTTTTTGAAAGTCTGAGGTCTTCTGCCAGTGTTCAGTAGGTGTTCTGTAGGAATTGTTCCACGTGTATTTCCCAGCATTATCATATGTCAATTTTTTGATGAGTGCCATTCTGACTGGTGTGAGGTGATACCTCATTGTAGTTTTCATTTGCATTTCTTCAATAATTAGTGCTGTTGAGCATCTTTTCATGTGCTTTTTGGCCATCTGTATGCCTTCTTTCGAGAAAGGTTCTTTTAGAACTTCCACCCAGTTTTTGATTGGGTTTTCTTGTTGTTCTGGTTGTTGTTTTGGAGCTGTGTGAGTTGTTTGCAAATTTTGGAGATTAGTCCTTTGTTGGTTGCTTAATTGGCAAATATTTTCTTCCATTTTTTGGCTTATCTTTTCGTTTTGTTTATGGTTTCCTTTCCTCTGCACAAGCTTTTAATTTTCATCAGGTTCCATTTGCTAACTTTTATTTTTATTTTCATTACTCTAGGAGGAGTGTCAAAATATATCTTAACACGATTTAAGTCAGAGAAGTTTCTGCCTATGTTTTCCTCTAAGAGTTTTATAGTATCTGGTCTTATATTTAGGTCTTTAATCCATTTTGTGTTTACTTTTGTGTATGGTGTTAAGGAGTGTTCTAATTTCATTCTCTTACATGTAGTTATCCAGTTTTCCCAGCACCAATTATTGAAGAGATTATCTTTTTTTCACTGTATATTCTTGCTTCTTTGTCATAGATTAGGTGACAATAGGTAGCGGGTTTATCTCGGACTTTGTATCTTGTTCCATCGGTCTGTATTTTTGTTTTTGTGCCAATATCATACTGTCTTGATTACTGTATCTTTCTAATAGATTTTGATGTCAGGGAGACTGATTCCTCCTTTCTTTGTCAAGATTGCTTTGGCTATTCAGGGCCTTTTTTTTTCCCCATACAAACTGTAAAATAGATTGTTTTAATTCTGTGAAAAATGCCATTGGTAATTTCATAGGGATTGAAGTGAATATGCAGGCTGCTTTGGATTGTAGAGTCATGTTCACAATATTGATTCTTCCAATCCAAGAACATGGTAAGTCTCTCCATCTGTTTGTGTCGTCTTTGATTTCTTTCATCAGTATCCTATAGTTTTCTGAGTACAGGTCTTTTGCATCCTTATGTAGAATTATTCCTAGGTATTTTGTTCTTATTGTTGCAATGGTTAATGGGATTGTATCTTAATTGCTCTTTCTGCTTTCATTGTTAGGGCATATGAAAGCAAGAAATTTCTGTGCATTAATTTTGTATCCTGCTACTTTACCAAATTCATTGATTAGCTCTAGTAGTTTTCTGCTGCTGTTTTTAGGATTTTCTATATATAGTATCCTGTCATCTGCAAACAGTGACAGTTTTACTTCTTCTTTTCCAATTTGGATTCCTTTATTTCTTTTTCTTCTCTGATTGCTGTGGTTAAACTTCCAAAACTATGGTGAATAATAGTGGTGAGAGTGGGAACCCCTGTCTTCTTCCTGATCTTAGAGGAAATGTTTTCCATTTTTCACCATTGAGAATGATGTATGTTGTTGGTTTGTTGTATATGGCCTTAATTAGGTTGAGGTAGTTTCCCTCTATGCCCACTTTCTGGAGAGTTTTTATCGTAAATATGTGTTGAATTTTGTCAAAAACTTTGTCTGCATTGAGATGTTCATATGGTTTATTGTTCTTCCATCTGTTGAGTGGTGTATCACATTGATTGATTTGAGAATACTGAAAAACCGTTGCCTCCCTGGGATAAATCCTTCTTGATCAGGACATATTATCCTTTTAATGTGTTGTTGGATTCTGTTTGCAAATATTTTTCTGAGGATTTTTGCATCAATGTTCATCAGTGTTATTGGCTTGTAATTTTCTTTTTTGTGATATCTTGTCTGGATTTGGTATCAGGGTAATGGTGGCTTCATTGAATGATCTCAGGAAACAATTTAAATCTCAAATTAAAAATCAGAGATAAAGTCCAGAGATAAACACACTCACCTATGGTCAACTAATCTATGACAAAGAGGAAAGAATATACAATGGAGAAAAGACAGTCTCTTCAATAATTTGTGCTGGAAAAACTGGACAACTACATGTAAGAGAATGAAATTAGAGGACTCCTTAACACCATACACAAAAATAAACTCAACATGGATTAAAGACCTAAATGAAGAAAAAATACTATAAACTCTTAGAAGAAAACATAGGCAGAAACCACTCTGACATAAAATGCAGTAAGATCTTATTTGACCCACCTCCCAGAGTAATGAAAATAAAAATAAGCAAATGGGACCTGATGAAACTAAAAAGCTTTTGCAAAGCAAAGGAAATGATAAACAAAATGAAAAGAAAACACACAGAATGGGAAAAATATTTTCCAATGAAGCAACCAACAAGGGATTAATCTCCAAAATATACAAACAGCTCATACAGCTCAACAACAACAGCAACAACAAAAACCTAATCAAGAATTGGGTGGAAGGTGCAAAAGGACCTTTCTCAAAAGAAAACATACAGATGGCCAAAAAGCACATGAAAAGATGCTTAATATCACTAATCATTAGAGAAATGCAAATCCAAACTACAATGAGGGAGATTGGTTCAAATGGTAGAGTAGAAGGATGTGTGCTATCTCCCTCTTGCGAGAGCACTGAAATAACAACTAACTGCTGAACAATCATCAAAAGGAAAACAATGGAACTCACCAAAACCAATACACCACATCCAAAGACAAAGGAGAAGCCACAATGAGATGATAGGAGGGGTGCAATCACAATAAAATCAAATCCAATAACTGCTGAGTGGGTGACTGAGAAACTGGAGAACACTTATATGACAGAAGTCCACCCACTGGAGTAATGTTCTGAGCCCCACGTCAGATTTCCCAAACTGTGGGCTGGCAATGGGAGGAGGAATTCCTAGAAAATCAGACATTGAAGCCTAGCGGGATTTGATTGCAGGACTTCAACAGGACTGAGGTAAACAGAGACTCCACTCTTGGATGGCACACACAAAGTAGTGTCTGCATGGAGACCCAAGGAAAGGAGCAGTGACCCCATAGGAGACTGAACCAGACCTATCTGCTAGTGTTGGAGGGTCTCCTGCAGAGGTGGGGAGTGGCTGTGGCTCACTGTGAGGACAAGGACACTGGCAGCAGAAGTTCTGGGAAGTACTCCTTGCATGAGCCCTCCCAGAGTCTGCCATTAGCCCCACAAAAGAGCCCGGTAGGCTCCAGTGTTGGGTCACCTCAGGTCAAACAACAAACAGGGGCTGAACCAAGCCCCAGCAATCAGCAGACAAGTGGATTAAAGTTTTACTGAGCTCTGCCCACTAGATCAACACCCAGCTCTACACACCATCAGTCCCTCCCATCAGGAATCTTGCACAAGCCTCTTAGATAGCCTCATCCATGAGAGGGCAGACAGCAGAAACAAGAAGAACTACAGTCCTGCAGCTTGTGGAATAAAAACCACATTCACAGAAAGATAGATGAAAAGGCTGAGGGCTATGTACCAGATAAAGGAACAAGATAAAGCCCAAGAAAAACAACTAAATGAAGGGGAGATAGACAACCTTCCAGAAAAAGAATTCAGAGTAATGATACTGAAGATGATCTAGGACCTCGGAAATAGAATGGAGGCAAAGATCGAGAAGATGCAAGAAATGCTTAACAAAGACCTAGAAGAATTAAAGAACAAACACCTGGAAAAATTAAAGAAAAAAAGAAACAGAGATGAAAAATACAATAACTGAAATGAAAAATACACTACAAAGAATCAATAGCGGGGGGGGGGACCTTGAAGATGGCGGAAGAGTAAGACGCGGAGATCACCTTCCTCCCCACAGATACACCAGAAATACATCTACACATGGAACAACTCCTACAGAACACCTACTGAACGCTGGCAGAAGACCTCAGACCTCCCAAAAGGCAAGAAACTCCCCACGTACCTGGGTAGGGCAAAAGAAAAAAAAAAAGAAAAAACAGAGACAAAAGAATAGGGACCGCACCTGCACCAGTGGGAGGGAGCTGTGAAGGAGGAAAAGTTTCCACACACTAGGAAGCCCCTTCGCGGGCAGAGACTGCGGGGGGCGGAGGTGGGAGCTTCGAAGCCGCGGAGGAGTGCACAGCCACAGGGGTGCGGAGGGCAAAGCGGGGAGATTCCCGCACAGAGGATCGGTGCCGACCGGCACTCACCAGCCCGAGAGGCTTGTCTGCTCACCCACCGGGGCAGGCGGGGCTGCGAGCTGAGGCCGGAGCGCAGGGAGAGGACTGGGGTTGGCGGCTTGAACATAGCCTGAAGGGGTTAGTGCACCACGGCTAGCTGGGAGGGAGTCCAGGGAAAAGACAGCACCTGCCAAAGAGGCAAGAGACTTTTTCTTCCCTCTTTGTTTCCTGGTGCGTGAGGAGAGGGGTTTAAGAACGCTGCTTAAAGGAGCTCCAGAGACGGGCGTGAGCCGCGGCTAAAAGCGGGAACCCCAGAGACGGGCACGAGCTGTGGCTGAAAGCACGGACCCCAGAGATGGGCGCGAGCCGCGGCTGAAAGAGCGGACCCCAGAGACGGGCGGGAGACGATAAGGCTGCTGCTGCCGCCACCGAGGGGCCTGTGTGCGAGCACAGGTCACTCTCCACACCCCTCTTCCGCGGAGCCTGTGCAGCCCGCCACTGCCAGGTTCCCGGGATCCAGGGACATCTTCCCCGGGAGAACGCACAGCGGGCCTCAGGCTGGTGCAAAGTCACGCCGGCCTTTGCCGCCGCAGGCCCGCCCCGCACTCTGTGCCCCTCCCTCCCCGCCGGCCTGAGTGCGCCAGAGCCCCCGAATCAGCGGCTCTTTTAACCCCGCCCTGTCTGAGCAAAAAACAGACGCCCTCCAGCGACCTACACGCAGTGGCAGGGCCAAATCCAAAGCTGAGCCCCTGGGAGCTGTGAGAACAAAGAAGAGAAAGGGAAATCTCTCCCAGCAGCCTCAGAAGCAGCAGATTAAAGCTCCACAATCAACTTGATATACCCTGCATCTGTGGAATACCTGAATAGACAACCAATCATCCCAAATTAAGGAAGTGGACTTTAGGAGCAAGATCTATGATTTTTTTCCCTATTCCTCTTTTTGTGAGTGTGTATGTGTACGCTTCTGTGTGAGATCTTGTCTGTATAGTCTTGCTTCCACCATTTGTCCTAGGGTTCTATCCGTCCATGGTTTTTTTTAAAATTTTTTTTTAATAATCAATTTTAATTTTAATAACGTTATTATACGTTACCTTCGTTCTTTCTTTCTTTCTTTCTTTCTTTCTTTCTTTCTTTCTTTCTTTC
>NW_020838063.1:1815040-1827758 GCF_003676395.1 Aethalodelphis obliquidens
TTCTTTCTTTCTTTCTTTCTTTCTTTCTTTCTTTCTTTCTTTCTTTCCTTCCTTCCTTCCCTCCTTTAGACAACGAATCATCCCAAATTGAGGAGGTGGTCTCTGACAGCAAGATTTATGATTTTTCCCCCTTTACCTCTTTTAGTGAGGGTGTATGTGTATGCTTCTGTGTAAGATTTTGTCTGTATAGCTTTGCTTCCAACATTTGTCCTAAGGTTCTATCCGTCCCTTTTTTTTTTTCTAAATAAGAATTTTTTAATTCAATAATTTTATTATACTTTATTTTATTTTTACTGTATCTTCTTTCTTTCTGTCTTTTTTCCTTCTTTCCCTCCTTCCTTCCTTCCTCCCTCCCTCCCTCCCTCCTTTCCTTCCTTCTTTCCTTCTTTGCTTCTTTCTTTCTTTCTTCCTTCCTTCCTTCCCTGCTTTCCTTCTTTCTTTCCTCATACTTCTACTAATTCCCTATACTTTTTCTCCCTTTTATTCTAAGCCATGTGGATGAAAAACTCTTGGTGCTCCAGCCAGGAGTCAGGGCTCTGCCTCTGGGGTAGGAGAGCCAACTTCAGGACACTGGTCAACAAGACCTCCCAGCTCCACATAATATCAAATGGCGAAAATCTCCCAGAGACCTCCATCTTAACACCAGCACCCAGCTGCACTCAACGACCAGCAAGCCACAGTGCTGGACAACCTATGCCAAACAACTAGCAAGACAGGAACACAACCCCACCCATTAGCAGAGAGGCTGCCTAAAATAATAATAAGGCCACAGACACCCCAAACACACCACCAGACGTGAACCTGCCCACTAGAGAGACAAGATCCAGCCTCATCCACCACAACACAGGCACTAGTCCCCTCCACCAGGAAACCTACACAACCCACTGAACCAACCTTAGCCACTGGGGACAGACATCAAAAACAGCAGGAACTACGAACCTGCAGCCTGCAAAAAGGAGACCCCAAACACAGTAAGATAAGAAAAATGAGAAGACAGGAAAACACACAGCAGATAAAGGAGCAAGATAAAAATGCGCCAGACCTAACAAATGAAGAGGAAATAGGCAGCTTACCTGAAAAAGAATTCAGAATAATGATAGTAAGGATGATCCGAAATCTTGGAGATAGAATGGACAAAATGCAAGAATCAGTTAACAAGGACCTAGAAGAACTAAAAATGAAACAAGCAACGATGAACAACACAATAAATGAAATTAAAAGTACTCTAGATGGGATCAATAGCAGAATAACTGAGGCAGAAGAACGGATAAGTGACCTGGAAGATAAAATAGTGGAAATAACTACTGCAGAGCAGAATAAAGAAAAAAGAATGAAAAGAACTGAGGACAGTCTCAGAGACCTCTGGGACAACATTAAACGCACCAACATTCAAATTATAGGGGTTCCAGAAGAAGAAGAGAAAAAGAAAGGGACTGAAAAGATATTTGAAGAGATTATAGTTGAAAACTTCCCTAATATGGGAAAGGAAATAGTTAATCAAGTCCAGGAAGCACAGAGAATCCCATAAAGGATAAATCCAAGGAGAAATACGCCAAGACATATATTAATCAAACTGTCAAAAATTAAATACAAAGAAAGCATATTAAAAGCAGCAAGGGAAAAACAACAAATAACACATAAGGGAATCCCCATAAGGTTAACAGCTGATCTCTCAGCAGAAACCCTACATACCAGAAGGGAGTGGCAGGACATACTGAAAGTGATGAAGGAGAAAAACCTGCAGCCAAGACTACTCTACCCAGCAAGGATCTCATTCAGATTTGATGGAGAAATTAAAACCTTTACAGACAAGCAAAAGCTGAGAGAGTTCAGCACCACCAAACCAGCTTTACAACAAATGCTAAAGGAACTTCTCTAGACAAGAAACACAAGAGAAGGAAAAGACCTATAATAACGAACCCAAAACAATTTAGAAAATGGAAATAGGAACATACATATCGATAATTACCTTAAATGTAAATGGACTAAATGCTCCCACCAAAAGACACAGATTAGCTGAATGGATACAAAAACAAGACCCATATATATGCTGTCTACAAGAGACCCACTTCAGACCTAGAGACACATACAGACTGAAAGTAAGGGGATGGAAAAAGATATTCCATACAAATGGAAACCAAAAGAAAGCTGGAGTAGCAATTCTCATACCAGACAAAATAGACTTTAAAATAAGGACTATTAAAAGAGACAAAGAAGGACACTACATAATGATCAAGGGATCAATCCAAGAAGAATATATAACAATTGTAAATATTTATGCACCCAACATAGGAGCACCTCAATACATAAGGCAAATACTAACAGCCATAAAAGGGGAAATCGACAGTAACACATTCATAGTAGGGGACTTAAACACTCCACTTTCACCCATGGACAGATCATCCAAAATGAAAATAAATAAGAAAACACAAGCTTTAAATGATACATTAAACAAGATGGACTTAATTGATATTTATAGGACACTCCATCCAAAAACAACAGAATACACATTTTTCTCAAGTGCTCATGGAACATTCTCCAGGATAGATCATATCTTGGGTCACAAATCAAGCCTTGGTAAATTTAAGAAAATTGAAATTGTATCAAGTATCTTTTCTGACTACAATGCCATGAGACTAGATATCAATTACAGGAAAAGATCTGTAAAAAATACAAACACATGGAGGCTAAACAATACACTACTTAATAATGAAGTGATCACTGAAGAAATCAAAGAGGAAATCAAAAAATACCTAGAAACAAATGACAATGGAGACACAACGACCCAAAACTTGTGGGATGCAGCAAAAGCAGTTCTAAGGGGGAAGTTTATAGCAGTACAAGCCCACCTTAAGAAGCAGGAAACATCTCGAATAAACAACCTATCCTTGCACCTCAAGCAATTAGAGAAAGAAGAACAAAAAAACCCCAAAGCTAGCAGAAGGAAAGAAATCATAAAAATCAGATCAGAAATAAATGAAAAAGAAATGAAGGAAACAATAGCAAAGATCAATAAAACTAAAAGCTGGTTCTTTGAGAAGATAAACAAAATAGATAAACCACTAGCCAGACTCATCAAGAAAAAAAGGGAGAAGACTCAAATCAATAGAATTAGAAATGAAAAAGGAGAAGTAACAACTGACACTGCAGAAATAAAAGAGATCATGAGAGATTACTACAAGCAACTCTATGCCAATAAAATGGACAATCTGGAAGAAATGGACAAATTCTTAGAAATTCACAACCTGCCAAGACTGAATCAGGAAGAAATAGAAAATATGAACAGACCAATCACAAGCACTGAAATTGAAACTGTGATTTAAAATCTTCCAACAAAGAAAAGCCCAGGACCAGATGGCTTCACAGGCGAATTCTATCAAACATTTAGAGAAGAGCTAACACCTATCCTTCTCAAACTCTTCCAAAATATAGCAGAGGGAGGAACACTCCCAAACTCCTTCTACGAGGCCACCATTACCTTGATACCAAAACCAGACAAGGATGTCACAAAGAAAGAAAACTACAGGCCAATATCACTGATGAACATAGATGCAAAAATCCTCAACAAAATACTAGCAAACAGAATCCAACAGCACATTAAAAGGATCATACACCATGATCAACTGGGGTTTATTCCATGAATGCAAGGATTCTTCAATATACGCAAATCTATCAATGTGATAAACCATATTAACAAATTGAAGAAGAAAAACCATATGATCATCTCAATAGATGCAGAGAAAGCTTTTGAAAAAATTCAACACCCATTTATGATAAAAACCCTGCAGAAAGTAGGCATAGAGGGAACTTTCCTCAACATAATAAAGGCCATATATGACAAGCCCACAGCAAACATCATCCTCAATGGTGAAAAACTGAAAGCATTTCCACTAAGATCAGGAACAAGACAAGGTTGCCCACTCTCACCATTCTTATTCAACATAGTTTTGGAAGTTTTAGCCACAGCAATCAGAGAAGAAAAGGAAATAAAAGGAATCCAAATCGGAAAGGAAGAAGTAAAGCTGTTACTGTTTGCAGATGACATGATCCTATACATAGAGAATCCTAAAGATGCGACCAGAAAACTACTAGAGCTAATCAATGAATTTGGTAAAGTGGCAGGATACAAAATTAATGCACAGAAATCTCTGGCATTCCTATATACTAATGATGAAAAATCTGAAATTGAAATCAAGAAAACACTCCCATTTACCATTGCAACAAAAAGAATAAAATATCTAGGAATAAACCTACCTAAGGAGACAAAAGACCTCTATGCAGAAAATTATAAGACACAGATGAAAGAAATTAAAGATGATACAAA
The DNA here is from genome assembly GCF_003676395.1 of Aethalodelphis obliquidens. Classification (NCBI taxonomy): domain Eukaryota; kingdom Metazoa; phylum Chordata; class Mammalia; order Artiodactyla; family Delphinidae; genus Aethalodelphis; species Aethalodelphis obliquidens. The sequence continues at coordinate 1,819,365 of NW_020838063.1, forward strand.
TAGATGGAGAGATATACCATGTTCTTGGATTGGAAGAATCAACATTGTGAAAATGACTCTACTACCCAAAGCAATCTATAGATTCAATGCAATCCCTAACAAACTACCACTGGCATTTTTCACAGAACTAGAACAAAAAGTTTTGCAATTTGTATGGAAACACAAAAGACCCCGAATAGCCAAAGCAATCTTGAGTACGAAAAAAGGAATTGGAGGAATCAGGCTCTGTGACTTCAGACTATACTACAAAGCTACAGTTATCAAGACGGTATGGTACTGGCACAAAAACAGAAAGATAGATCAATGGAACAGGATAGAAAACCCAGAGATAAACCCATGCACATATGGACACCTTATCTTTGATAAAGGTGGCAGGAAGGTACAGTGGAGAAAGGACAGCCTCTTCAATAAGTGGTGCTGGGAAAACTGGACAGGTACATGTAAAACTATGAGATTAGATCACTCCCTAACACCATACACAAAAATAAGCTCAAAATGGATTAAAGACCTAAATGTAAGGCCAGAAACTATCAAACTCTTAGAGGAAAACATAGGCAGAACACTCTATGACATAAATCACAGCAAGATCCTTTCTGACCCACCTCCTAGAGTAATGGAAATAAAAACAAAAATAAACAAATGGGACCTAATGAAACTTCAAAGCTTTTGCACAGCAAAGGAAACCATAAACAAGACCAAAAGACAACCCTCAGAATGGGAGAAAATATTTGCAAATGAAGTAACTGACAAAGGATTAATCTCCAAAATTTACAAGCAGCACATGCAGCTCAATAACAAAAAAACAAACAACCCAATCCAAAAATGGGCAGAAAACCTAAATAGACATTTCTCCAAAGAAGATATACAGACTGCCAACAAACACATGTAAGAATGCTCAACATCATTAATCATTAGAGAAATGCAAATCAAAACTACAATGTGATATCATCTCACACCAGTCAGAATGGCCATCATCAAAAAATCTAGAAACAATAAATGCTGGAGAGGGTGTGGAGAAAAGGGAACACTCTTGCACTGCTGGTGGGAATGTGAATTGGTTCAGCCACTATGAAGAACAGTATGGAGGTTTCTTAAAAAACTACAAATAGAACTACCATATGACCCAGCAATCCCACTACTGGGCATATACCCTGAGAAAACCGAAATTCAAAAAGAGTCATGTACCAAAATGTTCATTGCAGCTCTATTTACAATAGCCCGGAGATGGAAACAACCTAAGTGCCCATCATCGGATGAATGGATAAAGAAGATGTGGCACATATATACAATGGAATATTACTCAGCCATAAAAAGAAACGAAATTGAGCTATTTGTAATGAGGTGGATAGACCTAGAGTCTGTCATACAGAGTGAAGTAAGTCAGAAAGAAAAAGACAAATACCGTATGCTAACACATATATATGGAATTTAAGAAAAAAAAATGTCATGAAGAACCTAGGGGTAAGGCAGGAATAAAGACGCAGACCTCCTAGAGAAAGGACTTGAGGTTATGGGGAGGGGGAAGGGTGAGCTGTGACAGGATGAGAGAGAGTCATGGACATATACACACTAACAAACGTAGTTAGGTAGATAGCTAGGTGGAAGCAGCTGCATGGCACAGGCATATTGGCTTGTTGCTTTGTGACAGCCTGGAGGGGTGGGATAGGGAGGGTGGGAGGGAGGGAGACGCAAGAGGGAAGAGATATGGGAACATATGTATATGTATAACTGATTCACTTTGTTATAAAGCAGAAACTAACACACCATTGTAAAGCAATTATACCCCAATAAAGATGTTAAAAAAAAAAAATCAATAGCAGAATAACTGAGACAGAAGAATGGTTAAGTGACCTGGAAGACAGAATGGTGGAATTCACTGCTGTGGAATAGAATAAAGAAAAAAGAATGAAAAGAAATAAAGACAGCCTAAGAGACCTATGGGACAATATTAAATGCAACAACATTCGCATTACAGTGGTCCCAGAAGGAGAAGAGACATAGATAGGACCCAAGAAAATATTTGAAGAGATTATAGTCGAAACTTCCCTAACACAGGAAAGGGAATAGTGACCCAAGTCCAGGAAGCGCAGAGAGTCCCAGGCAGGATAAACCCAAGGAGGAACATGCCAAGACACATAGTAATCAAATTGACAAAAATTAATGACAAAGAAAAATTATTGAAAGCAACAAGGGAAAAATGACAAATATCATACAAGGGAACTCCCATAACGTTAACAGCTGATTTCTCAGCAGAAATTCTACAAGCCAGAAGGGAGTGGCGTGATATATTTAAAGAGATGAAAGGGAAGAACCTACCACTAAGATTACTCTACCCAGCAAGAATCTCATTCAGATTTGATAGATAAATCAAAAGCTTTACAGACAAGCAAAAACTAAGAGAATTCAGCACCACCAAACCAGCTCTACAACAAATGATAAAGGAACTGCTCTAAGTGGAAACATAAGAGAAGAAGAGGGCCTACAAAAACAAACCCATAACAGTTAAGAAAATGGTAATAGGAACATATATATCTATAATTACCTTGAAAGTGAATGGATTAAATGCTCCAACTAAAAGACAAAGTCTCACGGAATGGATACAAAAACAAGACCAATATACATGCTGTCTACAAGAGACCCACTTCAGACCTAGGGACACATACAGACTGAAAGTGAGGGGATGGAAAAAGTTATTCCATGCAAATGGAAATCTAAGGAAAGCTGGAGTAGGAATACTCATATCCAATAAAATAGACTTTAAAATAAAGAATGGTACAAGAGATAATGGTACAAGAGACAATGATCAAAGGATCAATCCAAGTAGAAGATATAACAATTATAAATATATATTCACCCAACAGAGGAGCACCTCAATACATAAGACAACCTCTAACAGCTCTAAAAAAGGAAATCAACATTAACATAATAATAGTGGAGGACTGTATATCTTCTTTGGAGAAATGTGTATTTAGGTCTTCTACCCATTTTTGGATTGGGTTTGTTTTTTTGTTATTGAGCTGCAGGAGCTGCTTATAAATTTTGGAGATTAATCCTTTGTCAGTTGCTTCATTTGCAAATATTTTCTCCCATTCTGAGGGTTGGCTTTTGGTCTTGTTTATGGTTTCCTTTGTTATGCAAAAGCTTTGAAGTTTCATAAGGTCCCATTTGTTTATTTTTGTTTTTATTTCCATTTCTCTAGGAGGTGGATCAAAAAGGATCTTGCTGTGATTTATGTAATAGAGTGTGCTGCTTCTGTTTTCCTCTAAGAGTTTGATAGTTTCTGCCCTTACCTTTAGGTCTGTAATCTATTTTGAGCTTATTTTTCTGTATGGTGTTAGGGAGTGATCCAATCTCATACTTTTACATGTACCTGTCCAGTTTTCTCAACACCACTTATTGAAGAGGCTGTCATTTCTCCACTGTGCATTCCTGCCTCCTTTATCAAAGGTAAGGTGACCATATGTGCATGGGTTTATCTCTGGGCTTTCTATCCTGTTCCATTGATCTATCTTTCTGTTTTTGTGTCACTACCATACTGTCTTGATTTCAGTAGCTTTGTAATATAGTCTGAAGTCACAGAGCCTGATTCCTCCAGCTCCGTTTTTCATTCTCAAGATTGCTTTTGCTATTCGGGGTCTTTTGTGTTTCCATACAAATTGTGAAAATTCTTCTTCTAGTTCTGTGAAAAATGTCAGTGGTAGTTTGACAGGGATTGCATGGAATCTGCAGATTGGTTTGGTTAGTAGAGTCATTTTCACAATGTTGATTCTTCCAATCCAAGAACATGGTATATCTCTCCATCTATTTGTATCATATTTAATTTCTTTCATCAGTGTCTTATAATTTTCTGCATACAGGTCTTTTGTCTCCTTAGGTAGGTTTATTCCTAGATATTTTATTCTATTTGTTGCAGTGGTAAATGGGAGTGTTTTCTTGATTTCACTTTCAGATTTTTCATCATTAATGTATAAGAATGCTAGAGTGCTCAACATCATTAATCATTAGAGAAATGCAAATCAAAACTACAATGAGATATCATCTCACACCAGTCAGAATGGCCATCATCAAAAAAATCTAGAAACAATAAATGCTGGAGAGGGTGTGGAGAAAAGGGAGCACTCTTGCATTGTTGGTGGGAATGTAAATTGATACAGCCACTATGGAGAACAGTATGGAGGTTCCTTAAAAAACTACAAATAGAACTACCATATGACCCAGCAATCCCACTACTGGGCATATACCCCGAGAAAATCATAAATTAAAAAGGGTCATGTACCAAAATATTCATTGCAGCTCTATTTACAATAGTCCAGAGATGGTATCAACCTAAGTGTCCATCATCGGATGAATGGATAAAGATGATGTGGCACATATAAACAATGGAATATTACTGAGCCATAAAAAGAAACGAAATTGAGCTATTTGTAATGAGGTGGATAGACTTAGAGTCTTTCATACAGATTGAAGTAAGTCAGAAAGAGAAAGACAAATACTGTATGCTAACACATATATATATATGGAATTTAAGAAAAGAAAAATATAGCATGAAGAACCTAGGGGTAAGACAGGAATAAAGACAGAGACCTACCAGAGAATGGACTTGAGGATATGGGGAGGGAGAAGGGTAAGCTGTAACAAAGCGAGAGAGAGGCATGGACATATATACACTACCAAATGTAAGTTGGATAGCTAGTGGGAAGCAGCCGCATAGCACAGGGAGATCAGATCGGTGCTTTGTGACCACCTGGAGAGATGGAATAGGGAGGGTTGGAAGGAGGGAGACGCAAGAGGGAAGAGATATGGGAACATATGTATATGTATAAGTGATTCACTTTTTATAAATCAGAAACTAACACACCAGTGTAAAACAATTATACTCCAATAAAGATGTAATTAAAAAAATAGTGGAGGACTTTAACAGCTCACTTACAACAACGGACAGATCATCAAAACAGAAAATTAATAAGGAAACATAAGCTTTATATGACACAATAGACCAGCTAGATTTAATTTTTATTTACAGGACATTCCAACCCAAACCAGCAGATTACATATTCTTCTCAAGTGCACACGGAACATTCTCCAGGGTAGATCACATCTTGGGTCACAAATCAAACCTCAATAAATTTAAGAAAATTGAAATCATATCAAGCATCTTTTCCGACCACAATGCTATGAGATTTGAAATCAATTACAGGGATAAAACGTGAAAAAGTTAAACACATGGAGGCTAAACAATACATTACCAAATAACCAAGAGATCGATGAAGAAATCATGGAGGAAATAAAAAAAAGAAAACCTAGAGACAAATTACAATGAAATCACGACGATCCAAAACCTATGGGATGCAGCAAAAGCATTTCTAAGAGGGAAGTTTATAGCAATACAAGCCTACCTCAAGGAACAAGAAAAATCTCAAATAAAAAGTCTAACCTTACACCTAAGGAAACTAGAGAAAGAAGAAAGAAAACTCAGAGGTAGCAGAAGGAAAGAAATCATAAAGATCAGAGCAGAAATAAATGAAATAACAACAAAGAAAACAATAACAAAGATCAATACAACTAAAAGTTGGTTCTTTGAGAAGATAAACATAATTGATAAACCATTAGCCAGGCTCATCAAGAAAAAGAGGGTGAGGACTCAAATCAATAAAATTAGAAACTAAAAGAAGTTACAACAGACACAGCAGAAATACAAAACATCCTAAGAGACTACTCCAAGTAACTCTATGCCTATAAAATGGACATCCTGGAAGAAATGAACAAACCTTAGAAAGGTATAACCTTCCAAGACTGCTCAAGGAAGAAATAGAAAATATGAAAAGACCAATCACAAGAAATGAAATTGAAAGTATGATTTAAAATATTCCAAGAAACAAAAGTCCAGGACCAGATGGCTTCACAGGTGAACTCTATCAAACATTAAGAGAAGAGCTAACACCCATCCTTCTCAAACTCTTCTAAAAACTTGCAGAGGAAGGAACACTCCCAAACACATTCTATGTGGCCACCATCAACCTTATACCAAAACCAGACAAAGATACTACAAAAAAAGAAAATTACAGACCAATATCATTGAACAATATAGATTCAAAACTCCTCAACAAAATACTGGCAAACAGAATCCAACAACACATTTAAAGGATCATACACCATTATCAAGCAGTATTTATCCCAGTGATGCAAGGATTCTTCAATATATGCAAATCAATCAATGTGATACACTATAATAACAAATTGAAGAATAAAAACCATATGAACATCTCAATAGAGGTGGGGAAAGCTTTTGACAAAATTCAACACCCATTTATGATAAAAACACTCCAGAAAGTGGGAATAGAGGGAACCGACCTCAACCTAATTAAGGCCATATACAACAAACCCACAGCACACATCATTCTCAATGATGAAAAATTGAAAGCATTTCCTCTAAGATCAGGAAGAAGACAGGGGTTCCCACTCTCACCACTATTATTCACCATAGTTTTGGAAGTTTTAGCCACAGCAATCAGAGAAGAAAAAGAAATAAAAGGAATCGAAATTGGAAGAGAAGAACTAAGACTGTCACTGTTTGCAGATGACAGGATACTATACATAGAAAATCCTAAAGTTGCTGCCATAAACTACTAGAGCTAATCAATGAATTTGGTAAAGTAGCTGGATACAAAATTAATGCACAGAAATCTCTTGCTTTCGTAGACACTAACAATGAAAGATCAGACAGAGAATTTAAGAAAACAATCCCATTAACCACTGCAACAGTAAGAATCAAATACTTAGGAATAATTCTACCTAAAGAGGCAATAGACCTGTACTCAGAAAACTATAGGATACTGATGAAAGAAATCAAAGATGACACAAACAGATGGAGAGATATACCATGTTCTTGGATTGGAAGAATCAATATTGTGAAAATGACTATACTATCCAAAGCAGTCTATATATTCACTGCAATCCCTATGAAATTACCAATGGCATTTTTCACAGAACTACAACAAATTATTTCACAGTTTGTATGGAAAAACCAAAGGCCCTGAATAGCCAAAGCAATCTTGAGAAAGAAAGGAGGAATCAGGCTCCCTGACATCAGAATCTATTAGACAGATTCAGTAATCAAAACAGTATGGTACTGGCACAAAAACAAAAATACACAACAATGGAAAAACATAGAAAATCCAGAGATAAACCCACTACCTATGGTCACCTAATCTATGACAAAGAGGCAAGAATATACAGTGGAGAAAAGATAGTCTCCTCAATAAGTGGTGCTTGGAAAACTGGACAACTACATGTAAGAGAATGAAATTAGAACACTCCTTAACACCATACACAAAAATAAACTCAAAATGGATTAAGGACCTAAATGTAAGACCAGGTACTATAAAACTCTTAGAGGAAAACATAGGCAGAAACATTTCCTACATAAATTGTAGTAACATCTATTTTGACCCTCCTCCTAGAGTAATGAAAATAAAAATAAGCAAATGGATCCTGATGAAACGTAAAAGCTTTGCAGAGCAAAGAAACCATAAACAAAATGAAGTGACAACCCAAAAAATGGAAGAAATATTTGCCAATGAAGCAAGGGACTAATCTCCAAAATATGCGAACAACTCATACAGCTCGAAAACAACAACAACAACAACTAAAAACCCAATCAAAAAATGGGTGGAAGTTCTAAAAGGACCTTTCTTGAAAGAAGACATACAGATGGCCAAAAAGCACATGAAAAGTTGCTCAACAACACTAATTATTAGAGAATTGCATATCAAAACTACAATGAGGTATCACCTCACACCAGTCAGATTGGCGCTCATAAAAAAGCTGCAAACAATAAATGCTGGAGAGGGTGTGGAGGAAAGGGAACACTTCTACATTGTTGGTGGGAATATAAATTGGTACAGCCACTATGGAAAACTGTATGGAGGTTTCTTTAAAAACTAAAAAGAGAGCTACTATGGAATCAGCAATTCCACTCCTGGGCATATATCCTGAGAAAACCATAATTCAAAAGGATGCATGCACCCAGATGTTCATTGCAGCAATATTTACAATAGCCACAACGTGCAAGCAACTTAAATGTCCAGCAACAAAGGAATGGATAAAGAAGATGTTGTGCATATATACAAATGAATGCTACTCAGCCATAAAAACGAATGAAATAATGCCATTTGCAGCAACATGGATGGACTTAGAGATTGTCATAATGAGTGAAGTAAGTCAGACAGATAAGGACAAATATCATACCGCTATATGGAATCTAAAATAATGGTACAAATGAGATTGTTTACAAAACAGAAATAGAGTTACAGATGTATAAAACACATTTACACTTACCAGGGGGAAAGGGGGAGAGGGATAAATTGGGAGACTGGAATTGACATATACACATTT
>NW_020838063.1:1837758-1868301 GCF_003676395.1 Aethalodelphis obliquidens
ATACAGATTATGACTAAAACATGTTTATATCCACAAGGTGGAGGAAGGTGTATGGAATCCTTTTTCCAGAGCCTAAATGGTCCATTAGGCAGTTTAAAATGGCTGGGAGCAGTACAGACGGTCTTCTCTGAGTTGTATTTTGGACAAGTGGGACAAGTGTATATTCAAACAAGATATACAGATAATAAATAAGTTAACACAAACATGATACACTTCATATGCCATTAGGGAATTACAAATGAAAACAATAAGACAGGACTACACACCTATTAGAACTGCTAACCTCCTCCCAAAATGAAAACATCAAATACTGGAGGATGGGAAACAACAGCAACTTTAACTCATTGCTAAAGGAATGCATTTACGGCCTCTTAAGAAATAATTTGGCAGGATTTTCCAAGGCTAAGCAAGTCTCACACCTTGGGATCTAATGAGGTAGGTACTTTTTGCCCCCTTGTTAATGTTTCCCCACCAATATTGATTCATAAATGTTATCATTTTGTCGGTAGGCCAATAGTTTAATGCATGTACAGTGGTTAGCAGTGGGAAATTTAGTCTCCTGTAAAACCGTGCTGCTCTTTTGTCTGACTCAGAGCTTTCACTTTTTATCAAACCAACAATTGTTGAATTTCCAATCTTGTTTCCCTTTTCTGAGGCCAAATGTTGGGCTTCTCTAGCCAGTTTTTCTAAGTTATAATTTGGGGAACTATCCCTGTGAACCATCAAAGAGGTTTGGCTCTTGTCGATTACTTTAAGGGCAGCATTCCTTGCAGAAATGTCAGCGAAGTGATTTCCCTTAGCTTCCAGAGCATCAAGTTGAGAATGCCTCAGGATCTTGATAATAGCTAAAATGGCAGGTAAATGTATTTCATCCAATAATCCCTGAACAGAGAGGCCACTTTAAATTTTATTTCCGCTGGAAGTAAGGAAGCCATGTTGTTTCTACAACATTCCAAACTCATGAGCTACCCTGAAAGCATATCTAATACCAGTATCAATATTGGTAGTTCTGCCCTTGGCTAAAGTACAAGCCTTTGCAAGAGTGTATAATACAGCCTGGTGGGCTGAAGTAGTCATAGGTAAAGGTGCTGCCTCAACAATATAAAAAGGAGTGGCGATAGCATACCCAACACAATATTTTTGCCACTGTCACATTTTTAAAAGAATCATGAGAATTCAGTGTTACCCAAAGGAATTTCCTGCAGATCATCATGATAAGTCAGCATTAAGTAGTTGTGAGGGACTTTTGTCAGTGACGGAGGGGAGAAGAGTAGCAGGGTTAAGCTCATTAGAGTGTAAAGGAGTTATGTGAGGAGCAGTTAACAAAAGGCCTTCATAGCAGGTGAGGCAGCTGACTAAGGGATGTTGAGTGTGATGAGAATTCAGAAGGGCTTCTACTTCATGAGGTACAAAAATGGTTAAAGCGGCTCCCCCATGATTTTTCTCAGTGGGCTTAATCAAATGGGCAGTGGTGGGAATGCCTCTAAGGCAAGGGAGGTATCACCATGCCACAGGGTCCATTTGCTGGCTATAATACCCTATGGGTTGATGATGGCTCCTGTGTCTTGTGGTGAGTACCCCCAAGGATGTTTCTTTCCTTTACATACACAGAAAGGTAAAAGGGAATCTGATCATTGGAAAGCCCAAGAGCAGGTGTGTTTGTCAAACTCTCTTTTAAGGCTACGTCGTCTGATTCTTCCTATAAAAGTGGATCGGTGTTGTTGTTCTTTAGGAAACCTTGCAGAAGTTCGGCCATAAGAGAGACTTTTTTTTTGGGGGGGGGGGACGCAGGACTCTCACTGCTGCAGCCTCTCCCATTGCAGAACACAGGCTTCAGACGTGCAGGCCCAGAGGCCATGGCTCACGGGCCCAGGCGCTCTGCGGCTGGTGGGATCCTCCTGGACCGAGGCACAAACGCGTGTCCCCTGCATCGGCAGGCGGACTCCCAAGAACTGCACCACAAGGGAAGCCCCATAAGAGAGATTTTTGAACCTAATTTCAGCAGTAACGAACTAGGCTGAGCAAAAGTTTTCAGTTGGCGCTTAGTTTTGCGTTTTGGAAAACTTAAGACACCATGAAGCCTCTCTGGATTTAGGTGTAGCCCTTGTTCTGATATTAAATGTCCTAATTATTGAACCTGGGTTTGGGAAAACTGCATTTTTTCCTTGGCAATTTTGCGTCCTTTTGAGGATATAGCCTTTAACAAAGGGATGCTGTCTTCTTGTGAGGAGGATTGGAAAGGAGGGCAAAGAAGGAAATCATCCGCATGTTGCAACAACGTAGAACCCCTAGAAAACTTTATATCAGCCAGATCAGCCTTCAGGATTTGTGAGAAAAAAGAGGAACTCTCATTAAAACCATGGTGCATTACTGTCCAGGTGAATTGCTTTTCTTCCCAGGTGAAGGCAAATAGGTGTTGGCTAACTTCGTCAACTGGAATACTAAAGAATGCACTGCATAAATCAATTACGGTAAGGAACTTGCTTCTGGTGGAAATGGATGTTAGTAGCGTATGAGGGTTAGGAACAACAGGGTGTTGAGGGATAACAATGTTGTTTATTGCTCAGAGGATCTCTCACTGGCAAAATAGGAGTATTACTGGGACTAGTACAAGGGACAATGAGCCCTTGAGCCTTGTAATCTTCTATTATGGGCTTTATAACTTGAAGGGCTTCTTTATTTATAGGGTATTGATTAATTCTTGGGAGAGGTTTTGAGGGATCTATATGAATCTTAATGGAATTTTGCCAATATCAGTTTGAGATTTTGCCTGTACAAAGGGTGGCAGCAGATTCAATAAGGACAAATGATCAATGTTTCCAGAATCAGCTCTAGTGCCATCAGAGCCACAGCAAATTAAAGATGTCAAAGGGTCACTTAATTCACCTGGTTGGCTGCTATGATAACTACTTTCAAATTCTAAGACATAATGCTTTCCTAAAAAGCCTCAGCCTAATAAATGGATAGGAGCTGGGGAACTAAGGAGAAAAGGGTGTGTATTTCTCAAAGGGCCTAAACAAAGTAAGTAGGTTCAGAGAAAGAAACCTTCTGTGGTTCATTCGCAATCCCACTATTTAATCTGTTTTAGTGCTCCAAGGCTGCTTTATAGTAGTTGGGGTTGAGCATCGAGAGTGCGGTTTCAGTGTCAGTTAGAACTGGATATCAGTCATCGCCAATCTGGAGCCATGTTTCCCCAAGCTTATTAAGAGGGAGAATTGGGAAGCGCCCCTGTAGTTCCTCAGAGCCCCCCCCATTGAGAGTTGGATGTTGGACAGGCTGGTTGGAGAACTGAAGGCGCCTGAAGCACTTGAATTTGTCACAATGTCTTCTCCAATGCCCTGGCTCTTTACAATACTAGCAGAAAATAGGAGGGTTTTGGTTTTGTTTAGGGGCCTTTATTTGCTGGAGTTGAAGTTTAAGAATTATAGTTGTCTTCCTTTTAGGTGACCCCTCTAGAATGTGAGAGAGCTGGTTTGCCAGACTAACTACACCTGGAGTGGACATAGTTTTCCATTCCATCCTTTCCATCCTTCCTTTTACTAGAAGGAAAAGGTCCCAATTCAGCCCACTAATAAACACATAGTTAAAAGCTACCTGGGTGGAATCAACATTGGAAGACCAAAGTTTTCCTTGAAAACAATCTGAAGTAAATTGTAAGTTATGAACATGTTCATCAGATTTTTTGTGCAAGCCTGAATTTTGTTCCAATCAACAGTCTTTGAAAAAGCCCTAGGTATTTCGTGATGATGTCACCCAGGGATTGCCCAAGCCTGATCATATAATAAGTTAGTGGGCTGGTCTCCAGTTTGTAATTCTGCAGACATTTCAGGATTTTTCCCAATTAGCAATTTCCATCCAATTCTGGGCCTGGCCTTCACCGACAAGCATATAAACTAGCTGATATAAGTTGATAAGTCTGAATGACCATATTAAATTCTTCAGAAAGTCCGTGAGGAGCTTCAGTTATTTTGGGAAAATCTTTGACTATGGCTTGCAGTGAAACTTTAGTCCAGGGAATATAAAAAATTAAAGGTTTAGCCTCTGGATCCTCAGAAGGCTTAATTTTAAAGTGGTAGGTTCTGATAGGTTCAGAGAAAAGTGGGGCAGGGAGAGCTTCAGGGAAAAAGGGAAGTTTGGCAATATAATTTGTATGGGGAAACTGAGGGTATAGAGGAGGTATAGGCAGTATAAAAGGGAAGGAGGAAGATGGTGTCTGAGTCAGGACCTGAACAGGAGGAGCCAGAGAAGAGGAGCATGAGTCTTCAAAATCCATCCTTTCTTTCTTTAATCATTTGTTTGCCTCTGTTATCTTAAAATCTTATTTTGCAGAGAGGCAATTATAGACTCCTGATAACATTTTGGAAGCCTCAAAATATCAATCAAAGTAGGTGTTCTATTCAGTTTTGGAAATTTTAGAGTTATGGTTGTCCAATTCGGTTTTAAGAAAAGTACGTTTGGGGATTTCAAAAGTTCCCCATAATGGTCATTGATGTTCTAAATTGCGTTTGGTTGGGTCACTCCCTTAAGTTCGAAATTCACATGAGAAAGGACAGTGTTTTTTAAACATAAAATCAATTGTGATCTCTGTGGGAGAAGGGGGTTGCCGTGAAAATATTTACAGAACTGGGATCCCATTTCTCAGAGGTTTTTCTCTAGAGTAAAGCATAATTTTCAAACAGCTGAAACAACTCAAACAGCTTAAACAGCTCAAACAGTTCAAACAGCCTGTTCTATGGGAGCAGTCTCGTCCCAAAGGAGCAGGGATGAAAGCCCCTCAACACAGCTCTAATGAAACAGCTTAATTTTGAAGAAATCAGACTGAAGCTTTAACAGTGAAGTTCCAATAGGACAGCATACCTTCTAAAAGGAATGGGCCAAAGGGTAGCCAGTTCCAGGAGGAACAGCCCCTGTTCCTAAAGGAATCAGGCCAAGGGACAACACGGTTCCAGTTGCAACAGCCTGATTTCAAAAATCAGATAGAAGTGCAAAATGAGTACTTACAGACAGAGCAAGGTCTTAACCAGAAAAGACAAAGCCTTAAAATAGATCCCAAATAAAACCTAAAGAGCTTCAAAACGCAAAGACGGCAGAAGCTTGGATCCAGGAGAAAGAAACCCTGGGGTCGGTGAGAAAAGCAGTGAGCAACAATGGATTCAATGTGGATACCACACCTGTTTCCTCACCAGCCTCAGAGTTGTCGGGGGCCCTCTCTGAATCCTGATATGGGCCACCAAATTGTTGACCTAAAACAAATATAATGCCAGATATTTCTCCAGCAAAAAAAAAAAAAAAAGGTTTATTCAGGATCAACAAAGAATTGCAGGGCTTCCTGGTAGCTCAGGGGTTAAGAATCTGACTGCCAATGCAGGGGACACAGGTTTGAGCCGTGGTCCAGGATGATCCTACATGCTGTGGTGCAACTAAGCCCGTGAGCCACAACTACTGAGCCTGCGCACCACAACTAGTGAGGCCTACGCACCTAGAGCCCATGCTCCACAACAAGAGAAGCCATCGCAATGAGAAGCCCGCACACCCCAACGAAGAGTAGCCCCGATCGCCACAACTAGAGGAAGCCCGTGCACAGCAATGGAAGAGCCAATGAGGCCAAAAATAAAATAAATTTAAAAAAAAAGAATTGCAATTTGGGGTCTGTAACCATGGTGAGCCATGTGCAAGTCCCCCACAACAAGCAGAGGATAATTCTTTTAAAGATAGGAAGAGGAAGCTGAGAGGACTAAGGTAAAGAAAGAGTCCATCAGATGAATCAAGAGTTCCAAGTACAGTGGCTTTTCCTTGGCTGAGACCTGACAATCTCATTGACCAAACCCTTGTCAAGCAAGAAGAGAAGTCTTTCTTGTTCTTCTTCTTTTTGACAATTTAATTAATTATGTTTAACATCTTTATTGGAGTATAATTGTTTACAGTCTTGTGTTAGTTTCTGCTGTATGACAAAGTGAATCAGATATATGTATATCTATATCCCCATATCCCCTCCCTCTTGTGCCTCCCTTCAGCCCTCCCTATCCCAACCCTCTAGGTGGTCACAAAGCACTTAGCGGACATCCCTGTGCTATACAGCTGCTTCCCACTAGCTATCTATTTTACATTTGGTAGTGTATATATTTCAGTGCTACTCTCTCACTTTTTCCCAGTTCACCCTTCCCCTTCCCCATGTCCTCAAGTCCATGCTCTATGTCTCTGTCTTTATTCCTGCTGGGTTATCATTGTAGGGCATGAGAGCGCCCCCTTCTGGCCTCCCAATTCCTTTTTTTATTCTTTAAGGGTTTAATGTCCCCTTTATTTTTTTGACATCTTTATTGGAGTATAATTGCTTTACAATGGTGTGTTAGTTTCTGCTTTATAACAAAGTGAATTAGTTATACATATACATATGTCCCCATATCTCTTCCCTCTTGTGTCTCCCTCCCTCCCACCCTCCCTATCTCACCTCTCTAGTGGACACAAAGCACAGAGCTGATTTCCCTGTGCTATGCGGCTGCTTCCCACTAGCTATCTATTTTATATTTGGTAGTGTATATATGTCCATGACACTCTCTAACTTTGTCCCAGCTTACCCTTGCCCCTCCCCCATCCTCAAGATCATTCTCTAGTAGGTCTGCATCTTTATTACCATCTTGCCCCTAGGTTCTTCATGACCTTTTTTTTTTTTTTTAGATACCATATATATGGGTTAGCATACGGTATTTGTTTTTCTCTTTCTGACTTACTTCACTCTGTATGACAGTCTCTAGGTCCATCCACCTCACTACAAATAACACAGTTTCATTCCTTTTAATAGCTGAGTAATAT
This sequence comes from Aethalodelphis obliquidens, assembly GCF_003676395.1. Classification (NCBI taxonomy): domain Eukaryota; kingdom Metazoa; phylum Chordata; class Mammalia; order Artiodactyla; family Delphinidae; genus Aethalodelphis; species Aethalodelphis obliquidens. Next base: position 1,844,569 of record NW_020838063.1, read on the forward strand.
GCCATTGTATATATGTGTCACATCTTCTTTATCCATTGATCTGTTGATAGAATGGAAACTTAGGTTGCTTCCATGACCTGGCTATTGTAAATAGAGCTGCAATGAACATTTTGGTACATGACAATTTTTGAATTATGGTTTTCTCAGGGTATATGCCCAGTAGTGGAATTGCTGGCTCATATGGTAGTTCTATTTTTAGTTTTTTAAGGAACCTCCATACTGTTGTCCATAGTGGCTCTATCAATTTACATTCTCACCAACAGTGCAAGAGGGTTCCCTTTTCTCCGCACTCTGTCTAGCATTTATTGTTTGTAGAGATTTTGATGATGGCCATTCTGGCTGATATGAGATGATATCTCATTGTAGTGTTGATTTGCATTTCTCTAATGATTAATGATGTTGAGCATTCTTTCATGTGTCTGTTGGCAATCTGTATATGATGATAAATCTGAAAGTAAAATTAAGAAAATACTCCCATTTACCATTGCAACAAAAAGAATAAAATATCTAGGAATAAACTTACCTAAGGAGACAAAAGACCTGTATGCAGAAAATTATAGGACGCTGATGAAAGAACTTAAAGATGATACAAATAGATGGAGAGATATACCATGTTCTTGGATTGGAAGAATCAACATTGTGAAAATGGCTCCACTACCCAAAGCAATCTACAGATTGAATGCAATCCCCATCAAACTACCACTGGCATTTTTCACAGAACTAGAACAAAAAATTTCACAATTTGTATGGAAACCCAGAAGACCCTGAATAGCCAAAGCAATCTTGAGAAAGAAAAAGGGAGCCAGAGGAATCAGGCTCCCTGACTTCAGACTATACTACAAAGTTACAGTAATCAAGACAGTATGGTACTGGCAGAGAAACAGAAATATAGATCAATGGAACATGATAGAAAGCCAGGGATAAACCCACACACATACGGTCACCTTATCTTTGATAAAGGAGGCAAGCATATACAGTGGAGAAAAGACAGCCTCTTCAATAAGTGGTGCTGGGAAAACTGGACAGCTACATGTAAAGGAATGAAATTAGAACACTCCCTAACACCAAACACAAAAATAAACTCAAAATGGATTAAAAACCTAAATGTAAGGCCAGACACTATAAAACTCTTAGAGGACAAAATAGGCAGAACACTCTATGACATAAAGCACAGCAAGATGCTTTTTGACCCACCTCCTAGAGAAATGGAAATAAAAACAAAAATAAACAAATGGGACCTAATGAAACTTCAAAGCTTTTGCACAGCAAAGAAAACCATAAACAAGACGAAAAGACAACCCTCAGAATGGGAGAAAGTATTTGCAGATGAAGCAACTGACAAAAGATTAATCTCCAAATTTTACAAGCCTCTCATGCAGCTCATTATCAAAAAAACAAATAACCCAATCCAAAAATGGGCAGAAGACCGAAATAAACATTTCTCCCAACTCTTTTACTTGAGGTTTCTGTGTATTAAATTTTTATATTTGTAAAGTAAGGAAGTTGAGTGGGAACACTTTTGTAACTAGAATACTCTGAAAACCCTATTGAGCTCTGTGTTCTTGCCTATGTAAAGCAAATAATCAGGCAGGGTAAAATAGAGCTGAGAGAATTTGCCCTTGTGTTTACCTGCAGATCTAAACTTTTATTTTCTAAAAATACTTTATGACTCTGTCATCTTCTTCCTAAATCGGGGATTTGATTTACTTACATAGAAATTCTAAGAATTCGGCCTAACTGCTGTACTGGTGCTGTGCTTAGGTACAGCTAGCTCTCTGAAATACAAACTTTATGAAGTGATGACAGAGCAGGCTAAAATAGTAGATTGTAACTGGTCAGAAAACTTGGTTTTAATTTATTAATAAGAAAAAAATAAGGCAAGTTGTCCTGCCACTTTAGAGTTTACAGAAACCTCTCACCATGTTGTGAATTTGACCCTTTCAACAACTCACTCTATGAAGAAATGGGACAGGTGCTGTTTTTACTTCAGTTTGACAGATGAGGAAACCAGGGCCCAGAAATAGGAAGCTGCTTTTTCTTAAGTTTGCATATTTATGGAGTAAACCCTTAAATCTGATCTCATATACATTTCACTCTAGGTCCGGTTATCTTTCCATCACACCTCACTGACCTTCATGTACAGTTTTGTCACCTGTTTCTTCTGGTGTCAGAGACCAGGAGCCTCTTTCAGAGAGGTCATGGTCTCATTGAACAGCTCAGCAGAGAACCCGGGACACACCTCTCACATGGCTAATCTGTCTCCCCTGTATCCAGGCTCCTTCAGGGGCAAAAATTGCCTTCATATCAACTAACCAGCATCCCCTGTCCCCACACAAAGTAATCTTCTGCCTATAGTTGACTAGAAAACAAGCCCTAATATGAACTCAGGAGCCATTTCATCACCATGCTGGTGTAATACAAAATGGAAGAAGGGGTCTTGATTTTGACTTTACTGTTTAAAAAAACACTTCTTCATGTATCATCTCTGGTAGAATTTACAACAAGCATGAGAGAACCGTATTCTACTGTCAGTATGTTCACACGACGGCAATTAAGTCAGGGCACCAGGGCAGGGGGCACAAAGCAGCTAACGTGCCTAACCATGGCCACCCATGTAGTAAATACAGAGCCATGATAACATCTATGGGCCTTGAGCCCTCTGGTTTCTAGTCCACTGTGCCCTCTATGTGTCCATGAGGCCACTTCTATGATGTCGCCAACAGTACTTTCTTTCATGTGTTGAGAGTTCTCCTTGCTGCTTCCCATATTTACCATGCTCATTCCCTTCTCTGTTCCTGTGTTCCCTTTTTCCTCACTCTCCTAGGAATACCTTTATAACCTCCCCTCTGTCTGTATAAATCCTTCCTGCCCTTCTAGTCCCAGTTTTGGAATCCCCTCCTGCCGCCTTTCCAAAGGTACCCGTCCACCTCCATCTCTTTCTTCTCAGAAACCTAGTTGCTCTTACAGCCAGACAATTAATGGCTACTTTACTTCTTTCCTATGTGTAAGGTTTTCTATCTCACTATGATTCCTAGCTAGATTCTAAGCTCGCTAAAGGATGAACGCTTTAAGTTTTTCTCTCAGTTTCCTCTCTGAGTACCATGGTTCCTAGAACAGTGCTGGCTGTATAAAGGGCCACAACAAAAGTGTGTTTGTGGATTAAGTTGACACCTTTCTCCCCTCTCGAAGTTTCAGCATCTTTGAATTTCTTAAAAGTTGCTAGCACAGTGCCAGGCACAAAGAAGATGCTAACAAGAATCACTGAGTTGGACTGACTATGTCCTCTTGAACTTCCTATCGTCTTCATGATATACAGGAAAGTGCTTTGGAGACATCATGGAGATCTTCTGGAGCAATCATGGAGAACTTTCCTAGTTTGTGTGTATTTTATGCAAGAAGAAAGGCTTTGTGGAAAAAAATTAATATGATATGAATTACTAGTTCAAGCTTAAGGTATAATTTGCTGAGGCCATTGTATTATTTTTATTGAAACCTCAGGTTCTGTCTCTCTCCCTCTCTCTCTGTTTTAATTTTGTACTTCTCTCCATTCATCCTATGGAACACTTTGCTTAATTCCTATTTTTCAAGAGCTGTCAATGAGATGGAGGTTAATCCAGGTTTAAGGTATACTGTCTGATCCATGGGCTTATCATCTAAAAATAAAATCTTTGCTGCTTCAGCCACAAAATGGTGCTGAACCTGAGACAGCAGAGCCCATCCAGGCCCATTACAAAAGGTGATAACAGTATCTAATGTGAGGAGTAAACAAGGTGGCATCCTTATTAGGGGAAGAAAATGCTCCAGGCCCCCTTTTCTTACTGATTCACTGGTGATTCCTGTTTGAAAGGTAAATGGGCTGAATGGAAAGGAGAACCTTATCCATCTTGCTCCTTCTAGAACCACACCATCAATTCCAGCATCTCTCGAGTGCTGCTAACTGTCCAAGGTGAGAGAAAGCTAATATAATGCATTCAAAAATAATAAGAGGGAATCTAGAAAATGCCCACCCCCTTGCCCCACACCCTGAAAATGACGCATCGTAAAAACCAGGGTGACTCCAGGGATACCATGGATCTAAATAAGTGGTTTAAAATGAGGGCAGTGTTGCAATCTTCAGTGAACTCTCAGCCGAGGTTTTGGGAACTAAAAATCATTAGAAAGAGCCAGGAATCTTACATCAGAAGGTCTGGGTTGGACTCCTGGAATGGCCAAATATTGGCTGGTTAGCCTTGAGCAAATTACCTCTCCTCCCTGAGATATAATCTTACTGCATGTAAAAAGGAAATATCTACTGCCTTCCCTATCTAGTGCATGGGGTTTTGCTGGCAATTACATAGAATACTTTATGTGAAAAAATACATTACATAAACCATAAGCTGTGAATTATTGCCATAAAATACTGTGTTAAAAAGAAAGAAAGAAGGACAAAAAGAAAGTAAGTGTGATGGTTAATTTTATGTGTCGGTTTCGCTGGGCCACATTGCCCAGATATGTGGTCAACCATTATTATGGATGATCCTGTGGGGATGTTTTTGAATGAGAATAACTTCAAAATCTGTGAATTTTGAGTAAAGCAAATTGTCCCCTATAATGCAGGTGGTTCTCATCCAATCAAGTGAAGGCCTGAACAGAACAAAAGATTGACCTCCCCCAAGCAAGAGGCAGTTCTGTAGCAGATGGCCCTTGGACTTGAATGGCAACATTGGCTCTTCTCTTGGTCTCCAGCTTGACAGCTTTTGGACTTGAACTGCATCATTGGCTCTCCCATTGATCTCTGGTCTGTCAGTCCATCCTGTAGATTTTGGACTTTCCAACTCCTTGAAATAAACCTCTGTCTGTCTGTCTGTCTCTATCTGTGTGTGTGTGCGTGTGTGTGTGTCTTTCTGTCTTTCTGCCTCTCTCTCCCTACACACACATACACACACACACACACACACACATTCATTCATCCTATTGGTTCTGTTTCTCTGGAGAACCCTGACTCATGCAGATTTTGGTACCAGGATTGGTTCTAAAGAACAGAATCTTAAGGATGAGTTTTCTGAATTGGTTGTTAAGATACTGGAACTGACCCTCTAATTTGATTATATTTAAAGACACTAATGACTCTATTTCTAGTAGTAAAGAGTGCACTGATAGTCCATGGCATAATGTGGCAATAGAGGTACACAAAATCTCATCATGGGATACTCCTCATCAAGTACTTATAAGAGGCAAAATCTGGGTGACTATGTATATTCAAATATTCTTGTCAAAATATGGAATATAATGAGAAATGCTAGCTGCTCCCAATGGCACTGAACAAAGTACGAAAAGAAAAGAATGAGCTCAGAGACTCAAACTCCCTGTTTAAACAATGCATAAAGGACCTGAAAGCATCTATGTCTGCCCACAGGGTTGAGATTGCTGAAAACAAAACCCAGAATCTCATCCTGTGAGTGGCTGAATTACACTGCAAATTGGATCCCCAGTTGTACCACAAGTCTACCATTAAAGTGAAGGCTTTGGTTGGGAAGGATTGGGATCTTGAAAGTTGGATGGGCACACATGGGAAGACCCTGATGAAGCTGGGGACATCGAGACCCTCAAATCTCATGCGTCATCATTGCCAGTAGAAGCAGCGTCTGAACCCCAGTCTGAGGAGCTTAACCCTGTGCCACCTGAGGAAACTGTAATGGCCTCCCCTGAGGAAGTTTCCTTGAAAGACACTGCTGATGTGCCTCAGGACCTACCCCACCACTTCTCTCTGCTTGTAGACCTATAGCAAGACTCAAGTTCCAGACCAGGCGGCAGCAACCAGGGAAGCCCCCACAGGCACTGCGCAGGTGCCCAGCTGCTGGGGTCCCCGCATGCCCCATGTCCTCCACAACACTGTGCTTTCCCGCCCTGCAGCCCCACAGGATGAAGAAGGACAAGTCGTTCCTGGGAAAGCTGGGCGGCACGTTCGTGAGGAAGAAGAAGGCCAAGGAGGTGAGTAACCTGCACGAAGGGAAAAATGCCATCAACTCACCAATGTCCCCTGCCTCAGTGGAGATCTACCCAGAAGACACCTTGCTCGAGGAGAATTAGGAGCACACGGTGATTGACTGCACTTCCAGGGATGACCCCAGATTCAAGAAGCTGGTCAAGGTTCTCATCGATTGGATCAATGATGTCCTGATGGAGGAGAGGATCATCGTGAAGCAGCTGGAGGAGGACCTATATGATGGGCAGGTGCTGCAGAAGCTCCTGGAAAAACTGGCAGACCACAAGCTGAACGTGGCTGAGGTGACCCAGTCTGAAATAGGGCTGAAGCAGAAGCTGCAGATGGTGCTGGAGGTGGTGCAGGAGCTGCTGTGGCCTCACGGCTGGGTGCTCCAGTGGACCGTGGACTCGATTCACGGGAAGAACCTGGTGGCCATCCTTCACCTCCTCATGGCCTTGGCTATGCACTTCCGGGCCTGATCTACCTTCCCGCACACTTCTCCTTGCAAGTCGTGGTCGTGCGGAAGTGGGAAGGCCTGCTACACTCCAGCCATGTCATGGAGGAGCTGACCACGACCACCGAGATGATTATGGGTTGGTTTGAGTGGGATGCCTTCGACACGCTCTTCGACCATGCCCCAGACAAGCACAATGTGCTGAAGAAGTCTCTCATCACGTTTGTGAACAATCACCTGAACAATCTGAATTTGGGGGTGATGGAACTAGAGACCCAGTTTGCAGATGGCGTGTACCTGGTTCTGTTCATGGGGCTTCTGGAAGACTACTTTGTATGCCTGCACAACTTCTACCTGACCATGGACAGCTTCGATCAAAAGGTCTACCACGTGCCATTTGCCTTTGAACTGATGCCGGATGGAGTCCTTAAGAAACCCAAGGTTTGCCCCTAAGATGTGGTGAACCTGGACCTCAAATCCACCCTGCGGGTTCTTTACAACCTGTTCACCAAGTACAAGCACGTGGAGTGATGGCGGGGAGCAGCAGAGACCGTGGCAGGGATGGTGCTTCGAGAGGTGCCCTGGCCTCCCCTCCAAGCCTGCGGTTGTTCCCCACCCACACCCCTCCTTCTTCTGGTTGATGCTCTTAACCTCTTTTCCCTGTAATTCTGCAGTGGGCGGCATCCTTTGAAATGAAGGTTCCAAACACCAGTGCTCGAGTTTGCAGCCTCCCTTCACTTGGGGTGCCACGGGGTGCTGAGTCCCTTGTTGATCAAAAGATGGAAGAGAAAAAAGCCAGAACCCCAACCCTCAGTCCCTGGGAGGGGAGCGCCTGTCGTTCCAGCTTATCACAGGGCATGAGAAACATACTGGCAGCTTTGCAGCATTGGCGATGACTTGTCTGTCCTGGTGGAATCTCCTGGGCAGGGGTCACATTGGCCTCTTTACCAAAAAGCATTTTACAGTTTTAAAAACTTCACTCATAAGTCTCAGAAGCTTTAGCTGTGACTGCAGTGTCCACTCACATCCCTACTTCTCGGCCACTCAGTGTTGTTTTCATTTAGCTTTTGCACAGACATCTGGAACCTAGAGGACCCAGCTTCCACGGTCCATGGTGCGAAAGATTTCTGAGGCATTTCTTTATTTCTTGCTATGGCTGAATGGGCTGTATCTATCAGCCGGCCCTGAACTGGCTTTACAATGCAGCTGGAGACAGCTCGGGTGGGATGTTTCCAATCCCAGAGGCTCTGTTTGGGGATGGATTCATTTAAAAAATCTTTTAGAAAGCAAGTTGTCTTCGTGTGCTTGGACTGCCATAACAGAGTGCCACAAATCGGGTGGTGGTGGTGGTGGTGGTGGTGCCTAGGCAACAGACATTTATTCTCTCACACTTCTGGAGGCTGGAAGTCGAGATCAAGGTGTCAGTAGGGATGGTACCTTCCAGGCCTCTCTGCTTGGCTTGTAGACCGCTGTCTTCTCCCTGCATCCTCATGTGTCTCCCCTCTGTGTCTCTGTGTCCTAATCTCTTCTTATAAGCATACCAGGAGGATTGGATTGGGGTCCACCCTAATGACCTCATTTTACCTTAATTACCTCTATAAGGACCCTGTCCCCAAATACCATCACATTCTGAGGTCCTGGGGGTTAGGACTTTAACATGTGGGTTCTGGGGGTACACAGCTCAGCCTGTAACAGGGGGATGTGAAGTGTTCACGTCTCTCCTCCCCAAGTCCCAGCTCTCCTGAGCCCTGTCGGCATCCGTGGGGCACCCTGTCATAGGAAATGTGATTCTCATTTGTGTGCTGTTCACTCCTCACCCACCTTGGCTTGGAAGAGAAATGGGGACCCATTGGCTGGGTCTCAGGCAGGTCCTACACTGGGTCATACCCTCTCCCAACCCCTGGCTCCTGAGCTGGGATTTTTATGACATGCCGACCCTCTGAGTTTGCTCAGTATTCACTGCCCCAGCAAGATGGGCCTTTCTCTTCTCTTTGATTTTTGCCTTTCTGCTGTAGATCAGAGCTATTAAGTTGTTAATATTAAATTGAATACCAATGTTCAAGGCTTAGAAATAAAAAACAAGACAAACAAAACAAAACAAAAACAAAACAAAAAAAGACTCAAGTTCCATCAGGCCCCTAAAAGTGCAGGCAAATGTAACACATGAGAAGGTATGCTATACTCCATAAGAGGTACTAGATATTTTCTAATTTACACAGACAAATAGGAGGATATGTGTGGAAATGGTTATTAAGGATGTGGGATAATGGTGGAAAGAACATAAAGTTGGATCAGGGTGAATTTATTGACATAGGCCCACTAAGCAGAGATCCCACACTTAATGTTGCAACTAGGAGAACTACAAAGGGCTCTATGAGTTTGGTTGGTTGGCTAACACATGGCCCAAAATGTGGTCCATGGTAAGTGAATTACAAATGCCAGACCTATCCTTGGTTTACTGTAGAAGAAATAATTCGAAGTCTTAAGAAGTTTGGAAAGTTACAGTGGATTTGTCATTTAAGACCTTTTCACCCTGCTTAGGAGGCCCCACAGGACACACTTTTTACCATGAATGTGAGAAATAAATTCATGAGGGGAGCCCCAGCATTCTTGAAGAGCTTCATGATCACTGTTCTCTGTAGACCAGAGCTTACAGTGGGAACTGCCACTGCTGAATTGGGGAGCCTACAGGCAATGGGAGTAATTGTATCCCCAGGATGGCAGGGGCCAAGTGGCATCACTCAACCTCCGAAGGTAAGGTGGGTATGATTACCATAATGAACAGCGGAGTTAAAGCGACAATTGGAAAAGTCTGGCGTCTAGAGGCCTATGCTGTTTGCTAATTGATCATGATGTTTCTAGAAGAGTCATACACAGGAAACCTATTAAAGTCTTACTTGATCTGTATAACCAGAAAAATTCTAGGTCAAGTGAACAAAACTTAAAAAAGACAAACAAACCCATGGGGAGGCCACAGCCCCACAATCAATCCCCTGACTTGAGCCAGATAAACTTGACCAGAGCCACTTGAATGTAGGGGTGGCTGGGTCCCCTTGGGGAAGGTCTTTTGTAGACTCACTTACAGAACCAGCTAAGTGGCAATTCCTTGCAGGGCTTGGGCAAGGTTCTGTGGGAGGCTGTATATATTCTGATCCACCATCCAATATATGGTGCTTTTTCTCCCATAGCCAGGCTTCACAGGTCCAGGAATCAAGGGGTGGAAATGGTAGTGGGACTCCCATTCACTGTCACACCTAGTGGCCCACTAGCACAAAGTTGGCTTCCTAACCCCATGATATTATGCTCTGCTAGCTTAGATAGAGGTCTTAGTTCCAAATGGAGGAGTGCTTCCACCAGGAACACAACAATGATTCCATTGAATTGAAAATTAACACCACCACCTAGCCGCTTTGGGCTCCTCATGCCTCTGAATCAACAGGTAAAGAAGGGAGTTGCTGTGCTGGCTGAGGTTATTGATCCCAACTACCGGGGGAAAATTGGACTGCCACTTCACGATAGAAGTATGGCAGAGTATGTCCAGAATACAGGAGATCCTTAAGGTATCTCTGAGTAATAACATGCCCTGCGATTAAATCCAATGGAAAACTGCAATAACCTAATTCAGGCAGGACTACAGATGGACCAGACACTTCAGGAATGAAAGTCTGTGGCACCCTACCAGATGAAAAGCCATGGCTGGCTGGCTGAGGGACTTGCTTAGGGCAAAGGGGATATGGAATGAGTAGTAGAAAAAGGTAATTACAAATATCAGCTATGGCCACGTGACCAGCTGCAGAAAGGAGGACTTTTAACTGTTATGAGTATTTCTTCCTTATTTTGTTATGAATATGTTCCTTATATCTATATCTGTCTATCTAATAACACTTCTTTTCCTCTGTCATCCCCTTATCTTGCAACATAAGATATATTGACTTGATATCTTATTCATTTAAACATCGTTAAATGTGTGTCATAGTGTTTAAGTTAGGGGATCTCAAGAGAGAATAAACATCACCCAAGGACTTTGCATCCTGTTGTGGTAAAAGGGTTAGTGTGTTTTCATTTGTATGCAGGCTAGTTGTATCATGATAGGTGGAAGTATGGCCTTGTTATTGTCTTTATTTAAAGGTTAAGTACAGTTTAAGGTGATACATATGGGTATCAAGATGACAAGGAGTGGACTTTTGATGGTTAGTTTTATGTGTCAACTTAGCCGGGCCACTGTGTGCAGATATGTGGTCAAACTTTGTCCTGGATGTTTCTGTGAGGGTATTTTAGATGAGATTTAACATTTAAATCAGAGGACTTTGAGTGAAGCAGACTTCCCCTCTTAATGCATATAGGTATCATCCGATCAGCTGAAGGCCTGAATAGACCTCCCCCTGATCAAGAGGGATTCTGCAGCAACAATGTTCCCCTGGTCTTCAGCCTGACAGTCCATCCTACAGGTTATGGTCTTGCCATTGTACCCAGGATTTGTTGTAATCTGGTATGGTAAGATGAAAGAAATGGAGTCAACTGCCTTTGAGAGAAAATTTTATTACTCACAATATCTCAGAGCGTGAGAGGCATCGCACACCACACAGGGCCAAATGGGGTCACCTGCAGGGAGAAGAAGAGAGAGGAACTTGGACAAAGTATTTTACTATGATGGCAAGAAGTAGCTGGGTGGAGATGTCCCCTATTGGGAAAGAAGCAAAACACGTGTGTTGACACCAGTGGATGGAGGGTTTGTAGGCTATTAATTCTACCATTTATTTGCTAAGGGTGATCCAAGAATGGTCCATAAAGTTAACCCACTATTTTGCCAAATTCTAAAGTGTTGCACATAAGGGCAACAATGCAGGCTTACTCTGTTTGCTTTTATAGTGGGGAAAAACACTCCAAGGGACCTTTGAAGCACTCACCAACGTTTGCATTTGTTTATGCAGCAATGGTATGCCAGAGCTACCTCAAACCAACTGGTGGTGATTAGTCGATCATTAAAAAGTTTAGGAAATTTTGTGAGTCCGTTGGGAAGCATATCATTAGTGAATATCAAATTATGTAAACTTACAATTAAATAAATTATATTAAAACCAAAGGTAGTAAACACTCAAAACTCATCTTTTCCTAAGTACTTTACTACATTTTACTATTAATCTGTGCTCTTTTGCTTATTTTCATCTACTGTATCTGTATGGTGAAAAAACTATAAATGGCACTCTGCTTCCAAGACTCTGCATTCAGTGACATCATATAGGGAGCTTGAAATGAACCGTGGTGGGAGAAATGAGATCACAGAAATTGGTCAGCGTGTGCTACAACTTTGTCACCCTCCCACAGAGCTGGTTGTTAAACACTAACAGCACACCATATATATATGTATGCATGCATGTATTGTGTTGTATTTGTGTATGTATATGTTTATATATGAATGTAAGAATGTTTTTACTTGTGAGGGGGCAGGCAGAGGGTTTAACTGAAGTCACAGAAAGAGAACTAGCTCAAGAGATGAGAAAAGGAAGGTGGAGTAATGAAAAGAGCACTCCTGTGGGAGTAAGGAGGCCTAAAAGTTTTTGTTGTTTGACCAGAGGCAAGTTCCTTCACTAATCTCCATGTAAACTGAGGGGTTCACAGTCGATGATCATAGTACTCCATCCATCTCTAAAATTGTATGAATCACTGGTCTATAAAATGACTCTACTGTATTTTCTTAAATGTTTCACACTTACAGGAGGGAGTATAAAATTTTTTTGTAATTTGTACATTGATCAGGCAGAGTGCATGATCACTGCACTCAGTAAGGTCTAGAATCTTGTGAGTAACTTGGAGGCACCCTGTGCAATCTTACTTCGTTGTCCTTTCCTTTCACACACACCTCTCCAACGGATAAGTGTTAATGCGACATTTTGATGTGATGGATTTCCTGCTCCTGCTCTTTTTTAATCCCTGCCTCCTGCCTCTCCTTACTCCCTCTAGTCCCCAGGCAATCACTGATCTGATCTTTGTCAGTATATATTAGTTTGCATTCTCTGGAATTTTACATAAATTTAATCATAGCATATATACTAATTTTCTTCTGGCTTCTTACACTCAGCATATTGAGATTCATTTGATGTTGTGATGTGTATCAATAGTTCATTATTTTTTATTGCTATGAGTATTCCATTATATGGAAATACCACAGTTTGCTTATCCATTCACGTGTTGATGGACCCTAACGATGTTTTATTATTCGGCTATTGCAAATAAAGCTTCTCTGAGCATTCATATACAAGTTTTTGTTTGTACATATGCTTTCCTTTCTCTTCTATTTCTTTTCTAGTCCTAAATTTCTAGGACTAGAATGTCTGGATCATATCATAGGTGTATGTGTAATATTTTAAGAAAACACCTGCTATGGTGTAAATGTTTGTGTTCCCCCCAAATTTATATGTTGAAATCCTAATGCCCAATGTGATAGTATTGGGACATGGGGCTTATGGGAGGTGACAAGGTCATGACAATGGAGCCCTCATGAATAACACTTATGCCCTTGTAAAAGAGGCTCCAGAGAGCCAGCTCGGCCCTTCTTCCATGTGAGAACACAGTGAGAAGGCATCTGGTACAAACCAAGAGGAAAGCCCTCACCAGAACATGACCATGCTGGCTCCTCGATCTTGGACTTCCCAGGCTGCAGAACTGTAAGGAATACATTTCTGTTGTTTATAAGCCACCTAGTCTGTGGTATTTTGTTATAGCAGCTTGAATGGGCTAAGACATATTACCAAACATTTTTCCAGTGTAGTTGTACCATTTTATATTTCCAGCAGCAGTATATTCAAGTTCTAGCTCCACCACATCCTCACCAGTACTTGATAAAAATCAACTTTTTAAACTTTAGCCTTGTTAATAATTGTGTAGTGGTATATTGTGTCTCTGTGTGTGTGTGTGTGTGTGTGTGTGTGTGTGCATGATTTTTAAATTTAAAATTTTTCAAACTATCATCCTGTAAAATTTGTGGGGATTTTGGCATAAAGCCATATGAATTTTAACAAATGTATAGATTAGTGTAACCATTACTGCAATCAGGATATGGAACTGTTCCATCACACAACTACCTTGGCCCCAAATCTCAGCGACCACTGATCTATTCTCCATCAGTATAATTTTGTCATTTTGAGAATGATATATAAATGAAATCATACAGTACCTTGTGATCCATCCAAGTTGTCACATGCATTAACAGTTCATTCAATTTAATTGTATGGATGTACCATGATGCATTTTATCCATTTGCCTGTTGAAAGGCATCTGGGTTGTTTCCACTTTTATGAAATATGCATAGACCTGCCATAAACATTTGCATACAGGTTCTTTAGTGAACATAACTTTTCAATCAATTTTCTGGGTTAGATACCCAGGATTTGGACTGCTGGATCATATGGAAAGTATGGGTTTAAATTTGGAAGAGACTGCAAACACGTGTGCCAGGTTGATCCAACTTTTAGCATTCACCTCAGCAATGTCTGAGGGTTCCAGTAGTTCCACATCATTTCCAGCACTTTGTAATGTGTGTGTCTGTGTGTGTGTGCGATTTTAGTCATTTGAGTAGATGCATGTTGGTATCTCCTGTTAGATTTGTTTGCATTTTCCTAGTAGCTAATGATGTTGAACACTGTTCATGTGCTTATGTGTCATCCTTACATCATCTTGGTTGAAATCTCAATGTCTATTGCTCACTTTACAAGTAAGTTTTTTGTTTACTTATTGTTGAGTTTGAGAGTTTTTAGATATTCTGCATACAAATCCTGTTTCAGATATTTTATTTGCAAATATTTTCTTCTAGGCTGTAGCTTATTCTCTCCTTCTTTAATAGTGTCTTTAGGAGAAGAAAAGTTTTTAATCTTGAAATTGTCCAATTTATCAATTATTTCATTTATGGATCACAATTTTGATGTCACATCTAAGAAGTCTTTGTCTAACTCTAATTTATGAAGATATTCCCCTATGCTTTATTCTAAAAGTTTTAGAGATTTACAGTTTACATTTAGACTTTGATCCACTTTGAGTTAGTTTTGGGGTAAGATTTCAGGCTTATCTGGGGGTTCTTTCACATACGATTGGAAATTTCTAGTGTATAAAAATAAGTTTGATTTTTGTGTGTTGATCTTGTATCCTGCCACCTTCCTAAACTCCTTTATTGGTTTTAGAAGTTTTTTGTAGAGTCCTTCTTTGGGTTTTTCTATGTAGACAATAATGTCGTCTGTGATGAAGGATCATTTTACTTTTTCTTTTCCAAATGGTATGCATTTTTAATTCTTCATCTTGCCTTATTTCACTGGCTCAGACTTTTCAGTGCCATGTTGAATAGGATTGTTAGGAGAGAACTTCCTTACCTTATTCCTGATCTCAGGGGAAATGCATTCAGTAATTTAACATTAAGTATAATGTTAATTGTAGGTTTTTGTAAATGTGTTTTGTTTGAGGAAGTACCTACCTTTCTAGTCCTACTTTTATGAGAGTTTTAATCACAAAGTGCATGCATGTTGCACTTTGTCTAATACTTTTTCTGCATCTATTGTCATAATCATATGGTCTTTCTTCTTTAATCTGTTAATATGATGGATTACATTTGTTAATTTCCAAATATTGAAACAACCTTGCATTCCCATGGCACATTACTTTTCGTCATGGTGTATCATCCTTTTTAATATGTTTCTGGATATCATCTGCTAATAATTCCTTGACAATTATGTGTATCTATGTTCTTTAGAGGTATTGGACTGTAGATTAATTTTTTGGTAATGTCTTTATCTGGTTTTAGTATCAGGGTAATTTCAACCTCATGAACTAGATATGGAGTTTTGATGTTTTCCTCCTCTTCAATGTTTTTGCACAAATGTGTATACAGTGAGTATTATTTCCTTTTTAACTGTTTGGGAGGATTTTCCAAAGAAATCACGAGTGCCTGGAGATTTCCGTTTTAAAATGTTTTTGACTATGAATTTGATTTCTTTAATAGTTATATGAATATTCACATTATCTATTTGGACTTGGAGGCATTTTTAGTAGCTCTTGTTCTTTAAGGAAATAGTCTGTCTTTACGTAAACGATCTAGTTTTCATCGTAGGGTCATTTTGTAGTATTCTGTCTTAATGTTTCCAACTTTATGATGATATCTCCTTGTTCATTCTTTATACTGATATTTGTATCTTCACACCTTTTATATTTGTCAAGTCTTGCAAGAGGTTTATTAATTTATTAATCTTTTCCAAGCCAAGATTAGGGTTTTTTTGTTGTTGTTTTATTGATTTTCTCTGTTTTTCTGTCTCAGTTGCATTGATTTTGGCTTTTATCTTTTTTTTTTCCTTTCCTCTGCCTGATTTGGCTTCACTGTGCTCCTCTTTTCTCCTTTCCTAAGAATGAATCTTAGATTATTAATTTGAGACTTTCCTTCCTTTGTGACATAAGCATTTAAACCTACAAATTTCTCCATAAGGACTGCCTTAGCTGCATCCCCCGCATTTTTATGTATTATATTTTTATTATTGTTCACTTCAAAATAGTTTCTAACTTCAACTCAGATCTCCTGCTTGACCTAAGGCTTATTTAGAGGTGTGCTGCTTAATTACATGTGTTAGGAGATTTTTCTGCTATTAATTTCTACTTTAATTTCATCATAGTCTGAGAACCCACTTTGTTTGTTGTCCATTTTCTTAAATCTGGTAAGGCTTGTTTCATGAACCAAGATATTTGGCTATTTGATGAATGTTACATATTCTCTTGAACATAATTTATATTCCCCTTTCCATGTATGAAGTATTCTATATGTCAGTATGTTATATTTGATTTGATGGCCTTGCTCAGTTCTACCTCACTGCTGATTGTCTGTCTATTTGTTCTATCTGTTGCTGAGAGAGAACCCTTGAAATCTCCAAGTATAACTGTGGATTTTATTGTTTATCCTTGTAGCTGCATCAGTTTTTGCTTTTTGTATATTGAAGCTCTGACAGATGCAGAAATGTTTAGGATTTTTAATGTCCCCTTGATGAATTGACCCCTTTAATCACTGTGACACAATCTCCTTTAAACATGTTGATATTATTAGTTCTGAGACCTACTTTGTCTGAGATAAGTATAGCTACTTTAGGTTTCTTTTGCTTATCATTAGCATGAAATATATGTATATCACAAGCCTATTTTTGCCTTCGAATCTGAATTATGTTTATTTTGGTCAGCTCATTTTTCAATCTTACTCTATTATCCAATCCCATGATATCTGCCTTTTATTTGAAGTAGTATTGGGGCCATTTAGAGGGGTCTGCAAAGAATGGTCACCTACACATTTTTATAAAGTTTATTTTGGAACACAGACTTGCTTATTCATTTATGTATTGACTATGAATGCTTTTTAGTCCAATGACAGATTGGAATAGTTGCACAGAGAATGCAGGCTTTCAAGTCAAGAATATTTACTATGTGGCCCTTTAAGGAAAAGGTTTGCTAGGCCTTGACTTAGACCGTTTAAATTTAATGTGCTTCATGTTCTTTGTTTTCTATATTTCCTTCATTACCTTTTCCCTCCTTTTTTTAACCTTATTTTGTATTAATTGAATGTTTTTTTTATGATCCCAAGTTATCTCTCTTGCTGGATTACTCACTAAAATTATTCATTTTGCTGTTTTAGTGGTTGTTTTAGGATTTGTAATACAGAGTCTTACTTTATCATGGTCTTCTTTCAAGCGGCACTATACCACTTAAAAAAAATCCTGTTAGAAATTTATAATAGTAAGTTTCCAATCTCTTGCCATATGTTCGTTATGGTATGTTGCCATATATATTACTATTTCATATTTCATTAACCCCACAACATATTGTTATCATCTTTGTTTAAAGAGTCAATTATGTTTTATTTTTACTGTGGCAAAATATATATAATATAAAATTCACCATTATAATTATTTTAAATGTGCAGTCCAGTGGCATTAAGTACATTAACATTGTTGTCAAACCATCACTACTATCCACCTTCAGAACTTTTCATGATCCCATACTGAAACTCTGTACCCATTAAACAATGACTCCCCATTCTCTCCTACCCACCAGCCCCTGGTAACCACCGTACTATTCACTTTCTGTCTCTATGTGTTTGATTATTGTATGTACTTCATATAAGTGAAATCATACAGTATTTGTCCTTTTGTATCTGGCTTATTTCAGCGAGCATAATGTCTTCAAGGATCATCCATGTTGCATCATGTATCAGAACTGTTTTCCTTTGTAAGGCTGAATAGCATTCCATTATATGTATATACCACATTTTTTATTGTGGTACAAACACTTAACATGAGATCTACCCTCATAACAAAATTTTAAGTGCACAATATGGTATTGTTAACTATAGGCACAATGGTGTACAGCAGATCTCTAGAAATTATTCATCTTGTATACCTAATTTTATATCCATTGGACACAAATTCCCCATTTCCCCTTCCCTCCGCCCTCTGGTAACCACCATTCTTCACTGTTTCTACGAGTTAGACTATTTTAGGTACCTCATGTAAGTGGAATCATACAGTATTTGTCCTTCTGTGATCAGCTTATTTCACTCAGCATGATGTCCTCCAAGTACATCCATATTGGCACATATGACAAGATTTCCTTCTGTTTTTTTTTTTTTATTGGAGTATAGTTGATTCACAATGTTGTGTTAGTTTCAAGTGTACAGCGAAGTGATTCAGTTATACATATATTCATTCTTTCATTCTTTTTCAGATTCTCAATATTCTGTAATAACCTATATGGGTAAAGAATCTGATTTCCTTCTTTTTTTTTTTTTTTTTTTTTTGCAGTACGCGGGCCTCTTACTGTTGTGGCCTCTCCCATTTTGGAGCATAGGCTCCAGACGCACAGGCTCAGTGGCCATGGCTTACAGGCCTAGCCTCTCTGCGGCATATGGGATCTTCCTGGACTGGAGCACGAACCCACGTCCCCTGCATTGGCAGGCGGACTCTCAACCACTGTGCCACCAAGGAAGCCCTTCTTCTGTTTTTAAGTCTGAATAATATTCCACTGTATGCATATACCAAATTTTCTTTATGCATTCATCCTTTGATGAGCTTCAGGTTGTTTCCATATCTTGGGTATTATGAATAATGCTGCAATGAACATGAGAGTGCAGGTATCTCTTTGATATCCTGATTTCAGCTCTTTGGGATATATACTCAGTAGTGGGACTGCAGGATCATATGGTAGCTCTATGTTTAAGTTTTTTGAGAAAGCTCCATATTATTTTCCATAGCAGCTGTGTCATTTTACATTGACAAATTCCCCAACACTTGTTATCTTTATATACATGTATATATATAATCACCATCCTAACAGGTGTGAGGTGATATCTCATCATAGTTTTGATTTTCATTTCTCTGATGATTAGTGATATCAAGCACCCTTTCATATATCTGTTGGCCATCTGTATGTCTTTGTTGGAGAAATGTCTATTCAGGTCCTTTGCACATTTTTTACTTGGGTTATTTTGCTATTGAGTTATAGGAGTTCTTGATATATTTTGGATATTAGTCCCTTTCCAGATATATGGTTTGCACATATTTTCTCCCTTTCCATAGGTTGCCTTTTCACTCTGTGGATTGTTTCCTTTGCCATGCAGAAGTTTTTTTTTAATTTTTTTTTTATTTTGATGTAGTTTCACTTGTGTATTTTTACTTTTGTTGTTGTGCTTTTGGTGTCACATTCAAGAAATCACTTCCTACACCAATGACATGAAGATTTTTCCCCTAAGTTTTCTTCTCATAGATTTACAGTTTCAGGTCATATATGTTAAAGCTTTTAATTCATTTTGAGTGAATTTGTGGGTATGTTGTAAGATAAGGGTGTAAATTTATCCTTTTGCATGTGGATATCCATTTTTTCCCAACACCATTTGTTGGAGAGACTATCCTTTCCCCATTGTGTAGTATTGGCAGCATTGTTGAAAATCAATTTATTGTATATGTGTGGGCTTATTTTGGGGATTTCTATTGTGTTTCATTGTTCTATATGTCTGTTTTAAGCCAGTACCATACTGTTTTAATTATGTTTGCTTTGTAATGTATTTTGAAATCAGGAAGTACTTTGTTATACTCGCTCAAGATTGCTTTGACTATTTGGGGTATTTTTGATTCCATGTGAATGTTAGGATTGTTTTCTATGTCTGTGATCGATGTCATTTTGGTTTGGATAGGGATTGCATTGAATCTGCAGATTGCTTTGGATAATACAGACATTTTAATTACATTACATTTTCCAATCCATGAACATGGGATATATTTCTATATTTTGTGTCTTCTTTCATTTCTTTCATCAATGATTTTGTAGTTTTTGGTGTACATCTTTCACCACCTTGGTTAAGTTTATTCCTAAATATTTTATTCTTTATGTTGCTACTTGAAATGGGATTTTTTATAGATACATATTTATTTTTCATAATAATAACTTTATAAACATATATAAGCATACATTGCAAATAAATATACTGGTTTTTCTGATGTTTCTGCCCAGGCTTGCATTGTGCAATATTGATTTTTGGTTGGTTGGTAAACATAACAGACAAAGGTGGAATGGAAGCTAAAGGTGAGATGAAGCAAACTCTTAGAGAAAGTCACAGCAGTAAGGAATGGTCTGTGGACACTTTTAAATGTGGAAGCCTAGACTCTAGCCCTGATCTTCTAACTACAAATATGACTGAAGTCTGGCTTAGAAATCTGTTTTAGGAAAACTTAAAAGTTCATTCCGATGCACAGCCTTAGTTAAAACACTATTATAGAAGGATATTGGAAACAGGATATTATGATAGGAATTTAGGCAAAGGCCAGATAATCAGGCATTGGACAGATACCCAATATTAGACTCAAGTACAAAAGAGTGTATTGGTCAAAAAGAAAGATCTGAGGTATAATCACCAAAAGATCTACAAATGCTAAGACCTTTGTTACTAAGAAATAAGGAAGGAAGTTTCTCCTGCTTAGAGCAAGATTGTGTTTGTATTTGAGGATAGAATTGAGCCTCCAGATACAGGATAAACAGCTCCTGATACAGGATTTGAAGAAGATTTTGACATTAATCACAGAGTCGAAGAGACCATTTCAGTAGCCCCTTCTTCTGGAATCCTCATTTGATTATAGAAAATTCACTTTTCATGAGCATGAAAAATCACCAGTGAGTTAAATTAGCAGAAGATTGGAAAAGCATGAGCAGGTTTTTAATTATAGCCTTTATTTGGAGAATACCCTCAATTTTAACCTGCTCTGAATTGGTATGCAGAACTTCAAAAGGAACAAAATCACTAGCAGCTCTTCCTCGTAAACAGTGCAACTGATTCACAGATCATGGTCCACATCAATCTTCACGCCTTACATTTGCTCTGTACAGCTGACTTTAAATAGACAAATGATCAACAAATGCCTACTAGCTCAATATTTAGGCAAGAAAACCCCAAATAACTACCTCTAGGTTCGCCAGTAAGTAAAGCAGCAACGTGTATAAAATAGGGCACTATGAGTTTCATTAGTTTGTTTTTCCATTAAAAAGCACTTTAAGTCGATTGCAAAATGAAACAAGGTTTGTTTGCTTTCCTCTTATATCTAGCTTGGATACCAGCTGGCAGTTTGTTGGCTGTCTCTCAGTCAAATCCAATAGAATCATTGTCCTTTGGATTTTTATTTGCTTCTCAAAAGAAGCCTAATCTTGCACAGGAATTGTGTTACTGTAACATGTGTCCATATCTCAACAGCACATGTCCCTTCCTTCATGGCAAAGCAAATTTCCTATTTTTTCTGAATAAACTTAATAAGGAGGTGATTAAAATTCAGTGTCACATCTAACATTCCATTGCTGCATAGTGCCTTGGAATGCCAAAAGTTACACAGACAAAATGCACTGAGCCAAGTTACACGAAGGCAATGTCAGTGCATTGGTGACCCTTGCTGGGAATCCTTTGGTCAGGAGGCAGGAACAAAGCAGTGGAAGAGGCAGAGCAGTGGAAGCAGGGTCATTTTCTGAATGAATATTTTTATCTTTTTTATTAATTCATCTACACTCACACAGAGCACTTGTTCACAAATAATTTTTCACTGTTTGGATAGAGACACAATAAGAGTAAAGGGTTAGAACAGAATGGCAAGGATGAAGGCCCTCAACTTATGCTTTCAGTTAGCATTTTTTTTTAAATGAAAAAGGAGAGACATATGATCCCAATTATCCTTTATCAACTAAATGACAGTATTAAAAGAGGAAAAAATATTGAACGCTTATCATTTGCAAAGCAGTGTCCTTGACTGTATGAGAGGCAGATAAAAAAGAAAGTCAAGCCTGAAAGGAAATGTTAGAATTTAATTACAAGTTTTCTTGTTCTCCAAGTGTTTTGCATGTCAATGTTATGTCATATGCATGTCCTGTCACCTCAAAATTTTGGCAATTCAACTGTAGAGTACATCTTGAATGGACTGCCAAATATTTGCTTACAAAAAATGGGAGAAATTGTTTCAATGAGCACTGCAGATGATTTTTTAAATGCATCCCAAATGAATAATGCAAACAAAATATTTCATTTTCACTTAATTGAATTTCAAAATAATATAAGTAATAATACATATGTTTTAAACACACTAACCATATGAAATGTGCAACAAAATGCTAACATCTCTCCTTCTCATCTCCAGTTCTAACTTCATGAGTTTAGTGTGTGCCCATACA
Organism: Aethalodelphis obliquidens; assembly: GCF_003676395.1. Lineage (NCBI taxonomy): Eukaryota > Metazoa > Chordata > Mammalia > Artiodactyla > Delphinidae > Aethalodelphis > Aethalodelphis obliquidens. The sequence continues at coordinate 1,866,702 of NW_020838063.1, forward strand.
GTTTAGTGTGGCAAACTGCATATCATCGTAATTTTAATTTGCACTTTCCTGACCACTAATAAGAATGAATGTTTAAAATGTTAATTGGTCACTTAAAGTCTGTTAACAACATCTGAATTCAAAGTCCTCATCTTCTAATTCTCCAATAAAAGCAGAAGTTAGAGGGAGTGGAGGGGAAGATGGCGGAAGAGTAAGACGCAGAGATCACCTTCCTCCCCACAGATACACCAGAAATAAATCTGCACGTGGAGCAACTCCTACAGAACACCTACTGAATGCTGGAAGAAGACCTCAGACCTCCCAAAATGCAAGAAACTCCCCACGTACCTGGGTAGGGCAAAAGAAAAAAAGAAAAAACAGAGACAAAAGAATAGGTATGGGACCTGCACTAGTGGGAGGGAGCTGTGAAGGAGGAAAGGTTTCCACACACTAGGAAGCCCCTTCATGGGCGGAGACTGCGGGTGGCAGAGGGGGAAAGCTTCAGAGCCGCAGAGGAGAGCACAGCAACAGGGGTGTGGAGGGCAAAGCGGAGAGATTCCCGAACAGAGGATCGGTGCCGACCAGCACTCACCAGCCCGAAAGGCTTGTCTGCTCACCCGCTGGGGCAGGCTGGGCTGTGAGCTGAGGCTGGGGCTTTGGTTGGAGCACAGGGAGAGGACTGGGGTTGGCTGCGTGAAAACAGCCTGAAGGGGTTAGTGCACCACAGTTAGCCGGGAGGGAGTCCGGGAAAAGGTCTGGAGCTGCCAAAGAGGCAAGAGACTTTTTCTTCCCTCTTTGTTTCCTGATCCGCGAGGAGAGGGGTTTAAGAGTGCTGCTTAAAGGAACTTCAGAGACGGGCGGGAGCAGCGGCTCTCAGCGCAGAGCCCAGAGATGGGCGCGAGCCGCGGCTAAAAGCGGGGACCCAAGAGATGGGCGGGAGACGCTAAGGCGGCTGCTGCCACCACCAAGGGGCCTGTGTGGGAGCACAGGTCACTATCCACACCCCTCTTCCGGGGAGCCTGTGCAGCCCGCCACTGCCAGGTTCCCGGGATCCAGGGACAACTTCCCCGGGAGAAGGCACGGCGGGCCTCAGGCTTGTGCAATGTCACGCTGGCCTCTGCTGCCGCAGGCTTGCCCCGCACTCTGCGCCCATCCCTCCCCCCAGCCTGAGTGAGCCAGAGCCCCCGAATCAGTGGCTCCTTTAACCCCATCCTGTCTGAGCAAAAAACAGACACCCTCCAGCGACCTACACGCACAGGCAGGGTCAAGTCCAAAGCTGAGCCCCTGGGAGCTGTGAGAACAAAGAAGATAAAAGGAAATCTCTCCCAGCAGCCTCAGAATCAGCGGATTAAAGGTCCACAATCAACTTGATGTACCCTGCACCTGTGGAATACATGAATAGACAACGAATCATCCCAAATTGAGGAGGTGGACTTGGAGAGCAAGATTTATTATTTTATCCCCTTTTCCTCTTTTTCTGAGTGTGTATGTGTGTGCTTCCCTGTGAGATTTTGTCTGTATAGCTTTGCTTCCACCATTTCTCCTAGGGTTCTACCCGTCCGTTTTTTTAATTGTTTTTCTTAATAATTAATTTTAATAACTTTATTTTACTTTATCTTCT
>NW_020838063.1:1868401-1883401 GCF_003676395.1 Aethalodelphis obliquidens
CTTCCTTCCCTCTTTTCTTTCTTTCTTTCTTTCTTTCTTTCTTTCTTTCTTTCTTTCCTTCCTTCCTTCCTTCCCTCCTTTAGACAAGGAATCATCCCAAATTGAGGAGGTGGAATTGGAAGCAAGATTTATGATTTTTTCCCTTTTTCTTTTTCTGAGGGAGTATGTGTATGCTTCTGTGTGATATTTTGTCTGTATAGCTTTGCTTCCACCATTTGTACTAATGTTCCATCCATCCCTTTTTTTCCTAAATAATTATTTTTAATGTAATAACTTTATTATATTTTACTTTATTTTATTTTACTGTATCTTCTTTTTTATTTATTTTTCCTTCCTTCCCTCCTTCCTTCCTTCCTTCTTCCCTCCCTCCCTCCTTTATTTCTTTCTTTCCTTCTTTTCTTCTTTATTTTTTCTTTCTTCCTTCCTTCGTTCCTTCCCTCCTTCCTTCCTTCCATCCTTCCCTCTTTTCTTTCTTTCTTTCTTTCTCCCTATTTCTACTAATTCTTTCTCTCTATTATTTCTACCTTTTATTCTGAGCCATGTGGATGAAAGGCTCTTGGTGCTGCAGCCAGGAGTCAGTGCTCTGTCTCTGAGGTGGGAGAGCCAACATCAGGACACTGGTCCACAAGAGACCACTCAGCTCCACATAATATCAAACGTGGAAAATCTCTCAGAGATCTCCATCTCAACACCAGCACCCAGCTTCACTCAACGACCAGCAAGCTACAGTGTTGGACACCCTATGCCAAACAACTAGCGAAACAGAAACACAACCACACCCATTAGCAGAGAGGCTGTCTAAAATCATAATAAGTCCACAGACACCCCAAAACACACCACAAGATGTGGACCTGCCCACCAGAAAGACAAGATCCAGCCCCATCCACCAGAACACAGGCACTAGTCCCATCCAGCAGGAAGCCTACACAACCGACTGAACCAACCTGAGCCACTGGGGACAGACATCAAAAACAATGGGAACTACGAACCTGCAGCCTGCAAAAAGGAGACCCCAAACACAGTAAGATAAGCAAAATGAGAAGACAGAAGAACACACAGCAGATGAAGGAGCAAGATAAAAACCCAGCAGTCCTAACAAATGAAGAGGAAATAGGCAGTTGACATGAAAAAGAATTCAGAATAATGATAGTAAAGATGATCCAAAATCTTGGAAATAGAATAGGCAAAATGCAAGAAACATTTAACAAGGATATAGAAGAACTAAAGATGAAACAAACAATGATGAACAACACAATAAATGAAACGAAAAAGACTCCAGATGGGATAATAGCAGAATAACTGAGGCAGAAGAACGGATAAGTGACCTGGAAGATAAAAGAGTGGAAATAAATACTGCAGAGCAGAATAAAGAAAAAAAAAAAATGAAAAGAACTGAGGACAGTCTCAGAGACCTCTGGGACAACATTAAATTCACCAATATTCAAATTATAGGGGTTCCACAAGAAAAAGAGAAAAAGAAAAAGAGCTGAGAAAATATTTGAAGAGATTATAGTTGAAAACTTCCCCAATATGGGAAAGGAAATAGTTAATCAACTCCAGGAAGCACAGAGAGTCCCATACAGGATAAATACAAGAAGTACGCCAAGACACATATTAATCAAACTGTCAAAAATTAAATACAAAGAAAGCATATTAAAAGCAGCAAGGGAAAAACAACAAAAAACACACAAGGGAATCCCCATAACGTTAACAGCTGATCTCTCAGCAGAAACTCTGCAGGCCAGAAGGGAGTGATAGGACATACTGAAAGTGATGAAGGAGAAAAACCTGCAAGCAAGATTACTCTACCCAGCAAGGATCTCATTCAGATTTGATGGAGAAATTTAAATCTTTACAGACAAGCAAAAGCTGAGAGAGTTCAGCACCACCAAACCAACTTTACAACAAATGCTAAAGGAAATTCTCTAGGCAAGAAACAGAAGAGAAGGAAAAGACCTATAATAACGAACCCAAAACAATTTAGAAAATGGGAATAGGAACATACATATCGATAATTACCTTAAATGTAGACGGACTAAATGCTCCCACCAAAAGACACAGGCTGAATGAACACAAAACAAGACCCATATATATGCTGTCTACAAGAGACCCACTTCAGACCTAGAGAAACATACAGACTGAAAGTAAGGGGATGGAAAAAGATATTCCTTGCAAACAGAAACCAAAAGAAAGCTGGAGTAGCAATTCTCATATCAGAAGAAATAGGCTTTAAAATAAAGATTATTAGAAGAGACAAAGAAGGACACTACATAATGATCAAGGGATCGATCCAAGAAGAAGATATAACAATTGTAAATATTTATGCACCTAACATAGGAGCACCTCAATACATAAGGCAAAAACTAACAGCCATAAAATGGGAAATCGACAGTAACACATTCATAGTATGGGACTTGAACACCCCAATTTCACCAATGGACAGATCATCCAAAATGAAAGTAAATAAGGAAACCCAAGCTTTAAATGATACATTAAACAAGATGGACTTAATTGATATATATAGGACACTCCATCCAAAAGCAACAGAATACACATTTTTCTCAAGTGCTCATGGAACATTATCCAGGATAGATCATATCTTGAGTCACAAACCAAGCCTTGGTAAATTTAAGAAAATTGAAATTGTATCAAGTATCTTTTACGACCACAACACCATGAGACTAGATATCAATTACAGGAAAATATCTGTAAAAAATACAAACACATGGAGGCTAAACAATACACTACTTAGTAACAAAGTGATCACTGAAGAAATCAAAGAGGAAATTAAAAAATACTGAGAAACAAATGACGATGGAGACACAACGACCCAAATCCTAATGGATGCAGTAAAAGCAGTTCTAAGAGGGAATTTTATAGCAATACAATCCCACCTTAAGAAACAGGAAACATCTCGAATAAACAACCTAAATTTGTACCTAAAGTAATTAGAGAGAGAAGAAAAAAATACCCCAAATTTAGCAGAAGGAAAGAAATCATAAAAATCAGATCAGAAATAAATGAAAAAGAAATGAAGGAAACAATACCAAAGATCAATAAAACTAAAAGCTGATCCTTTGAGAAGATAAACAAAATAGATAAACCACTAGCCAGACTCATCAAGGAAAAAAGGGAGAAGAATCAAATCAATAGAATTAGAAATGAAAAAGAGGAAGTGACAACTGACACTGCAGAAAAAAAAGATCATGAGAGATTACTACAAGCAACTCTATGCCAATAAAATGGACAATCTGGAAGAAATGGACAAATTCTTAGAAAGGTATAACTTTCCAAACTGAACCAGGAAGAAATAGAAAATATGAACAGACGAATCACAAGTAATGAAATTGAAACTATGGTTAAAAATCTTCCAACAAACAAAAGCTCAGGACCAGATGGCTTCACAGGCAAATTCTATCAAACATTTCGAAAAGAGCCAACACCTATCCTTCTGAAACTCTTCCAAAACATTGCAGAGAGAGGAACACTCCCAAATTCATTCTACAAGGCCACCATCACCTTGATACCAAAACCAGACAAGGATGTCACAAAGAAAGAAAACTACAGGCCAATATCACTGATGAACATAGATGCAAAAATCCTCAACAAAATACAAGCAAATAGAATCCAACAGCACATTAAAAGGATCATGCACCATGATCAAGTGAGGTTTATTCCAGGAATGCAAGGATTTTTCAATCGACGCAAATCTATCAATGTGATACACCATATTAACAAATGGAACGAGAAAAACCATACAATCATCTCAATAGATGCAGAGAAAGCTTTTGACAAAATTCAACACCGATTTATGATAAAAACCCTGCAGAAAGTAGGCATAGAGGGAACTTTCCTCAACATAATAAAGGCCATATATGACAAGCCCACAGCCAACATCATCCTCAATGGTGAAAAACTGAAAGTATTTCCACTGAGATCAGGAACAAGACAAGGTTGCGCACTCTCACCACTCTTATTCAATATAATTTTGGAAGTTTTAGCCACAGCAATCAGAGAAGAAAAGGAAATAAAAGGAATCCGAATCAGAAAAGAAGAAGTAAAGCTGTCACTGTTTGCGGATGACCTGATACTATACATAGAGAATCCTAAAGATGCTACCAGAAAACTACTAGAACTAATCAATGAATTTGGAAAAGTAGCAGGATACAAAATTAATGCAGAGAAATCTCTTGCATTCCTATACACTAATGATGAAAAATCTGAAAATGAAATCAAGAAAACACTCCCATTTACCATTGCAACAAAAAGAATAAAATATCTAGGAATAAACCTACCTATGGAGACAAAAGACCTGTATGTGGAAAATTATAAGACACTGATGAAAAGAATTAAAGATGATACAAATAGATGGAGAGATATACCATGTTCTTGGATTGGAAGAATCAACATTGTGAAAATGACTCTACTACCCAAAGCAATCTATAGATTCAGTGCAATCCCTATCAAACTACCACTGGCATTTTTCACAGAACTAGAACAAAAAGTTTCACAATTTGTATGGAAACATAAAAGACCCCAAAAACACAGAGCAATCTTGAGAATGAAACACGGAGCTGGAGGAATCAGGCTCCCTGAATTCAGACTATACTACAAAGCTAAAATAATTAAGACAGTATGCTACTGGCACAAAAACAGAAAGATAGATCAAAGGAACAGGATAGAAAACCCAGAGATAAACCCACGCACATATGGTCACCTTATCTTTGCTAAAGGAGGCAGGAATGTACAGTGGAGAAAGGACAGCCTCTTCAATAAGTGGTGCTGGGAAAACTGGACAGGTACATGTAAAACTATGAGATTAGATCACTCCCTAACACTATACACAAAAATAAGCTCAAAATGGATTAAAGACCTAAATGTAAGGCCAGAAACTATCAAACTCTTAGAGGAAAACTTAGGCAGAATACTCTATGACATAAACCACAGCAAGATCCTTTTTGTCCCACCTCCTAGAGAAACGGAAATAAAAACAAAAATAAACAAATGGGACCTAATGAAAGTTGAAAGCTTTTGCACAACAAAGGAAACCATAAACAAGACCAAAAGACAACCCTCAGAATGGGAGAAAATATTTGCAAATGAAGCAACTGACAAAGGATTAATTTCCAAAATTTACAAGCAGCTCATGCAGCTCAATAACAACAACAACAAAAGAACCCAATCTAAAAATGGGCAGAAGACCTATATACACATTTCTCCAATGAAGATATACAGACCACCAACAAACACATGAAAGAATGGTCAACATCATTAATCATTAGAGGAATGCAAATCAAAACTACAATGAGATATCATCTCACACCAGTCAGAATGGCCATCATCAAAACATCTACAAACAATAAATGCTGGACAGGGTGTGGAGAAAAGGGACCACTCTTGCACTGCTGGTGGGAATGTGAATTGGTCAGCCACTGTGGAGAACAGTATGGAGGTTCCTTTAAAAACTACAAATAGAACTACCATATGACCCAGCAATCCCACTACTGGGCGTATACCCTGAGAAAACCAAAATTCAAAAAGAGTCATGTACCAAATTATTCATTGCAGCTCTATTTACAATAGCCCAGAGATGGAAACAACCTAAGTGTCCATTATCGGATGAATGGATAAAGAAGATATGGCACATATATAGAATGGAATATTACTGAGCCATAAAAAGAAATGAAATTGAGCTATTTGTAATGAGGTGGATATACCTAGAGCCTGTCATACAGAGTGAAGTAAGTCAGAAAGAGTAAGAGAAATACTGTATGCTAACACATATATATGGAATTTAAGAAAAAAACGTCATGAAGAACCTAGGGGTAAGACAGTAATAAAGACACAGACCTACTGGAGAACGGACTTGAGCATTTGGGAAGGGGAAGTGTGAACTGTGGCAAAGCGAGAGAGAGGCATGGACATATATACACTAACAAACGTAACGTAGATAGCTAGTGGGAAGCAGCTGCATGGCACAGGGATATCGGCTCGGTGCTCTGTGACCGCCTGGAGGGGTGGTATAGGGAGGGTGGGAGGGAGGGAGACGCAAGAGGGAAGAGATATGGGAACATATGTTTGTGTGTAACTGATTCACTTTGTTATAAAGCGGAAACTAACACACCATTGTAAAGCAATTATACCCGAATAAAGATGTTAAAAAAAAAAAGCTGAAGGTAGAGCTGCTAAAGTAATTGTATCATAAATAATTTTTTAGGGCACAAATAACCACCTTCAAATATAGAGAGTTGAGATCCAAATGTATTTACATAGACAGTTCTATTACTTAAGATTACTGTTTGATATAGAACTAGTATTTTTAGCATCTCAGAATGAAGTACAGGTGTTAAATCATCTACATGTGCTTTGTAGCTATTATATTAGACAGCATGGTTCCTAGAGTCTCAGGTATAATAATAAAAATTGCTATATTATAAAAAATTAAACACATTAATACAAATTGAAAATTGAAATTCAAGGAAAGCGTTTCTTAAGGTGTGATCCAAGGATCACCTGAATCAAATCAACTGGAGTGTTGTTGTTTTTTTAACATCTTTATTGGAGTATAATTGCTTTACAATGGTGTGTTAGTTTCTGCTTTGTAACAAAGTGAATCAGCTATACATATAACTGGGGTGTTTCTTAAAGAAGCTGATTTCTGTTTCCCATCCCATGTCCACTAATAATCACTTTCTGGGAGATACACTTGAATCTGCATTTTAACAACTGCTCTACATAATTTTTATGTAACTAAAATTTTAAAAACCATTTGATTTCAGGGACTACAACAAAGTGATAGTTTGTTTGTTTAAATCTAACCAATCTTGCATAAATGAGACAAAAACGATCTAACAAGTAAGTCAGAAAGAGAAAACAAATACCATATGCTAACACATATATATGGAATCTAAGAAAAAAAAAGGTCACGAAGAACCTAGAGGCAAGACGGAAATAATGACACAGACTTACTAGAGAGTGGGCTTGAGGATATGGGGAGGGGGAAGAGTAAGCTGTGACAAAGTGAGAGAGTGGCATGGACATATATACACTACCAAACGTAAAATAGATAGCTAGTGGGAAGCAGCTGCATAGCACAGGGTGATCAGCTCTCTGCTTTGTGACCACCTAGAGGGGTGGGATAGGGAGGGTGGGAGGGAGGGAGACGCAAGAGGGAAGAGATATGGGAACATATGTATATGTATAAGTGATTCACTTTGTTATAAAGCAGAAACTAACACACCATTGTAAAGCAATTATACTCCAATAAAGATGTTTAAAAAATTCGTATCTTGGAAATAAATTCGAAAATAGTAAATGAAAATATTTTTGCCACAAATACCAGTTTACATTAATAAATATTAAAGTGTTTTTAGGCACTCATGGCTTTTCTTAGAGGATCAGCCAAATAAATATTAAAGTGTTTTATAGACATTTAATGTTGTTATAAAATAACTGCACAAAATAGTTTCTCATCCTTCTAACTTTAAATAATTATCGAAATATATGTCATTCACTAGGAAAGCATAATAAAAATTAAAGGGCACTGTTTTAAATAACAATGGATGAAGCCTTAGATTTGGGTTTTGTGTTTAGCTATGTGAGGCATTAATCTTCTTAAATATTTTAAAGTGTTTTATTTTTCATTTTTATCAAATTAATACATGTAGAATATTTTAATCAAGTAGTTCTTAAAAATATATAAACCACCCCATCTTCCTCTATCCCACCTCTGCCTTACTTACCAGAAACAGTCACTTTTCATTCTTTTTGCTATTTCTTTTGGTAGTTTCTATATTTCTTAATAATGTCTTAATTCTGCTATTTCCTACTATATAGCACAGGGAACTCTACTAAGTATTCTGTAATAACCTATGTGGGAAAAGTATCTGAAAAGTAATAGATCTATCTATCTATCTATCTATCTATCTTTCTATCTATCTATATATGTATAACCGAACCACTTTGCTGTACACCTGTAACTAACACATCATTGGTACCCAACTATAGTCCAATATAAAAGAAAAAAATTAAAGTGTTTCTACTATATATAATATAAATAACTAATAAGGCCTACTGTATAGCACAGGGAACTCTTCTCAATACTCTGTAATGACTTTTATGGGAAAAGAATCTTAAAAAGTGTGGATATATGTTTACGTATAATTGATACACTTTGCTGTACAGCAGAAAATAACACAACATTCTAAATCAACTATACTCAAAATATAAAATTAAATTAAATTTAAATTTTAAAAAAATCCTGCTATATCTTGCTTTATCCAGTGTAGGCCTTACCTACTGACTTGCCGACTATCCACCCAATACAAAGGTAGCTCTGGTTTCAGTTAATTGAACTTTACTTTCTTAAGCAGCCTTCTGCCTCTCCACCAACAGAGCAATTTCTAGAGTTTTTTTTTCTTCCCTTTTTTTACTTTCATTTTATGTGCCTATGTTTATAGTTTTGTGTTAAACCAAAGACTCGCTGATCCAGCAAGTTATGCATTTTTCTTGGAGACCTCTGTTTCAAAATATTCAGTGCTTCAATGAGGACTACACAGTCTATACTCTGGTTGCCCCACTGTCAAAACAAGGATGTTTCCTTTTGTTGCTCTCCTGGGTTGAAGCTATTGTTCTTGGATCTCATTCTTCTTCTTTTACTTTCTTGGTTTATTGCCATGTATGCTAAGGCAAATCCCTTATAAATTCAAAAGAAATGGTGTATGGGATGTCTGCATTTTTTTCTGCATTTTTGTATTCGAAGATGTATATTTTCTGCTCTTTATTTGATCATTTGGCTGAGAATATATCCTAGTCTAGATTGTAAAACTCAAAAGATGTTAGGGTTTTTTTTTTAAATTGAGGTATATCTGCTTTATATTAGTTTCTTTTGTAAACTAACTGTTCTGTTAGTTTCTGCCACACAATGAATTGAATCAGCTCTATGTACACATATATCCCTTCCCTCTCGAACTCCCTCCTACCCCCCACCTCATGGCACCCATCTAGGTCACCACAGAGCACCGAGCTGAGCTCCCTGCGCTATACAGCAGGTTTCCACCAGCTATGTATTTTACACATGGCAGTGCACCCATACATCAATCCCACCTCCCAATTCATCCAACACCACTCCACCCTCATGTTCACACATCCATTCTCTACATCTGCGTTTCTACTTCTCCCCTGAAAAGTAGGATTATCTGTATTATGTTTTTAGTTTCCAGATATATGCATTAATGTAAGATATTTTGTTTTCTCTTTCTAAATTACTTCACTCTGTATGGCAGACTCTAGGTCCATCCATGTCTCTAAAAATGGCCCAATTTCATTCCTTTTAATGGCTACTATTCCATTGTGTATATGTACCACATCTTCTTTATCCTTTCATCTGTCAAAGGACATTTAGGTTGATTCCATGTCCTGGCTATTGTAAACAGTGCTGTAGTGAACATTGGAGTGCATGTGTCCGTTTGAATTATGGTTTTCTCAGGGTATATGCCCATTAGTGGGATTGCTGGGTCATATGGTAGTTCCATTTTTAGTTTTTTAAAGGAACTGCATGCTGTTCTCCATAGTGACTGTATGAATTTACATTCCTGCCAAAGGAGCAAGAGGGTTCCCTTTTCTCCACACCCTCTCCATTTATTGTTCGTAGATTTTTTGATGATGGCCACCCTGGCCACTGTGATGTGATACCTCATTGTAGTTTTGATCTGCATTTCTCTAATAATTAGTGATGTTGAGCATCTTTCCATGGGCCGCTTGGCCATCTGTATGTCTTCTATGGAGAAATGTCTATTTACGTCTTCTGTGCATTTTTTGATTGGGTTGTTTTTTTCTTTTTTTGATATTAAACTCCATGAGCAGTTTGTTTATTTTGGAGATTAAGCCCTTGTCAGTTGCTCTGATAGAAATATTGTCTTCAATTTTGAGGGTTATCTCTTGGTCTCATTCATGATTTTCTTTGCTGCACAAATGTTTTTAAGTTTCATTAGGTCCCATTTGTTTATTTTTGTTTTTATTTCCATTTCTCTAGGAGGTGGGTCAAAAAAGATCTTGCTGTAATTTATGTCAAAGTGTGTTCTTCCTATGTTTTCCTCTAAGAGCTTTATAGTGTCCAGCCTTATGTTTAAGTCTATAATCCATTTTGAGTTTATTTTTGTGTTTGGTTTTAGGGAGTGTTCTAATTTCATTCTTTTACATGTAGCTGTCCAGTTTGCCCAGCACCACATATTGAAGAGACTGACTTTTCTCCATTGTATATTCTTGACTCTTTCTCATAAATTAGGTGACCATAGGTGCATGGGTTTATCTCTGGTTTTCTATCCTGTTTCATTGATCAATATTTCGGTTTTTGTGTCAGTATGATACTCTCTTGATTACTGTAGCTTTGTAGTATAGTCTGAGGTCAGGGAGCCTGATTCCTCCAGCTCTGTGTTTCTTTCTCAGGATTGTTTTTGCTATTCGGGGTCTTTTTTGTTTGCATCCAAATTATAGAATTTTGGGTTCCAGTTCTGTGTAAAAATGGCATTGGCAATTTCATATGGATTGCACTGAATCTGTAGATTGCCTTCAGTAGTACAGGCATTTTCACATTATTGATTCTTCCAATTCAAGGAAGTAGTATATTTCTCTATCTGTGTTACCACTGATTTCTTTCATCAGTGTCTTATGGTTTTCTGAGTACAGATCTTTTACCTCCTAAGGAAGATTTATCCTAGGTATTTTATTCTTTTTGTTGCAATGATAAATGGAATTGTTTGCTAAATTTCTCCTGATATTTCATTGTCAGTGCATAGGAATGCAAGAGATTTATTTACATTAATTATGTATCCTGCAGAGGGGGCACCCACTTCCTCCTGCTCGCTGACTCCATGGCCCAGGATGACCCTTGCACCCTCGTGCCTGCACCCAAAGTGGCCACCGTCCCTCTCCACTCCCCAAACGCATCCATGGGCACCCACCCTCCCCAGGCACCACTGGTCTATTCTGCCCTCCAGGCGCCCTCTCCAGAGCCCCCACACACATCACCCTGGAACCTGGCTGGTGTTGGAAATGTCCATAGAGCAACAGCCCTGTGGCTGACATGGTCCTGGTTCTCCAGCTGTGTCAAGCCTGTGCCTCTGAAGAGGTAGAGCCAAGTTCAAGACATTCGTCCACCACAGACCTCCTGGCTCCACATAATATCAAATGCCGAAAGCTCTCCCAGAGACCTCCATCTGAAAGCTAAGACCCAGCTCCACTCAATGAGCAGCAAGCTAAAGTGCTGGACACCCTGTGCCAAACAACTACCAAGACAGGAAAACAACCACACCCATCAGCAGAGAAGCTGCCTAAAATCATAATAAGGTCACAGACACCACAAATCATATCACCAGACGTGGTCCTGAACAACAGAAAGACAAGATCAAGCCTCATCCACCAGAACACAGGCACTAGTCCCATCTACCAGGAATCCTACACAACCCCACTGGGGGCAGACACCAAAAACAATGGAAACTAAGAACCTGCATGCTGCAAAAAGGAGACCCCAAACACAGTAAGTTAAGCAAAATAAGAAGACATAGAAACACACAGAAAATGTAGGAGCAAGGTAAAAACCAACCAGACCAAACAAAGGAAGAAGAAATAGGCAGTCTACCTGAAAAACAATACAGAATAATGGTAATTAAGTTGATCCAAAATCTTGGAAATGGAATAGAGAAAATACAGGAAATGTTTAACAAGGACACAGAAGAACTAAAGAGCTAACAAACAATGATGAACAACAAAATAAATGAAATTAAAAATTCTTTAGAAGTAATCAAGAGCAGAATAACTGAGGCAGAAGAACAGATAAGTGACCTGGACGATAAAAAGAGTGGAAATAACTACTGCAGAGCCAAATAAAGAAAAAAGAATGTAAAGAATGTAGGACAGTCACAGAGACTTTTGGGAAAATATTAAACCAACATTCGAATTATAGGGGTCTCAGAAGATGAAGAGAAAAAGAAAGGGACTGAGAAAATACTTGAAGAGATTATAATTGAAAACTGTCCTAACATGGGAAAGGATATACTCAATCAAGTTCAGGAAGCACAGAGAGTCCCGGACAGGATAAATCCAAGGAAAAACATGCCAAGACATATATTAATCAAGCTATCAAAAATTAAATACAAAGAAAAATTATTAAAAGAAGCAAGGGTAAAAACACAAATAACATACAAAGGAGTCTCAGTAAGGTTAAGAGCTGAACTTTAAGGAAAAACTCTGCAAGCCAGAAGGCAGTAGCAGGACACATTTAAAGTGAAGAAAGGGAAAAAACCACAACCAAGATCATGCTACCCAGCAAGGAGCTTATGCTGATTTGACGGAGAAATTAAATTTGATTTGCTAATATTTTCAGCACCACAAAACCAGCTTTACAACAAATGCTAAAGGAACTTCTCTATGCAGGAAATACAAGAGAAGGAAAAGACCTACCATAACAAAGCCAAAACAATTAACAAAATTGTAATAGGAACATACATGTTGATAATTACCTTAATTGTAAATGGATTAAATGCTCCCACCAAAAGACATAGACTGGGTTAATGGATACAAAAACAAGACCCTATATATGCTGTCGAAAAGAGACCCACATCAGACATAGGGACACTTACAGACTGAAGGTGAGGGGTTGGAGAAAGATATTCCATGCAAATGGAAATCAAAAGAAACCTGAAGTAGCAATTCTCATATCAGACAAAATAGTCTTTAAAATAAAGACTATTGCAAGAGACAAAGAAGGACACTACATAATGATCAAGGGATCGATCCAAAAAGAAGATATAATAATTGTAAATATTTATGCAACCAACATAGAAACACCCCAATATATAAGGCAAAAGCTAATAGCCATAAAAGGGGAATTTGACAGTAACACAATCATAGTAGGGGACGTTAACACCCCACTTTCACCAATGGGCAGATCAACAAAAATGAAAATAAATGAGGAAACACAAGCTTTAAATGACACATTTAAAAAGATGGACTTAATTGATATTTACAGGACATTCGATCCAAAAACCACAGAATACACTTTCTTTTCAAGTGCTCATGGAACATTCTCCAGGATAGATCATATCTTGGGTCACAAATCAAGCCTTGGTAAATTTAAGAAAATTAGTCACATGGACTAAATAATACACTACTTAATGAACAATAGATCACTGAAAAAAATCAAAGAGAAAATTTTTTTAAAAAGACAATGAAAAAAATACTACCCTATACCTATATGATGCAGCAAAAACAGTTCTAAGAGGGAAGTTTATAACAATACAATCTTACCTCAAGAAACAAGAAACATCTCAAATAAACAACCTAACTTTACACCTAAAGCAATTAGAGAAAGAAGAACAAAAAATCACTGAAGTTGGCAGAGGGAAAGAAATCATGAAGATTAGATCAGAAATAAATGAAAAAGAAATGAAGGAAAGGATAACAAAGATCAATAAAACTAAAAGCTGGTTGTTTGAGAAGATAAACAAAATTGAAAAACCATTAGGCACAGTCATCAAGAAAAAAAGAAGACTCAAATCAATAGAGTTAGAAATGAAAAAGGAGAAGTAACAACTGACACTGCAAAAATACAAAGTATCATGAGAGATTACTACAAGTAACTATATGCCAATAAAATGGACAGCCTGGAAGAAATAGACAACTTCCTAGAAAAGCACAACCTTCCAAGAGTGAACCAGGAAGAAATAGAAAATATAACCAAACCAACCACAAGCACAGAAATTGAGACTGTGATTAAAAATCTTCCAACAAACAAAAGCCCATCACTCGATGACTTCACAGGCAAATTCTATCAAACATTTAGAGAAGAGTTAACACCTGTCCTTCTCAAACTCTTCCAAAATATAGCATAGGGAAGAACACTCCCAAACTCATTCTACGAGGCCACCATCACCCTGATACCAAGACCAGACAAAGGTGTCACAAAGAAAGAAAACTACTGGCCAATATCATTGATGAACATAGATGCAAATATCTTAAACAAAATAATAGCAAACAGAATCCAGTGGCACATTAAAAGGATCATACATCATGATCAAGTGGGGTTTATCTGAGGAATGCAAGGATTCGATATACGCAAATCAATCCATGTGATCAACCATATTAACAAATTTAGAAGAAAAAACATATGATCATCTCAATAGATGTAGAAAAAGGTTTCGACAAAATTCAACACCCATTTATGATAAAAATCCTCCAGAAATTAGGCATAGAGGGAACTTACCTCAACATAATAAAGGCCATATATGACAAACACACATCCAACATTGTTCTCAATGGTGAAAAACTGAGAGCATTTCTTCTAGGATCAGGAACAAGACAAGGTTATCAACTCTCAACACTATTATTCAACATGGTTTTGGAAGTATTAGCCACAGCAATCAGAGAAGAAAAAAAAATAATAAAAGGAATCTAATTCAGAAAAGAAAAATTAAAGCTGTCCCTGTTTGCAGAGGATGTGATATTTAGAGAATATACATAGAGAAACCTAAAGATCCTACCAGAAAACGACCAGAGCTACTCAATGAATTTGGTAAAGTAGCAGGATATAAAATTAATGCTCATGAATCTCTTGCATTCTTATACACTAATGATGAAAAATCTGAAAGAAAAATTAAGGAAACACTCCCATTTACCACTGCAACAGAAGGAATAAAATACCTAGCAGTAAACCTACCTATAGAGACAAAAGACCTGGATGCAGAAAACTATGAGACACTGATGAAAGAAATTAAAGATGATGCAAACAGATGGAGAGATATGCCATGTCCTTGGATTGGAAGAATCAACATTGCGAAAATGACTCTACTACCCAAAGCAATCTACAGATTCAGTGCAATCCCTATCAAACTACCAATGGCATTTTTCACAGAACTAGAACAAAAAAATTTTACTATTTTTATGGAAACAAAAAAGAACCCGAATAGACAAAGCAAACCTTGAGAAAGAAAAACGGAGCTGGAG
>NW_020838063.1:1888401-1893090 GCF_003676395.1 Aethalodelphis obliquidens
GGTTACTATGAAGTTTATATATAGCAATTTACATATATACATGATTGTTTTAAGTTGCTGATCTCAATTTCAAATGCATTTTAACAACTCTGTATTCTCCTCGCCTCAGAATGACTACTTTTGTTATCATATTTTACATGCAACTGTGTTGTGTATCCCATAACTGCTTATTGTGTATAGAGACAATTTTAGCACTTTTGTCTTTTAACCTACTTACTAGTTTTGCATATGGATGATTTCCTAACTTTACTGTATGTATGTCTTTATGATGGGCTTTTTCTTTTCATGATTTTTATATTTCTAGTTGTGACCTTTTCTTTTTCACTTCGAGAAGTTCCATTACCATTTCTTGTAAAGTGTTTCTGGCGGTACTGAACTCTTTTAGCTATTGCTTTTCTGTAAAGCTTTTGATTTCTTTATCAGATATGAATGAAAGCCTTGCTATGTAGAGTATTCTGGGCTGTAGGTTTTTCCCTTTCATTACTTTAAATACAATGTCTTTAAATACACTTTAAATACACTATTTAAATACACTTTACACTTTAAATACACTATTTAAATACACTTTAAATACAGGCTCTTCTGGCCTGCAGAGTTTCTGCTGAAAATTCAGCTGACCAGTCTTATGGGAATTCCTTTGTATGTTACTTGTTGCTTTTTCCTTGCTGTTTTTAATAGACATTTATCCATAATTTTTGTCATTTTAATTGCAATGTGTCTTGTATTCCTCTTTGGGTTAATTCTGTATGGGAGTCTCTGTGCTTCATGGACTTAGATGCCTGTTTCCTTTCCCAGGCTAGTAAAGATTTCAGCTATTATGTCGTCAAATATGTTTTCAACCCCATTTTTCTCTCTTCTTCTTTTGGGACCATTATAATGTGAATATTAGTACACTTGATGTTGTCCCAGAGGTCTCTTAAGCTGTGGTCATTTATTTTCATTCTTTTTTTCTTTTTTCTGTTCAGCATCAGTGATTTCCAATACTTTTTCTTCCAGTTGGCTGATCTGCTCCTCTGTATCACTTAGATGAATTTGATTATTTTTTTTATTTTAAGATTCCACATCAAAGAGAGATAATAAGGTATTTGTCTTTGACACAATTTTTAAAAAATCCATCTATCCATTGATGCACACCTACATTGTTTCCATAACTTGGTGTAAATAATGCCATAATAGACATGGGAGTTTGTATATCTTTTTGAGTTAGCGCTTTTTGTTTTCTTTTTTGTTTTTGTTTTTTGGATAAATACTGAGAAGTGGAACTTCTGGTTCATATGGTAGTTCTACTTTTAATTTTTTGAGGAACCTCTATACTGTTTTCCATAACGGTTGCACCAATTTATACTCCAAACATTAGTACAAAGGACTCCCTTTTCTCATCATCCTTACCAACACGTATTTTTTTTTAATAACAGCCATTCTAGCAAGTGTGGGAAAAATAACTCTTTGTTATTTACATTTCCCTGATGATTCATGATGTTGAGCACATTTTCATGTACCTGTTGGCTATTGTATGCCTTCTTTGGAAAACTTTCTGTTTAGATCCTGAGCCCATTTTAAAATTGAGGGTTTTTTGTTGTTGTTGTTTTTGTTTTTGCTATTGAGTTTTATAAGTTCTTTATATATTTTGAATATTAGCCCCTTATCAGATATTTGATATGTCATTATTGTCTCCCATTTAGTAAGGCTCCTTGTAATTTTGTTTTATGGTTTCCTCTGCTGTACAGAAGATTTTTAGTATGATATAGCCCCACTTATTTATTTTTGCTTTTGTTGCTTTTGCTTTTGATATCAGAGTAAAAAAGTCATCTCCAACACTTACGTTAAGGAGCTTGCCACCAATGTTGTCTTTTAGGATTGTTATGTTTTCAGAGCTTACATTCAAGTCTTTAATGTATTTTGAGTTAATTTTGTGCATGGTGTAAGATTGTGGTTTTGTTTCATTCTTTGCCATGTTGAAAAGTGTAAATCTTAATGAAATGCCAACCAAAAATAATTACAACATGTGAAACACTGCAAAGCTAATAGGACCCCAGATTTTTTCATCACATCTGCCTTTTTTAATGTGGGGAAGGTGTGGGATGGCTCTGGTGACCACCAGGGGCAGAGACCTGGGGGCCTCTGTGCACTTTCTGCAGATATCAAAGAGTATCAGATCTGCCCCTGAGGTCATACAGGAGCTGAAAGAAAGTCCCAGCTGGGGCCAGTCACCGCAATGGTTAGAAAAAAATAAACCCATCTCCACTTCTAACCTTGAAGAACAGATTCTCTAGAAACCATTCATAAAAGTAAAGCAAGAGACATCACCTACGTGACCATCATCTCCATGGATCAATTAATTGAGTGCCTACTATATGGGCAGCACAATTAGATGCTTCCTAGATATTTAGTAACCAATTCAAGTAACTGTTATCTCCATTTTATGCATGAAGAAACTAAACAAGCTCAGAGAAGTCAAGTCACTCGCCCAAGGTCACACAGCTGGTAGGTGAGAGATGTGAAAGGAGTAAGAACAAGGCTGGTTCCAACACTCACATTCAAAGAGCAGGATTGCTTAGCACAAAAGTTGGAATCCCCCCAAATGGTAGCTGGTGTAATGTCTGCTTATGTCATGGTGGCTGTGTTTTCTTACCAGTTAGTATACTTTTTCCAGGGCATCCACTCATGGTCTAGGACTCTGCTGCCTGGCATCCTCAAACTCTGGACCATTGGGTTTGATACTCAGGTTTACTCCCAATGGGCACAGGTATAGTGATGGAGTCCTCACTTCACTGCCAGCTGGTGTCAGAAACTTGCCAGAAAGATGTATGAGGGACTCACACTTCTCTGTGACATATGTTAACCATGACCCTGAATTGAGTTTCCAGATCTCTCACCCAGTGGGTCCTCGGGGACAAATCCTTTATGCTGCCTCTAGTATCATGACTTTTGAAATCTAGCGAACTAGAAATTTACAAAAAGGCACAAAAAATCAGAAATTACCCACAAGTCCCACTACCTAAAATCAATCTCTGTCATTTTGTAAATTTTGAGGCATTTGTTTTTACCTATTTGATGTCCTGCTAGAGTTTTTTTTTATTTGTCCACTGGTCATTAAGAGCATCCTTCCACTTACATTTAGAAAAAAACCCTAATTCTTAATGACTCATTAACTCATATATGAGACTATAATGTAAATTATGAGATAAAACCTCTATTTTAAAATATCAATGTTATTGTTAATATTTTGCAACCATAAAGAATGTGGTCAAGCATTTCCTTGTTTGTTATTTATGATTTCCTTCAGTAGCATTCCCAGAATTATGGGTCAAAACATATGGATACTTGACACAAATGCCCACACTGTCATCCAGTCTGCATTTCCCAGTCTGCAATGAGTGTGATCCTTCTACTTTTTACCCATACACACTAATCTCTCCTCTTGCAAATATTCCCCTTTAGAGGTAATTACATCATTCCCATTGGCAGTCAGTCTGTAGTCAGGGTAGACAAACTTTTCCCTCTGAGTTTGGAATCCTGAGCTGAATGTCTCCAAGGTAGAGAACCCACCAGAGACAACTTTGCATGTTTTTATTTGCTCTTCCAGTATTCTTATCATGGAAAAACTTTAAAACACCATGGTGCAAGTTGAGAAAATGATAAGTACCATGTAATAGAATCTGTATAAATCTCACAAATAAAACAGTTGCCTGTAGCCTTCACAGCCCCTCTGCTGAGGATAGAATTGAAAGAACTGTAGGTTTTGGCTCCTAAGTCAGGAAATGTTTTGATGGTAAATATGAGGGACAGTGGCAAGATGTAAATCAGGAAGGTGTGACTTCCTCCGTGTTCAGGGGTCACACAGCCAACATGTCCCTCTGGGGTCTTAACTGTGGATGCAGACCTCCAGACTGCAACCATGGAAGGGCATGTCTAGAGCACAAGGGGTATGGGAGAGGGTGTACAGACAAGATCTATCAAAGTCCTTGCATGCATGGGGCTCCGTGGCCAATGCTCACACATACACAAAGTAACATCCATCCTGGTAGGGGAAGGGGTTATCTTGGAGAATTAGCTTCCCCTTCTTCCCGCCTTCCATCCCTCCCACTCTCCTTTTGAAGGCAAAATCTGCATGGTGGGTGTGGGGATGCACAGGGCTCTCCATCTGCCTGGGTTCAAATCCAGACTCTGCCACTTCCCAGGTAGGTCATTTAGGTAGCAGATCTATGCCTCAGTTGCTTCACTGGAAAACACTGTACACACCTCAACAGGTTGTTATGAGGATTAAAATGAAATTTTTTGTGCTATTTTGGGCTCGTTCCTAGAGGTTGGCCAAGAGCCTGTGGCTCCAGACTTTCCAATGATGTTGGTAAGCACCTAAACCCCTATATTAAAAGCTTTTCTTGCTTAAGGCAGTTGAGTGTTATGGACTAAAAGTTTGTTTCCCACCCAAATTCTATTTTGAAGCCCTAACCCCTAATGTGATGGTATTTGGAGATGGGGACTTTGAGAGGTTAAGTTTAGATGAGATCATGAGTGTAGAGTCCCCATGAGGCAATTAGTGTCCTTGTAAAAAGAGAAAGATAGTACTTGCTCTTCTCATTCATTCATTCATTCATTCTTCTTCTTCTTCTTTACTTTCTCTCTTTTTCTTTCTTTCTTTCTTTCTTTCTTTCTTTCTTTCTTTCTTTCTTTCTTTCTTTCTTTCTT
>NW_020838063.1:1893100-1925022 GCF_003676395.1 Aethalodelphis obliquidens
CTTTCTTTCTTTCTTTCTTTCTTTCTTTCTTTCTTTCTTTCTTTCTTCCTTCCTTCCTTCCTTCCTTCCTTCCTTCCTTTCTCTCTCTCTTTCTTTATTTCTTTCTCTCTTTCTTTCCCTCTCTCTCTCTCTCCTTCTCCACCTCTGGCATGTGAAGACACAGTGAGAAGCTGGCTATATGTAAGCTAGGAACAGAGTTCTCACCAGGAAACTAATCTACAGGAACCATCATCTTGGACTTCCAGCCTCCACAACTGTGTGAAATCAATGTTTGTTGCTTAAGCCACTTAGTCTATGTAATTTTGTCATAGCAGCCTGAGGTGACTAATATACTGAGTGATTTTGCTGTTTTGCAACATGTCCCAACTTTTATACTGGGCAGCCCTCCCCATCTCCTTGCCTCAGCCCCTCCACCCTCATTGCTATTTTTGGCATTTTTCATGCATGTGCACATGTTGTTCCCTCTGCCCAGGTTGCCCTTCCTTCTCTCCATCTGCCAGCTGGACTCTTAGCCTCTAAGGCAGAGCTGAATTGCCACCCCTCTTCTGGTGTCATTCATAACATCTTTTCCCAGCACTTTGATGCACCGACAGAGTTAGCAGCCTTCTTCTAGGCCCCCAGTACTTGAACAACATTCATTAACACAATATTCAGCAAATACTGATTGAGCTCCCACCAGATGTCTGGAAATGTTCTTGCCACCGGTGTTCCATAAGAAGAAGCAGAGACAGGCCAGGAATGCACACAGTTTACCTGTTTACCAAGCTCCTTAGGAGCAGAGTGACCTTGGGCAATCCCTGAACTTCTTTCTGCTCCAAATGAAAAGTGAGTCTGTTGTTAGACTACCACCTATAAATGGCCAGACCAGGTCCCCAGCACAAGTCAAAATGTTAGGTAAGTACCAGTGATCACTCTCAGTGGGAGGGACAGGCAACGAACAAGTAGACTGATGTGCAGAAAGCTCTGCCCCTGTCCTGAGAGCTATGAGAATAGTCTGTCTACGGTGGTAAGGGAGGGCTTCCCTGGGAAGTGACAATTGAGTGGAGGTGACTTGAACACCTCTGAGTGTCTACCAGCCTGGATACAGAAGCTTCTTAGGCTGTGATTCCAGCCAGTGGTGGGCCAGGCAGTCCATCTGGCAGAAGAGTTTGGGCTGGCAGGCCAGGGTGCTGTCTGCTGTCCCAGAGTTTGTGTAATACCTGTACTGCTTAGATGGAGGGCTCAGGGGTAAGCAGTCTCAGGGCTGTAGGCTAGAAGATTCCCACTACACCAGTCCCAGTGTCCCTCTCCCTAACTTGCCTGAAAGTTCTTGTCACAGGGCTCAGGTCTGGTGCACAGTAGGTATGGAAGGTGTGGAAGACATCTGAGTGGCTTGGGGAAACGCAAAGAGCAGAAGTCCCCCCAAATCAGAACTGAGGCCAGGGAAAGCCAAGTGAGAAGTGAGAAGATGTCACATGAATCAGCATCCGAATCTCCCAAGTTTCATCTCACTGTGATTAAAAATCCACAAAATAATCCTAAACATTTTTTTCTTTTTCTTTTTTTTCTTAAGCATCACATTATTTACTTTGAAGAAAAAGGAAGCCACTCAAATGATCAATAACAGGGGTCAAGAAAGTTTTGTGTTATGTAACCGTGAGAAGTGAAGTTTACAAAAACTATGTTAGCATGTGGAAAAAGCCTACAAGATGAGATTACATAAAAAAGCAGCATAGAAAATTGTACATTCATTATGATTATGAATACCGTAGGGAAACTTACCCATAGGGGTAGAAAGGACATAGGCCAAAATAGCAAAAGTAATGTTGTTTTTATGGTTTTAATGTTTTCTTCTTATATTTTTTCCATTTTATATATTTTTTGTAATAAGCGTACATCACTTGAAATTACTCTTCACAATTTGAATTTTTTATTAATTTCATTTCCTTTTTCCGAATTTTTATTTATTTATTTATTTATCTTTTAACATTTTTTTTTTTTAATCTTTATTGGGGTATAATTGCTTTACAATGGTGAGTTAGTTTCTGCTTTATAACAAAGTGAATCACTTATACATATACATATGCTCCCATATCTCTTTCTACTTGAATCTCCCTCCCTCCCACCCTCCCTATCCCACCCCTCCAGGTGGTCACAAAGCACCGAGCCGATATCCCTGTGCTATGCGGCTGCTTCCCACTAGCTATCTACCTGACGTTTTTCAGTGTATGTATATCCATACCTCTCTCTCGCTTTGTCACAGCTCACCCTTCCCCCTCCCCATATCCTCAAGTCCGTTCTCCAAGAGGTCTGTGTCTTTATTCCTGTCTTACCCCTAGGTTCTTCATGACGTTTTTTTCTTAAATTCCATATATATGTGTTAGCATACGGTATTTCTCTTTCTCTTTCTGACTTACTTCACTCTGTATGACAGACGCTAGGTATATCCACCTCATTACAAATAGCTCAATTTTGTTTCTTTTTATGGCTGAGTAATATTCCATTCTATATATGTGCCACATCATCTTTATCCATTCATCCAATGATGGGCACTTAGGTTGTTTCCTTCTCGGGGCTATTGTAAATAGAGCTGCAATGAACATTTTGGTACATGACTTTTTTTGAGTTTTGGTTTTCTCAGGGTATATGCCCAGTAGTGGGATTGCTGGGTCATATGGTAGTTCTATTTGTAGTTTTTAAAGGAACCTCCATACTGTTCTCCATAGTGGCTGAACCAATTCACATTCCCACGAGCAGTGCAAGAGTGTTCCCTTTTCTCCACATCCTCTCCAGCATTTATTGTTTGTAGATGTTTTGATGATGGCCATTCTGACTGGTGTGAGGTGATATCTCATTGTAGTTTTGATTTGCATTTCCCTAATGATTAATGATGTTGACCATTCTTTCATGTGTTTGTTGGCAGTCTGTATATCTTCTTTGGAGAAATGTCTATTTAGGTCTTCTGCCCATTTTTGGATTGGGTTGTTTGCTTTTTTGTTATTGAACTGCATGAACTGCTTGTAAATTTTGGAGATTAATCCTTTGTCGGTTGCTTCATTTGCAAATATTTTCTCCCATTCTGAGGGTTGTCTTTTGGTCTTGTTTATGGTTTCCTTGGCTGTGCAAAAGCTTTCAAGTTTCATTAGGTCCCATTTGTTTATTTTTGTTTTTATTTCCATTTCTCTAGGAGGTGGTTGAAAAAGGATCTTGCTGTGATTTATGTCATAGAGTGTTCTGCCTATGTTTTTCTCTAAGAGTTTGATAGTTTCTGGCCTTACATTTAGGTCTTTAATCCATTTTAAGCTTATTTTTGTGTATGGTGTTAGGGAGTGAACCAATCTTATACTTTTACATGTACCTGTCCAGTTTTCCCAGCACCACTTATTGAAGAGGCTGTCCTTTCTCCACTGTACATTCCTGCCTCCTTTATCAAAGATAAGGTGACCATATGTGCGTGGGTTTATCTCTGGGCTTTCTATCCTGTTCCATTGATCTATCTTTCTGTTTTTCTGCCAGTACCATACTGTCTTGATTACTGTAGCTTTGTAGTATAGTCTGAAGTCAGGGAGCCTGATTTTAACATCTTTATTGGAGAATAATTGCTTTACAATGGTGTTTTAGTTTCTACTTTATAACAAAGTGAATAAGTTATACATACACATATGTTCCCATATCTCTTCCCTCTCAAGTCTCCCTCCCTCCCACCCTCCTTATTGCACCCCTCTAGGTGGTCACAGAGCACTGAGCTGATCTCCGTGTGCTATGTGGCTGCTTCCCACTAGCTATCTATTTTACGTTTGGTGGTGTATATATGTCTATGCCACTCTCTCACTTCGTCCCAACTTACCCTTCCCCCTCCACATATCCTGAAGTCCAGTCTCTAGTAGGTTTGCCTCTTTATTCCTGCCTTGCCCCTATGTTCCTCATGAACTTTTCTTTTTTCTTTTTTTTTCTTAGATTCCATATATATGTGTTAGCATACGGTATTTCTTTTTCTCTTTCTGACTTACTTCACTCTGTATGACAGACTCGAGGTCCATCCACCTCACTACGAGTAACTCAATTTCATTTATATTATGGCTGAGTAATATTCCATTGTATATATGTGTCACATCTTCTTTATCCATTCATCTGTTGATGGACACTTAGGTTGCTTCAGTGTCCTGGCTATTGTAAATAGAGCTGCAATGAACCCTTTGGTACATGACTCTTCTTGAATTCTGGTTTTCTCAGGGTATATTCCCATTAGTGGGATTGTTGGGTCGTACCATAGCTCTATTTTTAGTTTTATAAGGAACGTCCATACTGTTCTCCATAGTGGCTTTATCAATTTACATTCCCACCAACAGTGCAACCGTTTTCCCTTTTCTCCACACTCTCTCCATCATTTATTGTTTCTAGATATTTTGATGATGGGCATTCTGACTAGTGTGAGATGATATCGCATTGTAGTTTTGATTTGCATTTCTCTAATGATTAATGACGTTGAGCATTCTTTCATGTGTTTGTTGGTAATCTGTATATCTTCTTTGGAGAAATGTCTATTTAGGTCTTCTGCCCATTCTTGGATTGGGTCATTTGTTTTTTTGATATTGAGCTGCATGTGCTGCTTGTAAATTTAGGAGATTAATCATTTGTCTGTTGCTTCATTTGCAAATATTTGCTCCCATTCTGAGGGCTGTCTTTTCAGGTTGTATATGGTTTCCTTTGCTGTGCAAAAGCTTATAAGTTTCATTAATTCCCATTCGTATATTTTTGTTTTTATTTCCATTTCTCTAGGAGGTGGTTAAAAAATGATCTTGCTGTGATTTATATCATAGAATGTTCTGCCTGTTTTCCTCTAAGAGTTTGGGAGTGCCTGGCCTTCCATTTAGGTCTTTAATCTATTTTGTGTTTATTTTTGTGTATGGTATTAGGGAGTGTTTTAATTTCATACTTTTACATGTACCTGTCCAGTTTTCCCAGCACCACTTATTGAAGAGGCTGTCTTTACTCCACTGTATATCCTTGCCTCCATAAACAAAGATAAGGTGACCATATGTGCGTGGGTTTATCTCCGTGATTTCTATCCTGTTCCATTGATCTATATTCCTGTTTTTGTGCCAGTACCATACTGGCTTGATTACTGTAGCTTTGTAGCATAGTCTGAAGTCAGGGAGCCTGATTCCTAAAAGCTCCATTTTTCGTTCTCAAGATTGCTTTGGACATTCGGGATCTTTTTTATTTCCATACAAATTGGGAAATTTTTTTGTTGTATTTCTGTGAAAAAATGTCAGTGGTAGTTTGATATGGATTTCATTATATCTGTAGATTGCTTTACATACTAGAGTCATTTTCACAGTGTTGATTCTTCCAATCCAAGAACATGGTATATCTCTCCATCTGTTTGTATCATCTTTAATTTCTTTCATCAATGTCATATTAATTTTCTGCATACAGGTCTTTTGTCTCCTTAGGTAGGTTTATTCCTAATTATTTTATTCTTTTTGATGCAGTTGTACACGGGAGTGTTTTCTTAGCTTCACTTTCAGACTTTTCATCATTAGTGTATAGGAATGCCAGAGATTTCTGTGCATTAATTTTGTATCCTGCTACTTTACCATATTCATTGATTAGCTCTAGTAGATTCCTGGCAGCATCTTTAGGATTCTGTAAGTATCATAGCATGTCATCTGCAAGCAGTGAGAGCTTTACTTCTTGTTTTCCAATTAGGATACCTTTTATTTCTTTTTCTTCTCTGATTGTGGTGGCTAAAACTTCCAAAACTATGTTGAATAATAGTGTTAAGAGTGGGCAACCATATCTTGTAACTGATCTTAGTGGAAATGCTTTCAGTTTTTCACTATTGAGGACCATGTTGACTGTGGGTTTGTCATATATGGCCTTTGTTATGTTGAAGAAAGTTCCCTCTAAGCCTACTTTCTGCAGGGTTTTTATCATAAATGGTGTTGAAAGCTTTCTCTGCATCAATTGAGATGATCATATGTTTTTTCTCCTTCAATTTGTTAACATGGTGTATCACATTGATTGATTTGCGTATATTGAAGAATCCTTGCCTTCCTGGAATAAATCCCACATGATCATGGTGTATGATCCTTTTAATGTTCTGTTGGATTCTCTTTGCTAGTATTATGTTGAGGATTTTTGCCTCTATATTCATCAGTGATATTCGCCTGTAGTTTTCTTTCTTTTTGACATCTTTGTCTGGTTTTGGTATCAGGGTGATGGTGGCCTCATAGAATGAGTTGGAGAGTGTTCCTCCCTCTGCTATATTTTGGAAATGTTTGAGAAGGATAGGTGTTAGTTCTTCTCTAAATGTTTGATAGAATTCGCCTGTGAAGCTCTCTGGTCCTGGAACTCTGTTAGAAAATTTTTAATCACAGTTTCAATTTCAGTGCTTGTGATTTTTCTATTCATATTTTCTATTTTTTCCTAGTTCAGTCTTGGCAGTTTGTGCATTTCTAAGAATTTGTCCATTTCTTCCAGGTTGTCCATTTTATTGGCATAGAGTTGCTTGTAGTAATCTCTCATGATGCTTTGTATTTCTACAGTGTCAGTTGTTACTTCCCCTTTTTCATTTCTAAGTCTGTTCATTTGCGTCTTTTCCTTTTTTTTGATGAGTCTGGCTAATGGTTTATCAATTTTGTTTATCTTCTCAAAGTACCAGCTTTTAGTTTTATTGATCTTTGCTATCATTTCCTTCATTTCTTTTTCATTTATTTGTGATCTGATCTTTATGCTTTCTTTCCTTCTGCTAACTTTGGGTTTTTGTGTTTTTTTTGTTTTTCTTTCTCTAATTGCTTTAGGTGCAATGTTAGGTTTTTTATTTGAGATGCTTCCTGTTTCTTAACGTAGGATTGTATTGCTATAAACTTCCCTCTTAGAACTACTTTTGCTGCATTCAATTGGTTTTGCATCATCGTGTCTGCATTGTCATTTGTTTCCAGGTATTTTTTGATTTCCTCTTTGATTTCTTCAGTGATCGCTTCGTCATTAAGTAATGTATTGTTAAGCCTCCATGTGTTTGTAATTTTTACAGGTCTTTTCCTGTAATTGATATCTAATCTCATAGCATTGTGTTTGGAAAACATACTCGATACAATTTCAATTTTCCTAAATTTACCAGGGCTTGATTTGTGAACCAAGATATGATCTATCCTGGAGAATGTTGCATGAGCACTTGAGAAGAATGTGTATTCTGTAGTTTTTGGATTTAATGTCCTATAAATATCAATTAAATCCATCTTGTTTAATGTATCATTTAAAGCTTGTGTTTCCTTATTTATTTTCATTTTGGATGATCTGTCCATTGGTGAGAGTGGGGTATTAAACTCCCCTACTATGAATGTGTTACTATCGATTTCCCCTTTTATGGCTGTTAGTATTGGCCTTATGTATTGAGGGGCTCCTATGTTGGGCGCATAAATATTTACAGTTGTTATATCTTCTTCTTGGATGAATCCCTTTATCATTTTGTAGTGTCCTTCTTTGTCTCCTGTAATAGTCTTTATTTTATAGTCTATTTTGTCTGATAGGAGAATTGCAGTGTGTCAGTCAAGAGCAAGGACTCTGGAGCTGGGCAGCCCAGATCAAATCCTACACAAATCTCTTAGAAGCTGTGTCCTCCAATAGCCCTTCTAGGACACATATCCTGAAAACTGGAGATTATGGTATCACCTCTGCAGGAATTATACTGGTGCCAGATAAATATGCTCTACATGTCAGCATTCTTTTTACAGAAATAACTCACACTCCAGACACTTTCTCCATCTTGTGCTCTGGCCAAGAAAAACAATAGAATGCGGGTGTTCCCTGGAGGGCAGCTGCACACTCAAGGATGCTGTCCTAATCTAGGCCTGGTGTACCCTTTCAGTGCGGTCCTGTTGGAAGGTAACTGGCCACCTGGAGAAGGACTCTGATACTTGTTTCACTGGAGCATTCTGGTCTAGTCATTCTCAAAATCACCAGAGAAAAAAGATAACTTCCTCATTGTACAAGTCTTCAAGGTTTTTCAAAAATGAGATTTATTATTTTAAATATTAAAGAGAAACTTCCATTTGAGTCCAGAAGCCTGTTGTGTGTGTGTTTTAACAGCTTTATCAAGGTATAATTGATACACAATAAATTCAACATATTTAAAGTGTACAATTTGATCAGTTTCAACATATATGTGTACCTGTGAAATAGGTATGTTTAGAAATAATGAACATATCCATTATCCCCCAAAACTTCCTTGTGCCCATTATAATCCCTCCTTCATGCTCCTCCCCATCCCCAGGGAACCGTTGATTCATAAGAATTAATTTGCATTTTCTAGAATTTTATATAAATTGAATCACACACTGTATATTGTTTTTCTGGCTACTTTCACTCAGCATAATTACTTTATCTCCATTCAAATCATTGTGTATATCAATAGTTCATTTCTTTTTATTGCCAAGTGTTATTCCATTGTATGAATATACTACTGTCTGTTTATCTATTTATTAGTTGGTGGATATTTATTTCCACTTTTTGTCTATCATGAAGTATACTGCCATGTACATTTGTGTACAAGTTTCTGTGTGAATATAAGTTTCCATTTCTTTTGGGTAAATGTCTAGGAGAAGGATGGCTGGATTGTATGGTGGACACATGCTTAATCTTTTAAGAAACTGCTAAACTATTTTTCAACATGGTTATACCATTTAGCATTCCCAAAAACAAATTATGAAACTTTCCTCCACATCCTCATGGGCACTTGGTATGATCAGTCATTTTAATTTTTAGCCATCTTATTAGGTGTGTAGTAATATGTCATTCTAGTTTTAATTTGCATTTTCCTAATACCTAATGATGCTGAGAATCATCCCTTTGAAAGGATCTTTCACAGAAAAACTTTTCAAAATGTTAAGTCCATTTTTTCCTTTAAAAATTGTGCTTTCAGTGTCAAGTCTTAAGAACTCTTTGTCTAGTAGTAATCCTGATGATTTTCTTCCATTTTTTTCCAAAGGTTTTATAGATTTATATTTAACCTTTGATCAACTTTGAGTTAAATTTTATATAAGGTATGAGGTTGAACTTGAGATTGCTTTGTTCAGCCTATGGATATCTGTTTGCTTCAGCACCAAGTTGAAAAGGCTATTTTCCGTCTGTTAAATTGGTTTTGCATCTTTCTTAAAAATCAATTGGACATATTTCTGAGTTCTCTATTCTGTTCCATTGATCCATATATCTGTCCCTCTGACAATAACAGTCTTGATTACTATAGCTATAGAGTAAGCCTTAACATCAGGTACAGTGATTCCTCCTACTTTTTTCAAAATTGTCTTAAGCTAAGTCTTTTATTTTTCTATACAAATTTTAGAGTAACCTTATATGTCTAAAATAATCCTTGCTTAGATTTTGATAGGCATTGCATTAAGCCCATCAATCAATTGGGAGACAAAAACATCCTGAAATTTTCCAACACAGTCCATCAATAATTCATGAACGTGGTATATTTCACTATTTATTTCGGTCTTCTTTGCTTTCTTTTGTCTGCATTTTCACATATAGAAATCTTGTACATGTTTTATCAGATTTATGCATAAGCAATTAACGTTCCTTTGAGCAGTTATAAATAATTTGTTTTAAATTTTGGTTTGTACATATTTATTGTTGGTATGTAGAAATGTAATTTTTGTGTGTGTTGATCTTGTATCCTGCTACCTTGCTGACTTTTTTCAATAGTTCTAGGAGGGTTTTTGGTACATTCTTTGGGATTTTCTATGTATACAATCAGGTTGTCTGAGAAGAGCGTTAGTTTTATTTCTTCCTTTCCAATCTGTATGTCTTTTATTCCTTTTTCTTGACTTACTGCTCTGGGAGTGATATGTTAAATAAGAACTGTGAAAGTGTACATTCTTGCCTTGTTCCAGATCTTAGAGAGAAAGCATTCAGTCTGTCATCAGTAGCTAATCTGACAACCACTGCCTTTTAATTGGGGTATTTAGATCATTTATATTTAAAGTGATTATTAAAAATGATTAGGCTTAAATCTATTTGTTTTCTTTCTGTCCCATTGCTTCTTTTTTTTCCATTTTTGTTCTCTTTCTGCCTTCTTTTGGAATATTTGAATATTGTTTATGATCTCATTGTAGTTTTAATCCCTACAAGTTGGATTTGGATTTTTTAAAAATATCACTTATGTTTATACATAACCCGTTGAACATATGGTTAGGTGTAAACATGGACATAGAGTTATAACAATTTTCAATGACGTTTCTGCTAATTCTAGGATCAGTGTCTGTTTTGGGTCAGTTTTGATTGATTTTTTTCTTTCTATATGGATTGTATTTCATTGTTTCTTTTTATGCCCAAATCCTCTTCATTGAACATCTAACATTGCGAATTTTACCTTGCTGGATATTTTTGTATTTCTTTATATTTTCCTGAGTTTTGTTCTGGACACAGGTGAGTAATGTGGAAACAGTTTGATCCTTTAAGGTCTTACTTTTAAGTTTGTTAGATGGGACCCTGGCAGTGCTCAGTTTAGGGCTAGTCATTTTCTACTACTGGGCCAAGTCTGTTCAGAATACTTTTGCCAATTTCCCATGCATCATGAGGTTTTTCAGTCTGGTTGGTGAAAATTGACACTTTTCCTGTTTATATGTGCGTGCCAGGCACTGTTTTAGCTCTGATTTCTTTTAGATAGTTAATTCCCCTGTCTTCATTAATTTTCTCACACATATGTGCTGATCAGTACTCAGCTGGATACTCAAAGGAAATCCTCTGCAGATCTCCCACGTTCTCTCTCTATGCCGTGTAGTCCACTCCAGTGCTTCTTCTGTGAAATTTAGCTTCCTTCTTCCCAGATGCTCAACTCCATCTCCTCAACTCAGAGACTTCTCTGAGTTTTGCGTGATCCCTTCCCCCCACCAGCACAAGCAGCCTCCAAAGCTGAGAGCCGGGACATTCTTCCAAGACTCAGAGCACCATAGAGATCACTTTGTTTGTCTTCCTCTTTTCAGGGACTATTGTCCTTTGTTGCCTGCTGTTAAGTGTTTTGAAAACTTGTTCTATTTTGGGGATGTTCCAGGCATCCCATTCTGTCTGAACCTTGGTTTTGAATATCAAATGTGTTTTGTTCTCCAGCAAATTTCAGGGAACCCTGGGTGATACTGGAACTTGATCTCATGTTATAAGCAGAAGCTCCCTTCACACCTGAAACTTCTTCCCATGCCTGTAGAATGCATGAGTCACCTCTGCTATCTGAATACAAGAATGGGGAGGTGGTTGAAGCTCTGTTTAGAGATAAGAAAGTGAAAAATGTTTCTCTGGCAATCATTTGATATTAAAATTTTATGTCAACATTGGCATGACCCAGATGAAATTGCAGTGCAGAGATAACACACTGCATGCCTAACCAGTTGGCCCCATTAACACCTGTTGTGTCCAGAGGGGCTATGGTGGTTGAGGAAAGGCTAAAGGAATTGTATTGGCCAGACTGCCTGTCACTGCCTCTTACTCTATTCAGGCTATCTCAGGCACGAATTCAGACATGTCCGCAGAAGAAAGCACTGGAGTCAGCAGGAAGCTTTTTGTCAGTGTGTGATGCCTCAAGTGGTGATGAGGTCCCCATCCCTGGAAGAGTACAAGCAGACACTGAATGATCCCCAAGCATGGTGGAGGTTGAACCAGATGGCATTCTGCCCCTTCTGTGTGGCACAGATCCCATGACCATTCTCTGGGAGTGAGAATATGGCCTTATTAATTTGAAAACCCTTGCTCCTTGCTGGAAGTGTATTTCCATGGAAATGTCAGCAACTGCATAGAATCACAGCATCTCTCTGTGTTGGCCCTGGTAGTCCTGTGTGGCTGGCACCCTTGCCAGAACTGGCTCTGCCCTGTCTCTCTGGAGGACCAGGCTGTGCTTTATTCTGCCAGTTCATAAGTGATTGCCTTTGAAGGGCTACTGTGCTGAATCACATAGGTTAGCAAACTATTTCAAGGTAATTTATGAGTCTGGGATGCCTGGGTTTCTAAATACAACTGACACTACAAACTGCAAAGGCTTCAAACTCCTTCCCCAAGGAGAGACTGCCCAGCCTAGCTTGGATGGTGGCACTGATGTCTTGGTTAGCAGTGAGGGTTGGTGTATGTAGCAGGCTTGGCTTAACCTATTGTGGGCGCCAGCAGAAGTCCACGCTTGAGATTTAGTGAAGATACCTTAAGCCCTCTGTCCTTCCCTCCCTTGTCTCTGCTGTGCATGAGAAGGTGATGAAGATTTTTCTCCTGCACTGTGGTGGCATAGAAACCACACTGAATTCAGAGTCACCACATTCCAGTAGGCTTGTTTTATAAAATGTTAATATTTGGGGGAGTAAGTCAGAAATCAGGCAGCAGAAACTCCACTAACTGGAAGCTAACTTTAATCAAGGGTTGCTGATGCTTCTCTTCAGGAGTTGGCAGGCCCTGCCTGACTTTCCACCTGACCAGTGCTGCCCCTGAACACCCAGATTTGGCCCTCTGAATTTTCCCCTGTAGGACACCTTCCTGACCTAATGCCTGTGCCCAGAGTGACAGACTTGTTTCCGACTGTCTGGAAGGGGACTGTGGCATCCACCCTCACTTTGCTGTGCTCTTGCTGCTGCCCTTGGTCCAGCACCTGTTTCTAGCAGCTCCCATCCCCGCCCTGGGCCCAGCCAGACTCAGCTGGTACCTGCTGCCAATACAGTGACCATCCTTCTCCCCCTTGCAGACACCTAGTAGGAGTCAGCACTGAATTTCGGGTCCCCAGCACCTTCACCTCACTGGTCTCATCCTCACTGTAGTGATTCAGGACAAGTAGGACACAGCCTTGTCCTCAAGCTTTGGTCTTTATGACTCAGGTGGCTGACATATACATGCGCAGATAATGACAACACAGTGCACTGTTTCCTGTGACAGGGAGCAGTAGGTTGTGGCTAAACGAACCCAGAGGAGGCCTGAGGAGCTGAAGAGAGGCGAAGCCAAAGGTGTGCTACATTCCACATGATCTCTGCAATCCTTGTGGATGAGTATCCCAGCAGAAGATACCTCAATGGGAACCGACCTCTATCAAGTGGATGGTAATATCAAAGAATGGTGTTAAGTAGCAAAGTAACAAATGCTTTGAGCACCTTCAGCCCAGTCCTGGAGTCTGGTTTCCCCTGAGAAGCAGAGACACAGAAAGGGCTGACCATCCAGTGTGCCCTGGTCCTGCCTTGCTCTTCCCTTAAGAACAAGACACACTGGTTATTCCATAAAGAGGTCCACACCCTTAGCACTGTGACTGAGCAGTTTTTCCTATCAATAGGTGGTGTCTAGTTTCCCCCGCTTTGAATTTGTGCTGGCTCCATGATTTGCTGTGGCCTCTGGCCAACAGATATGCTAGAAGGACACTGTGCCAGTTCTGGGCATAGGCCCCACGGAGCCTTGTGGCCTTGTGTGCCCATCTTCTTGGGACCCTACCACCATCACATGTAGAAGCCCAGCTAGCCTCCTGGAAAGATGAGAGGTACATAGCCCAGTCACCACCACCCCTGTTCTCCTCAACCAACAGCCTACAGTCAGCTAACCCCCAGCAGCAGATCAGCCCTGCTGCTCTGTGTTGACTACACATGCTTGAGGGATTCCAGAAGACTATCCCAGTCAGCTAGCTACTCAGCTACTAAATGGTTGTCATAAGCAGCTACGTTTTGGAGTGGTTGTTATGCAACAGAAGCTAACTGATATAGGCATCTCAGAATTCTGAGCATGCAGGACTCAGTGCATAGGCTGTGTGATTTATGGGCAGAGACCTGGATGCAGACAGATGGACTAATATCAGGGCTCTTGCCTCCTGGCCTTCATGTTAGCTGTCATCCAGGCCCTGTCCTATAGATTGTCCTCAGACCACACAGTTACAACCAAGATACGGTCTTCCTGGTAGTCCCTGTGCCCAAGCCCTCTGGGATCTTTTTTCTTACTGACCCTGTGCAAAGTTTTCCAGTGGCTTCACATAACATTCATGGTGAAAACCAATCTCCTTACCTAATCCACACAACTTTCACTGCTCTTGCTCCCCTTTCAGCTTCATGTCTCCCACCCTCTCACTCCACTGCACCCACACCAGCCTCCAACCCAAAAAACCTAGCCCTACCTCAGGGCCTTTGCATGTGCAGGTCCCCTGGACTAGAATATTCTTCCTTGGCACCCATAGAGCTCCCTTCTCACTGCCTTCCAGCCTCTGTTACAAATTGCTTTATCAAACACCTTGAGAAGATTGTTCCATGTCAAATGGCACCTGTCACTCTTTTATACCTTCCTCCTATTTTATTTCTTTTCAGAGCACTTATGACCTGGCACA
Organism: Aethalodelphis obliquidens; assembly: GCF_003676395.1. Classification (NCBI taxonomy): domain Eukaryota; kingdom Metazoa; phylum Chordata; class Mammalia; order Artiodactyla; family Delphinidae; genus Aethalodelphis; species Aethalodelphis obliquidens. Next base: position 1,907,409 of record NW_020838063.1, read on the forward strand.
AAATGTCCATGTCCTGAAACCTTCAGTGAAAGCCAGAGAGTGTTATAAATGGAAGGTGAGTTGATGAAGAAAAAGGTTAGCCTTGGGTCCTCCAGAGCAGAGAGCCAACTAACTGGGAGCACAGGTGCCCTGGAACAGCCTATCATCCTCTCTGCCTGAAAACTGCCAGTGACACTGTTGGCAGTGACTTGCTTCAGCCACTTCTAGGAACTGGTGTCTTAGCAGCAAATGTCCAGATTTACGGCCATGGCATAATTCCTTATAAGCCTCATGTGGGTAACACATGTTTGTCAAAGGTACCTTGACTTGAGGTGACCCTAGAGATCTGTTCAATGGAACAAAGGCAGCTCCATGAAACAGGGTCTACCCATAATTCCCCTGCTGTCTGAAATACTCTAAAATTGAGGGCCCAGCATTCAGGGCTTTTTCCAGAACAGGTAGAGCCTTCAAAACAGATAATTCTCTTACTGGTAGTTGGGACTTCCCTATAGCAGGCAGAAGTATCCACAGGTCGCCTGGTATCCTCTGAGGCCAAGGAGGCCTGGAGCAGGTCCAGGTTCACTATGGATCCAGAGCTCAGGAATAAAAAGCACTTCTATACTCTGTGAGTGGTTGAGGGGTATAAGCCCATGGGGACTGGGGTCTCAGACAAGTCACCAGGAGGCAGAACTGGGAGCCTGGATGGGGTCTAGAGGGACCATGTAGTGTTATGGTGAAGATCATGGATTCTGGAGGCAGAGAGCTTAAGTTCAAATCACCGTTCACTTTCTGACGTGCTGAGTGACCCAAAGCAAATTACATAAGATCTCTGAGCCTCAGCTTCCTCATCTGTAAGATAGGCATAAAAACAATTTCTTCTAACAGGGCCATGAGGACCCCATGAAATGTTTATTGAGACCAGGGCTTGGAACATCACAAGTGCTGTGGAAGTGAGCTGTTGTTACCTTCTTCATTAATACAGTAGGGTAAGGGTATGAGTGACTCCAACAACCTCTCTCTCTCTTTTTTAAACATCTTTATTGGAGTATAATTGCTTTACAATGGTGTGTTAGTTTCTGCCTTATAACAAAGTGAATCAGCCATACATATACATATATCCCCATATCTCCTCCCTCTTGCGTCTCCCTCCTACCCTCCCTATCCCACCCTTCTAGGTGGTCAAAAAGCACCAAGCTGATCTCCCTGTGCTATGCGGCTGCTTCCCACTAGCTATCTATTTTACATTTGGTAGTATTTATAAGTCCATGCCACTCTCTCATGTCGTCCCAGCTTACCCCTTCCCCATGTCCTCAAGTCCATTCTCTACATCTGTGTCGTTATTCCTGTCCTGTCCTTAGGTTCTTCAGAACCAATTTTTTTTAGATTCCATATATATGTGTTAGCATACGTTATTTGTTTTTCTGTTTCTAACTTACTTCACTCTGTATGACAGACTCTAGGTCTATCCACCTCACTACAAATAACTTAATTTCATTTCTTTTTATGGCTGAGTAATATTCCATTGTATATGTGTGCCACATCTTCTTTATCCATTCACCTGTTGATGGACACTTAGATTGCTTCCATGTCCTGGCTATTGTAAATAGAGCTGCAATGAACATTTTGGTACATGACTCTTTTTGAATTTTGGTTTTCTCAGGGTATATCCCCAGTAGTGACATTGATGGGTCACATGACAGTTCTATTTTTAGTTTTTTAAGGAACCTCCATACAGTTCTCCATAGTGACTGTATCAATTTACATTCCCATTAACAGTGCAAGAGGGTTCCCTTTGCTCCACACCCTCTCCAGCATTTATTGTTTGTAGATTTTTTGATGATGGCCATTCTGACTGGTGTGAGGTGATACCTCATTGTAGTTTTGATATGCATTTCTCTAATTATTAGTGATGTTGAGCATCCTTTCATGTCTTTGTTGGCAATCTGTAAATCTTCTCTGGAGAAATGTCTATTTAGGTCTTCTGCCCATTTTTGGATTGGGTTGTTTGTCTTTTTTGATATTGAGCTGCATGAACTGCTTGTAAATATTGGAGATTAATCCTTTATCAGTTGTTTCATTTGCAAATATTTTCTCTCATTCTGAGGGCTGTCTTTTCATCAACAGCTTCTCTTTGTGCAAGACTGTTTTGGAACCTGGGCTCTCTTGACTCTGTGTGTATGGGGGTAAGGCATAGAGCCTGGGAGTCATACAAAGCTGGACAAGGCCCAGGGCAAAAATGAGGCAGTGTGGTTGGGGTGCTGGACCAAGTGCTCATGAGTCACAAGTTAGGGAAGGGAGGCCACCTCCTTTTCAAGCTCAAGACCTCAGAATGAAGACCAGCATCAAAGGCCTAGGAGGTTAAGATGAGCCGGAAAATGCATAATCAGAAGCCATAACTCCACATCCCCCACAGAAGGGATGAAGCCTTCCTAGCAAGGACATGGCTTTCTGTTCCAGGCTCAAGGCTGATGGGATGCTGCTCCAGGAGTTCTCCATTTGTTACCAGGTAAAGAGTTGGTGGGGAGTAAGAGGACGGGGTCCAGCAAAATTGCAGCTGCTTCATTATTGAAATAACCCCAGGAAAGTTAAGCCAGGGGATAAGAAGAAGAAGCAGCAAACACCTCTTAAGCATTTAGGAGAAATTTTCCAGAAATGTCTCCACACCAGCTGGAGCACCCCACAGGAAGGAAATGGAAAGGCAATCTATGGGGTCTGATCTCTCTCCTGCCAGCCAGAGGGACCCAGGTCCCAACCTACCAGCCCTACTGTGTGCAGCTATGCATCAAAATGAAGAAACACAGACTCTACATTTAGGAAGTCCCAGCCAGATCCTATGGTGACATCAGGGTCACCATAGCACAGTCATATGGTCATTTTGGATTCAGTCCCTCCTCCATGAGTGCAATATTGAATACATTGTCCTCAAAGAACATTCATGAATCACTACTCAAGGCTTGCTGGGACACTTGCAAATACCAGAAATTGCAATGGTATAAAGAGTAAGAAAGGGAGAAGATACAGGCGGGAAGCATGACAGGGGAAAGACAAACCACAAATGGCAAAAAGACATTTGAAATATGCACAACCAGCAAAGATTTAATATCCAGAATACATAAAGAACTCCTATAAATCCATAGGAAAAAGAGAAGCAAGGAGCAAAAAGACTGGAGCAGAATTTTCTTAGAGGAGAAAACAGGCATGCAAATAAAAATGGAGAAAGTCCCTCAATTTCACTAATACATAGTGAAGTGAAAATTAAGATCCCAATGAGATATCATTTTATGTCCACTAGACTGGCAAAAAGTAAGACATCTGACAGTAACAAGGGTTTCAGAGGGTAGAGATCAACTGGAATATGTAAGTAATGAGAATATAAACTGGTACGACCAATTGGAAAATCACTTTGGTATTTTCTTGTTAGGTGAGCTATTCACACAACTTATAGCCCTACAAATTCACTCTTAGACATTACACAAGGCATGTGCAAGAATATCTTATAGGAAGGAATAGAAACTAAATAACTTGGGGATTGGTTCAAGATGGCAGAGTAGAAGGACATGTGCTCACTCCCTCTTGCGAGAGCACCAGAATCACAACTAACTGCTGAACAATCATTGACAGGAAGATACTGGAACTCAACAAAAAGGATACCCCACATCCAAAGACAAAGGAGAAGCCCCAATGAGACAGTAGGAGGGGTGCAATTATAATAAAATCAAATCCCATAACTGCTGGGTGTGTGACTTACAAACTGGAGAAACTTATACCACAGAAGTGCACACACTGGTGTGAAGGGTCTGAGCCACATGTCAGGCTTCCCAACCTGGAGGTCTAGCAATGGGAGGAGGATTCCTAGAGAATCACACTTTGAAGGCTAGTGGAATTTGATTGCAGGACTTTGACAGGACTGGGGTAAACAGAGACTCCACTCTTGGAAGGCCCACACAAAGTAGTGTGCACATCAGGACCCAGGAGAAGGAGCAGTGACCCCATAGGATACTGAATCAGATCTATCTGCTAGTGTTGGAGGGTCTCCTGCAGAGGTGGGCAGTGGCTGTGGCTCATCGTGGGGACAAGAACACTGGCAGAAGAAGTTCTGGGAAGTACTCCTTGGTGTGAGTCCTCTGAGAGTCCGCCATTAACTCCACAAAAGAGCCAGGTAGGCTCCAGTGCTGGATCCCTTCAGACCAAACAACCAACAGGGAGGGAACCCAGCCCAACCCATCAGCAGACAAGAGGATTAAAGTTTTACTGAGCACTGCCCACCAGAGCAACACCCAGCTCTAACCATCACCAGTCCCTCCCATCAGGAAGCTTAAACAAGCCTCTTAGATAGCCTAATCCACCAGAGAGAGACCCAGAAGCAAGAAGAACTACAATTCTGAAGACTGTGGAAGGAGAACCACATTCACAGAAAGACAGATAAAATCAAAAGGCAGAAGACTGGGCTTCCCTGGTGGCACAATGGTTGAGGGTCCACCTGCTGATGCAGGGGACACAGGTTCGTGCCCCGGTCCAGGGGGATTCCACATGCTGCAGAGTGGCTGGGTCTGTGGGCCATGGCCGCTGAGCCTGCACATCCAGAGCCTGTGCTCCACAGCGGGAGATGCCACAACAGTGAGAGGCCCACGTACCGAAAAAAAAAAAAAAGACAGAACACTTTGTACCAGATGAAGGAACAAGATAAAACCCCAGAAAAAACAACTAAATGAAGTGGAGATAAGCAACCTTACAGAAAAAGAATTCAGAATAATGATAGTGAAGATGATCCAGGACCCCAGAAAAGAATAGAGGCAAAGATTGAGAAGATGCAAGAGATGTTTAAAAAAGACATAGAAGAATTAAAGACCAAACACCTAGAAGAATTAAAGAACACACAGAGATCAAAAGTACAATAACTGAAAAGAAAAATATGCTGGAAGGAATCAATAGCAGAATAAATGAAGCAGAAGAACAGATAAGTGACCTGGAAGACAGTATGGTGGAATTCACTGCTGTGGAACACAATAAAGAAAAAAGAAATGAAGCCAGCCTAAGAGACCTCTGGGACAATATTAAACACAACAACATTCATATTATAGGGGTTCCAGAAAGAGAAAAGAGAAAGAAAGGACCCAATAAAATATGTGAGGAAATTATAGTCGAAAACTTCCCTAACATGGGAAAGTAAATAGCCACCCTAGTCCAGGAAGTGCAGAGAGTCTCAGGCAGGATAAACCCAAGGAAAAACACGTTGAGACACATAGTAATCAACTTGACAAAAATTAAAAACAAAGAAAAATTATTGAAAGCAACAAGGGAAAAACTACAAATAATATAGAAGTGAACTCCCATAAGATTAACAGCAAATTTCTCAGCAGAAACCCTACAAGCCATAAGGGAGTGGCACGATATATTTAAAGTGATGAAAGGGAAGAACCTACAACCAAGATTACTCTACCCAGCAAGGATCTCATTCAGGTTCGATGGAGAAATCAAAAGCTTTACAGACAAGCAAAAGCTAAGAGAATTCAGCACCACCAAATCAGCTTTACAACAAATTCTAAAGGAACTTCTCTAAGTGGGAAAAACACAAGAGAAGAAAAGGACCTACAAAACCAAACCCATAACATACATATCAATAATTACCATAAACGTGAATTGATTAAATGCTCCAAGCAAAAGACACAGGCTCACTGAACAGATACAAAAATAAGACCCATATATATGCTCTCTACAAGAGACCCACTTCATACCAAGGGGCACAAACAGACTGAAAGTGAGAGGATGGAAAAAGATATTCCATACAAATGGAAATCAAATGAAAGCTGGAGTAGCAATACTCATATCAGATACAATAGACCTTAAAATAAAGAATGTTACAAGAGACTAAGAAGGACACTACATAATGATCAAGGGATCAATCCAAGAAGAAGATATAACAATTTTAAACATATGTGCACCCAATACTGGAGCACTTCAATATATAAGGCAACTGTTAACTGCTATAAAAGAGGATATCATCAGTAACACTATAATAGTGGGGGACTTAAACACCTCACTTACATCAATGGACAGATCATCCAGGCAGAAAATTAATGAGGAAACACAAGCTATAAATGACACAAGAGACGAGATAGATTTAATTGATTTTTATAAGACATTTCATCCAAAAATAGCAGATTAAACTTTCTTCTCAAGTGCACACAGAACATTTTCCAGGATAGATCACATCTTGGGTCACCAATCAAGCCTTGGTAAATTTGAGAAAATTGAAATCATATCAAGCATCTTTTCTGACCACAATGCCATGAGGTTAGAAATCAATTACAGGGAAAAAACCGTAAAAAAAAAAAAAAATGGAGGCTAAACAATACATTACTAAATAACCAAGAGATTGCTGAATAAATCAAAGAGTAAATCAAAAAATACCTAGAGACCAATTACAAGACAAACATGGTGATGCAAAACCTATGGGATGCAGCAAAAGCAGTTCTAAGAGGGAAGTTTATAGCAATACAAACCAACCTCAAGAAACAAGAAAAATCTCAAATAAACAATCTAACCTTACACCTAAAGAAACTAGAAAAACAAGAAGAAAAAAAACTCAAAGTTAGCAGAAGGAAAGAAATCATAAAGATCAGAGCAGAAATAAATGAAATAGAAATAAAGAAAATAACAGCAAAGATCAATAAAACTAAAAGTTGGTTCTATGAGAAGATAAACATAATTGATAAACCATTAACCAGACTCATCACAAAACAGAGAGAGAGGACTCAAATCAATATAATTAGAAACTAAAAAGGAGAGGTTACAACAGACACCACAGAAATACAAACCACCCTAAGAGACTACTACAAGCAGCACTATGCCAAAAAAATGGACAACCTGGAAGAAATGGACAAATTCTTAGAAAGGTATAACCTTCCAAGACTGAACCAGGAAGAAATAGAAAATATGAACAGACCCATCAGAAGTAATGAAATTGAAACTGTGATTAAAATTCTTCCAGCAAACAAAAGCCCACGGTCAGATGGCTTCGTAGGTGAATTCTATCAAACATTTAGAGAGAGCTAACACCCATCCTTCTCAAACTCTTCCAAAAAATTGCAGAGGAAGGAGCACTCAGAAACTCATTCTATGAGGCCACCATCACCCTGATATCAAAACCAGACAAAGATACTATTAAAAAAAAGAAAAGTAGAGACCAATATCACTGATAAGTATAGATGCAAAAATCCTCAGCAAAATACTACCTAACAGAATCCAACAACCCATTAAAAGGATCATACACCGTGATCAAGTGGGATTTATCCCAGGGATGCAAGGATTCCTCAATATGCTCAAATCAATCAACAGGATACACCATATTAAAAAAATGAAGAATAAAAACCATATGATCATCGCAATAGATGCAAAAAAGCTTTTGAAGAACTTCAACACCCATTTATGATAAAACCTTTCCAAAAAGTGGACACAGAAGGAAGAAGGAACCTACCTCAACATAATAAAGGCCACATATGACAAAACCACAGCAAACATCACAATGAATGGTGAAAAACTGAAATCATTTCCTCAAAGAGCAGGAACAAGACAAGGATGTCCACTCTAGCCACTATTATTCAACATAGTTTTGGAAGTCTTAGCCACGGCAATCAGAGAAAAAGAAACAAAAGGAATCCAAATTAGAAAAGAAGAAGTAAAAGCTGTCACTGTTTGCAGATGACCTGTTACTATACATAGAGAATCCTGAAGATGCCACCAGAAAACTACTAGAGCTAATCAATGAATTGGGTAAAGTTGCAGGATACAAAATTAATGCACATAAATCACTTGCATTCCTATATAATAACAACAAAAGATCAAAAAGAGAAATTAAGGAAACAATCTCATTCATCATTGCAGCAAAAGGAATAAAGTAACTAGGAATAAACCTACCTAAGGAGGTAAAATATCTGTATTCAGAAAACTATTAGACACTGATGAAAGAAATCAAAGATAACACAAACAGATGGAAAGATATACCAAGTTCTTGTATTGGAAGAATCAATATTGTGAAAATGACTATACTACCCAAACCACTCTACAGATTCAATGCAACCCCTATCAAATTATTTGACATTTTTTATGGAACCAGAACAAAATATCTTAAAATATTTATGGAGACACAAAAGACCCCAGATACCCAAAACAGTCTTGAGGGAAAAAAACGGAGCTGGAGGAATCAGATGCCCTGACATCAAACTATATGACAAAGCTACAGTAATCAAGACAATATGGTACTGGCACAAAAATAGAAATATAGATCAATGGAACCAGATAGAAGGCCCAGAGATAAACCCATGCACCTATGGTCAACTAATCTATGATGAAGGACGCAAGGATATACAATGGAGAAAGGATAGTCTCTTCAATTAGTGGTCCTTGGAAAACTGAACAGCTACATGTAACAGAATGACATTAGAACACTCCCTAACACCATACACAAAAATAAACTCAAAATGGATTAGAGACCGAAATGTAACACCGGACACTATAAAACTCTTAGAGGCAAATATAAGAAGAACACTCTTTGACATAATCACAACATGATATTTTTGATCCACCTCCTAGAGTAATGGAAATAAAAACAAAAATAAACAAACGAGACCTAATGAAACTTAAAAGCTTTTGCAAAGAAAAGGAAACTACAAAGTAGACGAAAAGACAACCCTCAGAATGGGAGAAATATTTGCAAATGTATCAACCGACAACGGATTAATCTCCAAAATATATAAACAGCTCAAGCAGCTCCAGATTAAATAAACTAACAACCCAATCAATAAATGGGCAAAAGACCAAAATAGACATATCTCCAAAGAAGATATACAGATGGTCAAGAAGCACATGAAAAGCTGCTCAACATCACTAATTATTAGAAAAATGCAAATCAAAACTACAATGAGGTATCACCTCACACCAGTTAGAATGGGCATCATCAGAAAATCTACAAACAACAAATGCTGGAGGGGGTGTGGTGCAAAGGGAACTCTCTTGCACTGTTAGTGGGAATATAAATTGATACATCCACTCAGGAGAACAGTATGGGGGTTCCTTAAAAAACTAAAAATAGAAATACCATATGACTCAGCAGTGCTACTACTGGGCGTATACCCAGAGAAAACCATAATTCAAAAAGACATATGTACCCCAATGTTCATTGTATCACTACTTACAGTAGACAGGTCATGGATGCAACATAAATGCCCACCAACAGACGAATGGATAAAGAAGATGTGGTACCTAGACACAATGGACTCAGCTATAAAAGGAAACGAAATTGGGTCATTTGTAGAATGGTAGACGTATCTAGAGACTGTCATGCAGAGTGAAGTAAGTCAGAAAGAGAACAACAGGGGCTTCCCTGGTGGCACAGTGGTTGGGAGTCCGCCTGCCAATGCAGGGGACACGGGTTCATGCCCCGGTATGGGAGGATCCCACATGCCGAGGAGTGGCAGGGTCCATGAGCCATGGCCGCTGAGCCTGCGCGTCTGGGGCCTGTGCTCCCAAACGGGAGAGGCCACAGCAGTGAGAGGCCCGCATATTGCAAAAAAAAAAAGAAAGAAAGAAAGAAAGAGAACAACGAATATCGTATATTAACACATATATGTGGAACCTAGAAAAATGGTACAAATGAACCAGTTTTCAGGGCAGAAATAGAGACACAGATATAGACAACAAATGTATGGACACCAAGGGGAGAAAGCGGCCTGGAGGTTGGTGGGGTGAGAATTGGGAGATTGGGATTGACATATATACACTAATACGTATGAAATAGATAACTAATAAGAACCTGCTGTGTAAAAAATAACTAAAATAAAATTTAAAAATTCAAAAAAATTTTATAGAGAGGACCTTCAAGATGGTGGAGTAGTAAGACGTGAAGATCACCTTCCTCCCCACAAGTACATCAAAAATACATCTACATGTGGGACAACTCCTACAGAACACGTACTGAACGCTGGCAGAAGACCTCAGACTTTACAAAAGGCAAGAAACTCCCCCTGTAGCTGGGCAGGGCAAAAGAAAATATAAAAAACAGAGACAAAAGAATAACGATGGGACTTGCACCTCAGGGAGGGATCTGTGAAGGAGGAAATGTTTCTACACACTAGGAAGCACCTTCACTGGTGGGGCAGGGGGTGGGGTGGGGAATCTTCAGAACCACAAAGGAGAACATAGCAACAGTGGTGCAGACGGCAAAGCAGAGAGATTCCTGCACAGAGGATTGGTGTCGACCACAACTCACCAGCCTGAGAGGCTTGTCTGGTCACTCACCAGGGTGGGTGGGGGCTGGGAGCTGAGGTTACGCTTCAGATATCAGATCCCAGGGAGAGGACTGGGGTAGGCTGCGTGAACACAGCCTGAAGGGGGTTTGTGTGCCACAACTAACCACCAGGAAGTCTGGTAAAAAGTCTGGATCTGCCTAAGAGTCAAGTGACCATTGTTTTGCGGTGTGTGAGGAAAGGAAATTCAGACCACCGCCTAAACGAACTTCAGAGACGAGTGAGAGCCATGGCTCTTAGGGCAGACACCAGAGACAGGTATGAAACGCTAAGTCTACTGCTGCAGCCACCAAGAATCCTGTGTGCCAGCACAGGTCACTATTCACAGCTCCTCTCCCAGGAACCTGTTCCGCCCGCCACTGCCAGTGTTCCATGATTCAGGGACAATTTCCCCAGCAGAACACACGGCATGCCTCAGGCTGTTGTGATGTCACGTTGGCCTCTGCTGCTGCAGGCTCAACCCGCATTCCATACCCCTCCTTCGCCCTGGCTTGAGTGAGCCAGAGTCCCCTAATCAGGCACTCCTTTAACCCCTCATCCATAAAAGGGAATGAAATTGGGTCATTTGTAGAACGGTAGACATAGAGACTGTCATGCAGAGTGAAGTAAGTCAGAAAGAGAACAAGAGGGGCTTCCCTGTCTGGGCAAAGAACAGACACCAGAGAGTGACCTACAAGCAGAGGTGGGGCCAAATCCAAAGCTGAACCGCAGGAGCTGTGCGAGAAAGAAGAGAAAGGGAAATCTCTCCCAGCAGCCTCAGGAGCAGCGGATTAAATCTCCAAAATCAACTTGATGTACCCTGCGTCTGTGGAATACCTGAATAGACAATGAATCATCCCAAAATGAAGAGGTGAACTTTGGGAGCAACTGTAGAATTGGGATTTGCTGTATGCAGCTGACCAGTTTCTAATTTTTATGTTTATCTCAGTTTACTTTTCAGTGCTTGATATCATTGGTGGATTTGGTTATTCGTTTTGTTGCTCTCTTTCTTTTTATTACTTTTTTTTAGTGGTATTTATTTATTTATAAAACATCTTTATTGGAGTATAATTTCTTTACAAAATACTAAATATAGACTACCATATGGTCCAGTGATCCCACTTCTGGGTATATAATAAAAGAAAATGAGAATAGGCTAGGATATTAAAGACATATCTTCACTCCCGTGTTCATTGCAGCATTATTCACAACAGCTGAGATATGGAGAGGAGGCCAAGATGACGGAGGGTAGGAGGACGTGGAGTTCATCTCTCCCCACAAATGCATCAAGAATACATCTACAAATTGAACAATTTTCACAGGGCACCAGCTGAACACTAGCAGAGGACCTCAGACACATAAAAGGACAAGAAAGATCCCCATGTAACTGGGTAGGATGGAAAGAAAGAGGGGCAAAAAGAACAGGAGAGGAAGAAGGACTAGACCGTCACTGAGGGGTGGTGGGTGCTGAAGGAGAAGAGAGGTTCTTGCATCTGGAGAAGCCCCCTTACAGGCGGGGAGATCAGTTGGGACAGAAGTGGATCTTCAGGGGCTATCGGAGGAGACTGCAGGAACTGGTCTGTGGCAGGCAGGACAGAGTGAGAATTATAGAGACATTCCATGCCACTGCCCTGTCTGGCCCAGACTGAGGTGTTTGTCCACCAGTGTGGATGGGGGCTGGGGGCTGGAACCTGGGATTTGGAGAGCAAACTGGGAAGAGGACTGCTGTTGGCTATGAGGATTGCAGTGAGGAAGACTGCAATTGAGAATGCTTGTGGATGAAACCCAGACTGCCATAGAAGCAAAGCACCACTGTTAAGTGATGTGCAAGGGGCAGATCCACCATTGCAGCCTCTGTCCCTATGTGCCAGGAACTGGGAAGGGTCCCCACAAGAGCCAGCTCTCTCACGCCTGAGACCTCTGGCTTCCTTGCACAACTTGTTGCCACCTGGGCTGGCTATACCATGCCTGCAGCTGCCGGCCTCCCCATGGGCCTCATCACCACCAGGGCTAGCTCTCTTGCACCCATGGTGAGGCACTAAGAAGGGCCCCACTGGGGCTGGCTCTCTTGCACCCAGGGCTGTGCACTGGGAAGGGCCCCACCAGGGCCGATGCTCTTGTACCCACAACTGCCAGCTCCCTGGTGCAACTGTTGCCACTCTCATGATCCCAGCCATCATGATGCCTCCAAACCTCCTCCTCACTGGGGCAGAATTGTGTGCTCCAGAGAAGCCTCAGGAGCAGAGCAATGTGTGAGACCCACATGTGGAAGTGGGGCTGAAAACACAGCTGAGCCTTAGCAGGCACTGCAACTAAGACAGTGCCTTAGCAGGCACTGTGCCTTAGCAGGCACTGCAACTAAGGAAGAAATGCTGAAATCTCTCCTTGCAACTTCACAAACAGTGAATTGACACCCCCACAACTGGCTTTGTAAACTAAGCACCTACAGAACATCTAAACAGGCAACGAGTGCTCCCACAGCCAAGACAGACCTAACATTAGCAGCTGTAGACTTTGTTGACACATACACATGGGGTTTGAGCCAGGCTAGAGTCTGAGCTGCCCTGATAACACCCAAAGTGGGTCCAGATCTATGATTACTGCAATCCTGGGTCCTGACTTCAGTAGATATACAAAGGTGGCCAGGTGAAAACAATGTGTGAAAGACACCAGGGCCAATTTCTGGCATACCCACAGTTAAGGTAGGGCCAAGAGCAGTGCCAACAACACTGTAATCTCGGAGCTTGCACAGAAGGTAAAAGGTGATGCAACAGACCACACCCACAGGAACAGCTCAAGAGGAGGAAATCTCAGTCCCTTCCCTCCCAGTGGGAGTGCTCCAATCATGCTTACCTCACACTGCAGATCAGAAACACAGCGAAGAAACAGACCTGGGGGCTTCTACTCCAACAACTAGGGAGCAGACCCCACCCCTGACATAGAAGTGACAACCAAAGAGCAAACGGGAGGCCCTGCTCAATATCCAGGGAAAGTTTTGGTCACCACAACACAAGTCAAACCCCCAGGCAAGTGGATAGTGGCACAAGCCTCTGGACAAAACTCACCCACCAGGGAGCAGACACCAGAAGCAAGAGGAGCTGGAATCCTGCAGCCTGAGAAAAGGAGACCCCTAACACAGTAAGTTAGACAAAATGAGATGACAAAGAAATATGTAGCAGAAGAAAGAGCAAGATAAAAACCTACAAGAACAACTAAATGAAGAAAGGATAAGCAATCTACCTGAAAAATAATTCAGACTAATGATAGTAAAGATGATCCACATTTGGAAAAAGAATGAAGGCTTGGATAGAGAAGATACAAAAAAATGTTAACAAAGACCAAGAAGACCTAAAGAACAAACAAATAGAGATGAACAATACAATAACTGGAAGGAAAACTGCACTAGAAGGAATCAAGAGTAGAATAACTGAGGCAGAAGGACAGATAAGTGAGCTGGGAGACAGAATGGTAGAAATCACTGCCACAGAGCAGACTAAAGGAAAAAGAATTATAGGAATTGAGGACAGTCTCAGAGACCTCTGAAACAACATTAAATGCACCAACATTGAAATTGTAAGGGTTGCAGAAGAAAGAGAAAAAGAAAAAGGGTCTGAGAAAATATTTGAAGGGATTATAGCAGAAAATTTCCCTAACATGGGAAAGGAAATAGTCATCAACTCCAGGAAGCTCAGAGAGTCCCATACATGATAAATCCAAGGAGGAACATGCCAAGACACATATTAATCAAACTATCAAAAATTAAATACAAAGAAAAAAAAAGAAAAGCAGCAATGGAAAAGCAACAAATAACATAAAAGGGAATACCAATACGGTTAACAGCTGATTTCTCAGTGGAAACCCTGCAAGGCAGAAGGAAGTGGCAGGACATATTTAAAGTGATGAAAGGAAAAAAATAATAATAAAGTTATGAAAAGAAAGAACCTACAACAGAGATTAATCTACCCAGCAAGGATCTCATTCAGATTTGACAGAGGAATTAAAAGCTTTACAGACAAGCAAAAGTTAAGAGAACACAACACCAAAAAACCATCTTTACAACAAATGCTAAAGGATCTTCTCTAGGAAGGAAACACAAGAGAAGTAAAAGACCTAAAAAACAAACCCAAAACAATTCAGAAAATGGTAATAGGAACATACATATTGATAATTAACTTAAATGTAAATGGATTAAATGCTCCAACTAAAAGACACAGACTGGCTGAATGGATACAAAAACAAGACCCATATATATGTTGTCTACAGGAGAACCACATCAGACCTAGGGACACATACAGACTGAAAGTGAGGGGATGGAAAAAGTTATCTCATGCAAACGGGAGGAAGTGAGAGAGTGGCATGGAAATATATACTCTATCAAATGTGAAATTGATAGCTAGTGGGAAGCAGCCACATAGCACAGGGAGATCAGCACGGTGATTTGTGACCACCTAGAGTGGTGGGATAGGGAGGATATGCAAGAGTGAGGAGATATGGGGGTATATGTATATGTAGATCTGATTCACTTTTATAACGCAGAAACTAACACACCATTGTAAAGCAATTATACTCCAAAAAGATGTTAAAAAAAAGGATGCTGCAGTAGTAATACTCATATCAGAAAAAATAGATGTTAAAATAAAGACTGTTACAAGAGAAAAGGAAGGACACTAAATATCAAGGAATGAATAAAGGTCAAGGGATCAATCTCAGAATATATAAAAATTGTAAATATTTATGCACCCAACATAGGAGCACCTCAATACATAAGGCAAATGCTAACAGTCATAAAAGTGGAAATCAAAGTAACACAATAATAGTAGGGGACTTTAACACTCCACTTTCACCAATGGACATATCATCCAAAATGAAAATAAATAAGGAAACACAAGCTTTAAATGACACATTAGACCAGAAGGATGTAATGGATATTTATAGGACATTCTATACAAAAACAACAGAATACACTTTCTTCTCAAGTGCTCATGAAACATTCTCCAGGATAGATCATACCTTGAGTCACAAATCAAGCCTTGGTAAATTTCAGAAAATTGAAATTTTATCAAGTATGTTCTCTGACCATAAGACAAGGAGATTAGAAATCAATTACAGGGAAAAAAAAACCTGTAAAAATCATAAATACTTGGAAACTAACAATATGTTGCTAAACAACCAAGAGATCACTGAGAAACGCAAAGAGGAAATCAAAAAATACTTAGAAACAAATGGCAATGAAAACACGATCACCCAAAACCTATGGGACACACCAAAAGCAGTTCTAAGAGGGAAGTTTACAGCAAAAAATCCTACCTCAACAAACAAGAAAAATCACAAATAAGCAGCCTAACTTTACACTTAAAGCAATTAGAGAAAGAAGAGCAAGAAAAAACCCAAAGTGAGCAGGAGGAAATAAATCATAAAGACCAGATCAGAAAAAAATTAAAAAGAAATGAAGGAAACAAAAGGAAAGATCAATAGAACTAAAAGCTGGTTCTTTGAGAAGATAAACAGAATTGATAAACCATTAGCCAGACTGATCAAAAAAGGAAGAGAGAAGACTCAAATCAACAGAATGAGAAATGAAAAAGGAGAGGTAACAACTGATACTGCAGAAATGCAAAGGAACATAGGAGACTATTACAAGCAACTCTATGCCAATAAAATGGACAACCTGGAAGAAATGGACAAATTCTTAGAAAGGTATAACCTTCCAAGACTGAACCAAGAAGTAATAGAAATCATGAACAGCTCAATCCCAAGCACTGAAAATGAGACTGTGATTAAAAACCTTCCAACAAACAAAAGCCCAGATAGCTTCACAGGTGAATTCTGTCAAACAATTAGAGAAGAGCTAATACCTATCCTGCTCAAGATCTTCCAAAATATAGCAGAGGGAGGAACACTCCCAAACTCATTCTACAAGGCCACCATCACTCTGATACCAAAACAAGACAAAGATGTCAAAAAGAAAACTACAGGCCAATATCACTGATGAACATAAATGCAAAGATAACCAAATACTAGCACACAGAATCCAGCAGCACATTAAAAGGATCATACAACATGATGAAGTGGGGTTTATCCCGGGAATGCAAGGATTCCTCAATATACACAAATCAATCAATGTTATACACCATTTTTAATAATTGAAGGATAAAAACCATATGATCATCTCAATAGATTCAGAAAAATCTTTTGACAAATTCAACACCCATTAATAAAATACTCTCCAGAAAGTGGACATAAGGGAAACCTACCTCAACATAATAAAGGCCATATATGACAAACCACAGCGAAAATCATTCTCAATGGTGTAAAACTAAAACCATTTCCTCTAAGATCAGGAACAAGACAAGGACACCCAATCTCACCACTATTATTCAACATACTTTTGGAAGTTTTAGCCACAACACTCAGAGAAATAAAAGGATCCAAATTGGAAAAGAAGAAGCAAAACTGTTACTGTTTGCAGATGGCATGATACTATACATAGACAATCCTAAAGATGCTTCCAGAAAACTACTAGAGCTAATCAATGAATTTGATAAAGTAGCAGGACATAAAATAATGCACAGAAATCTCATGCATTCCTATACACCAGTAATGAAAAATCTGATAAATTAAGGAAACAGTTCCATTTACTAATGTAACAAAAAGAATAAAATACCTAGGAATAAACCTACCTCACGAGACAAAAATCTGTATGCAGAAAACAGACACTGATGAAAAAAATTAAAGACAATACAAACAGATGGAGAGATATACCATGTTCTTGGATTGGAAGTATCAACATTGTGAAAATGACTATACTACCCAAAGCAATCTACAGATACAATGCAATCCCTATTAAACTACCAAAGGCTTTTTTCACAGAATTAGAGGGAAAAAATTTACAATTAGTATGGAAACACAAAATACCCAGAAAAACCAAAGCAATCTTGAAAAAGAAAAAGGGAGCTGGAGGAAACAGGCTCCCTGACTTCAGACTATACTACAAAGCTACAGTATTCAAGACAGTATGGTCCTGGCACAAAAACAGGAATACAGATCAATGGAACAGGATAGAAATCCCAGAGATAAACCCATACACCTATGGTCAACTAATCTATGACAAAGGAAGCAAGAATATACAATGGAGAAAAGACAGCCTCTTTAATAAGTGGTGCTGGGAAGCTGGACAGCTACATGTAAAAGAATGACATTAAAACACTCCCTAGGAGGAAGGCGGAAGATGGCGGAAGAGTAAGACGCGGAGATCACCTTCCTCCCCACAGATACACCAGAAATACATCTACACGTGGAACAACCCCTACAGAACACCTACTGAAGGCTGGCAGAAGACCTCAGACCTCCCA
>NW_020838063.1:1930022-1953623 GCF_003676395.1 Aethalodelphis obliquidens
AAAACACTCCCTAACATCATACACAAAAGTAAAGTCAAAATGGATTAAAGACCTAAATGTCTGTCCACACACTATAGAATTCTTACAGGAAAACATATGCAGAACACTGACATAAATCACAGCAAGATATTTTTTGACCTCCTCTTAGAATAATGGAAATAAAAACAAAAATAAACAAATGGGACCTAATGAAACTTAAAAGTTTTCGCATAGCAAAGGAAACTGTAAACAAGACGTAAAGACAACCCTCAGAATGGGAGAAAATATCTGCAAATGATGCAACTGACAAAGTCTTAAACTCAAATATTACAAGAAGCTTTGGCAGCTGAATATTAAAAAAAAAAATAAAAGAATGGGTAGAAGACCTAAAGAGACAATTCACCAAAGAAGAGATACAGAAGGCCAACAAACACATGAATGGATGCTCAACATCACTAATCATTAGAGAAATGCAAATCAAAACTACAATGATGTATCACCTCACACTGGGCAGAATGGCCAGCATCAAAAAAGCTAGAAACAATAAATGCTGGAGAGGGTGTGGAGAAAAGGGAACACTCTTGCACTGATGGTGGGAATGTAGATTGATACAGCCACTATGGAGAACAGTATGGAGGTTCCTTAAAAAACTAAAGGAGGAACTACCATATGACCCAGCAATCTCACTACTGAGCATATATTCTGAGAAAACCATAATTCTAAAAGACACATACACCCCAATGTTCATAGAAGCACTATTTAGAGTGGTTAGGACATGGAAGCAACCTAAGTGTCCATCAACAGAGGAATGGATGGGAAGGATGTGGTACATATATACAGTGGAGTATTCCTTGCTCATAGAAAGGAATGAAATTGGTTCATATGTAGTGACGTGAATGGACCTGGAGAGTGTCATGCAGTGTGATGTGGGTCACAGGTAGAAAAAGTAACATCATTTATTAACACATATATGTGGAATCTAGAAAAATGGTATAGATAACATTATTTGCAAAGCAGAAATAGAGACACGGATGTAGAGAACAAATGTGTGGATGTCGGGGGGAGAGGGGTGGGGTGGGAGGAAATGGGAGATTGGTATTGACACATAAACACTATTGATACTATATATAAGATGGACAACTGAGGGGAACATACTGTATAGCACAGGGAACTCAATTTAATGCACTGTGGTGCCCTAAATGCGAGGGAACTCCAAAAGGGCGGAGATATATGTATATGTATGGCTGATTCATTTTGCTGTGGAGTAGAAGGTAACACAACATTGTAAACCAACTCCAATAAAAATTAATTAAAAAAATTAAAAGTGCTGCATCACTAAATAACTGAAGCTTCTCAATTGTAGAGGGGTAGCAAAAAATAGAGAAATGTTATTTTCATCATTATTTGGATCAAAACCATGTTTATAGCTATCTAATAAAAACAACTCAGCAGACAGGGTCCTTCAACATTTAAAACATTTATTCATTAAGTTTTCTGATAAATACTTTCATAGTACTTATCTAGAGAACATAAATTACCACCAGATATTGGATTCAACAAAAGCAGCATATTGAAATGAAGCTAGTGTGAGTTTGAATCCCAGCCACACACCTCACGGGATATATGACCTCAGGCTGGACATTCACCCTCTCTAAGACCCCATTTCCTAGTCTTGCCAGAAAGAAGGCTGGTAAAAAACATAGTACATTATCTAATCATAGTTGAATTTCTGGATTGCCCAAGACAAGTCCTGAGGAATGAAATCTGCCTTGACTTTTCTGGTCAGTTTGCCAGCTACTAAAGTAAAGCTCCTATTTATTCAGAAACTACCTCTGTTATAGCTCTTCAGATAAAAATTGGCCTGGAAAAACTAAAAATAATTATTGACCCATCAATAAATAAAATAGAATAGAATAAAATACTGTTACAAGAGGCAAGGAAAGACACTACATAATGATCAAGGGATCAATCCAAGAAGAAGATATAACAACTGTAAATATTGCTTCATGCAATATAGGAGCACCACAATATATAATGCGAATGATAACAGCCATAAAAAGATAAATTGACAGTAATACAATTATAGTGGGGAAATTTATCACCCTAATTACACTAATGGAAATCATCCAGACAGAAAATTAATATGGAAACACAAGCCTTAAATGACACAATAGACCAGATAGACTTTGATATCTATAAGACATTCCATCCAAAAGTAGTAGAATACACTTTGTTCTCAAATGCACATGGAACATTTTCCAGGATAGGTCACATCTTGGGCAACAAATCAAGCCTCAGTAAATTTAAGCAAATTGAAATCATATCAAGTATGTTTTCTGACCACAAGACTATGAGATTAGTAATCAATTACAGGGAAGAAAATCTGTAAAAATCACAAACAAGTGGAAACTAACAATATGTTACTAAACAACCAATGGATCACTGAAGAAATCAAAGAGGAAGTCAAAAAATACCTAGAGACCAATGACAATGAAACACTACAATCCAAAGCCTATGGGATGCAGCAAAAGCACTCTAAGTGGAAAGATTATAGGAATACAATCTTACAACAGGAGACAAGAAAAATCTCAAATAAACAATCTAAACTTACACATAAAGCAAGTAGAAAAAGAACAAACAAAACCTAAGCTTATTAAAAGGAAAGAAATCATAAAGATCAGAGGAGAAATAAATGAAATAGAGAAAAAGAAAACAATAGGAAAGATCAATGAAACTAAAATCTGGTTCCATGAGAAAATTAACAAAATTGCTAAAACAACCAGACTCAGCAAGAAAAAAGGGACAGGACTCAAATCAATAAAATTAGAATGAAAAGGGACACATTACAACTGACACCACAGAAATACAAAGGATCATGAGGGATGTCTAGAGGCAACTATATGCCAATAAAGTGGACAACCTAGAAGAAATGGACAAATTCTTAGAAAAGTACAAACTTCCAAGACTCAACCAGGAAGTAATAGAAAATATGAACAGACTAATCACAAGTACTGAAGTTGAAACTGTGGTTAAAAGACTTCCAACAAACAAAAGTCCAGGAACAGATGACTTCAGAGTTGAATTCTATCAAACATTTACAGAATAGTTAACACCTATCTTTCTCAAACTATTCCAAAAAATTGAAGAGGAAGGTACACTCCCAAACTTATTCTACAAGGCCACCATCACCCTGATACCAACATAGATATCACAAGAAAAGAAAATTATATGTCTATATCATTGATGAAAATAAATGCAAAAATTCTCAACAAAATATTAGCAAACCGAATCCAGGAACACAGTAAAAGGATCATAAACCATGATCAAGTGAGGTTTGTCTCAGAGATGCAAGGATTCTTCAATATATGGAAATCAATCAATGTGATACACCACATTAACAAACTGAAGAATAAAAAGCATATGATTATCTTAATAGATGCAGAAAAATCTTTTGAAAAAATTCAACATCCATGTATGATAAAAACTCTCCAGAAAGTGTGCATAGAGAGAACATAACTCAACATAATAAAGGCCAGATAAAACAAACCCACAGCAAACATCATTCTCAACTGTGAAAAACTGAAAGGATTTCCTCTAAGATTAGGAAAAGACAAGGATGTCCACTCTCACCAGTATTATTCAACACAGTTTTGGAAGTCCTAGCCACGGGAATCAGAAAAGAAAAAGAAATAAAAGTAAACCAAACTGGAAAAGAAGAAGCAAAACTGTCACTGTTTGCAGATGACATGATAGAATATATAGAAAAACTAAAGATGCTACCAGAAAACTACTAGAGCTCATCAGTGAATTTGGTAAAGTTGTAGGATACAAAATTTATACACAGAAATCTCTCACATTCTTATACACTAACAATGAAATATCACGAAGAGAAATTAAGGAAATAATCCCATTTACCATTACAAGAAAAAGAATAAAATACTGAGGAATAAAGCAACATAAGGAAGCAAAAACCTGTACTAAGAAAACTATAAAATACTGATGAAAGAAATCAAATCAAAGATGATGCAAACAAATGGAGAGATATAACATGTTCTTGGATTGGAACAATCAATATTGTCAGAATGACTATACTACCTAAAGTAATCTACAGATTCAATGCAATCCCTATCAAATAACCAATAGCATTTTTTACAGAATTAGAACAAAAAACTTTACAATTTGTATAGAGACAAATCTTGACAAAGAAAAATGGAGCTGGAGGAATAAGCTCCCTGACTTCAGACTATACTAAAAAGCTACAGTAATCAAAACAGTATGGTACTGGCGCCAAAACAGAAATATAGATCAATGGAACAGGATAGAAAGTCAAGAGATAAACCCATGAACCTATGGTCACCTGATCTGTAACAAAGGAGGCCAGATTATACAGTGGAGAAAAGACAGTCTCTTCAATAAGTGGTGCTGGGAAAACTGGACAGCTACATGTAAAAGAATTAAATTAGAACATTCTCTAATACCATACAAAAAAATAAATGTAAAACAGATGAAATATCTAAGTTTAAGGTTGGACACTATAAAACTCTTAGAGGAAAACATAAGCAGAACACATTCTGACATAAATCGCCACAAGATGTTTTTTGATCTACTTACTGGAGTAATGAAAATAAAAAAACTAAACAAATGGGACCTAATTAAACTCAAAAGCATTTCCACAGCAAAGGAAGCCATCAACAAAACGAAAAGAAAACCCACAGAATGAGAGAAAATATTTGCAAACAAAGCGACTGACAAAGGATTAATCTCCAAAATATAGAAACAGCACATGCAGCTCAATATTAAAAAAAACAAACAACCCAATCCAAAAATGGTTGGAAGATCTAAAGAGACATTTCTCCAATGAAGAGATACAGATGGCCAAGAGGCATATGAAAAGATGCCCAACATCACTAATTATTAGAGAAATGAAAATCAAAACTACAATGTGATATCACCTCACATCAGTCAGAATGGACATCATCAAAAAATCTACAAACAATAAACGCTGGAGAGGGTGTGGAGAAAAGGGAACCCTCTTACACTGTTGGATGGAATGTAAGTTGGTAGAGCCACTATGGGGGAAAGTATGGAGATTCCTTAAAAAACTAAAAATAAAGCTACCATATGATCCAGTAGTCTCACTCCTGGGCACATTTGCAGAGAAAATTGTAATGCGATAGGATACATGCACCCCAATGTTAATTGCAGCGCTATTTACAATAGCCAGCACATGGAAGCAACCTAAATGTCCTTTGATGGAGGAATGAATAAATAAGACCTGGTATATATATACCATGGAATATTACTCGGGCATAAAAAAATAAAGAAATAATGCCATTTGCAGCAACATTGATAGACCTAGAGATTGTCATACTGAGTGAAGTAAGTCAGATGGAGAAAGAAAATATCATATGATATTGCTTATATGTGGAATCTAAGAAAATGGTACAAATGAACTTATTTACAAAATAGAAATGTACTTATTTACAAAACAGAAAGCAACCTTATGGTTACCAAGGAAGAAAGGCGGGGGGTGGGGATAAATTGTGAGATTGGGATTGACATATACACACTACTGTATATAAAAGATAACTAATAAGAACCTACTGTATAGAACAGGGAACTCTATTTGGTGCTGTGTAATGACCTATAAGGGAACGGAGTCTAGAAGAGAGTCGATATATGTATATATATATATGGCTCATTCACTTGTCTGTACAGCAGAAACTAACACAGCATTGTATATCAATTATAATCTAATAAAAAGATATGGAAACAACCAAATGTCTGTCAACAAATGAGGTAATAAAGATGTGATTATCTAAAATATTATTAAGCCATAAGAAAGAAGCAAATCCTGACACTTTCGACAGCTTGAATGAAACTTGGGCACATTATGCCAAGTGAAATAATCCAGATAGAGAAAGCCAAATGCTGCATGGTATCACTTATGTGTGGAATCTTAAGAAAAAGTCAAGTTTATAGATACAGGATGTAGAAATGTGGTTGCCAGGTGCTGGGGAGTGTGGGAAGATGAGGTCGGTAAAAGGGAACAAACTTTCAGCTATGAAATGAATGATTTGAAGATCTAATGTATGACATGGTTACTGTAGTTGATAACACTATTTTGCATAATTTACATTTAGTAAGAGAGTAGAACTTAACTGTTCTCACCAAAAAATAAATATGTGAGATAATGAATGTGTTAATGAACTAACTGTATGGGAGGAATCTTTTCACAATATATACCTATATATACACACCCAATCATCATGTACATTTTAAATGGCTTACTACTTTGTCAATTATGCTTCTATGCACACTCAATCATCATGTACACTTTAAGTGGCTTACTACTTTAGTTGTCAATTATGCTTCAGTAAAGCTGAAAAAATGAAAATGAATCTCTTTTAAAATGAAAACAAACTACAATAACAACAAATCACAGGGCTTATGGGGGAAACCTTTGTCATTAGCACATTAAAAAATGGGATAGTAAGGATAGTACACTGCTATGGACTAAATGTTCGTGTTCCCTGAAGATCCACACGTTGAAGCCTAATACCAAATGTGATAGTATTTGGAAGTCATGCCTGTGGGAGGTAATTAGGTCAGGAAAGTGGAGCCTTCATGAATGGAATGAGTGCCCTTATAAACAGACACCAGAGAGCTTGCTTCCTCTCTCTCTTCTCCACTCAGAGTGAATAAAACCAGGAAGTAGTTCTCATCACACTGGAAGTACTGCTGCCCTGATCTTGGACTTAGCCTCCAGAACTGTGATAAATAAATGTCTGCTGTCAAAGCCATCCATTCTATGGTATATTTGTTACAGAGGTCTAAACTGAATAAGACAGACAAATAAAAATGGTAGTACAATTGTATATGTTAAAAGGCTAAGAATTTAACCACAATAAATATGTCAGTTTATCTTGAAAATAGTCTTCAGTTTTCTGGTTAAAGTGGGAGTTGGAAAGCAGTGGGAGGAGAGTGATTTAAAATCCCATGGAAAGCTGTAATGTCTGATGTGGATGGGATAGCTGTTTGATGTGTATGCAAATGTGCGTTTTGTGTATTGCTACCTGACTAGGTTCAGCTGGGTATGGTTGTGCGTTCATTCACTGACATTTTCTGTGGACAAAATCACATGTAAACATAAGTGGAATTCAAATTATGTTCAAATTGTTTCTAATATGTCAGCAAAACATTATAGCAGCACTGACAATATATTAATGTGTTTCTTGAAGATGGCTAAGAATGAACATATATAGCCTTAAATCTGGACCCCTGTGGATCAAAAACCATTCATCAAAGGAGTTGCAGCAAAGAGACAGTAATGTTTAAACTCTACCCCAACTTTCATGTTCATTTGAAAAATTTTTCATAATGAATTCAGGTTTTAGATGACAATCTGAATAAAATCGTAGGCTTTTGTATAGTTAAATATACTACATTTATTAACATAATGGTAATATAGGATTAGCTTAATAGGCATGGATAACAATATATTGAAATGTTAAAGTCTAGAAAGGAGAGTTAATAAAAATTTTGATACTATAGTCCCTGTTTTTCTAACTTTAGACTAAAGAAAGTAATGGCAACAAATACCCATTATGGTAAAAAACAGTTTTTGAGCACTGCTTTCACACCATCTTAAACTTACTTTTTTTTTTTTATCCTTAGGCTCTTTTATTTCACTTTTTCCAATATGATCTAACAAAAACCAGTGATCAGAATTGCATACACTCACTTTTTACAAAGTTATTCTTGACAGTGTTTTTTTATAATTTTTTTAAGGAAGCAATATAAATGCCCCAATATAGGGTAATGTTTCAATCTCAGGTAGTATCAACAGGATGTAGTCATTATGGTATCTACAAACAATTAAACTTACTTTTAATTTAAAAAACCTAAGCTAAAATGTACTCAGAAAAATGCCAATAAATTTGTATCTAATTAAAAATAATATCCCAAAAATTTTCATCTAATTTTGGATGCATTTTTAAAAGTGTTTTTTAAAACCCTAATTATTTCAGAAATATATTGTAAAAATTTACAAAATACCAAGAAAATGAGAATTACTCATATCTCTATCATCAAGAAAGATTTTATTAAACTTTTGAAATTAGTAGAGTTCATTTACAATATTATATCAATTTCAGGTATACAGCATAGTAATTCAGTATTTTTGAAGATTATACTCCATTATAAGTTATTACAAGACAATGGCTATAATCCCCTGTGCTATTATATATATATATATATATATATATATAAAATATATATCTTAATACATATATATTAATATATATTATATATATCTTATATATAATATATATATATCTTAATATATATATTTTATATATATATATATATATATACTTGTTGCTAATTTGTCCCTCGCCCCTTCCCTCTCCCTTTTGGTAACCATAAGTTTGATTTCTGTATCTGTGAGTCTATTCCTGTTTTGCATATACATTCATTTGTATTATTTTTCAGGTTCCACATTTAAGTGATATCATACATTATTTGTCTTTCTCTGTCTGACGTATTTCACCAAGCATAATATTTACTAAGCCCATCCACATTGCTGCAAGTGGCAGAATTTTATTATTTTAGGACTGAGTAAAATATATTCCATTGTATATATACCACATATTCTTTATAAATTCGTGTGTTGATGGGCACCTGGATGCTCCCATGTCTTGATTACTGTAAACAGTGCTGATATAAATGTTGGGGTGCATGTATATTTTAGAATTAGTTATTTCGCTTTTTTCTGGATTTTTATCCAGAGTGGAAATGGTGGATCATATGGTAGTTCTATTTTTAGTTTTTGAGGAACCTCCGTAGTGTTTTCCATAGTGGCTGCTATGGAAATTTACATTCCCACCAACAGTGTGCAAGGGTTCCCTTTTCTCCACATCGTCTCCAACATTTGTTATTTGTAGACATTTTGATGATAGCCATTCTGACAAGAGGAGATATCTCATTGTTTTCATTTGCTTAATGATGTTGAGCATCTTTTCATGTGCCTGTTAACCATCTGTGTGTCTTCTTTGGAAAAATGTGTGTTCAGGTATTCTGCCCATTTTTTTGATTGGGTTATTTTTTTAAATATTGAGTTATATATCGTGTTCATAAGTTTTGGATATTCACTGCTTTACAGTCACATCATTTGCAAATATCTTCTCCCATTCTGTAGGTGTCTTTTCATTGTGCTGATGGTTCTTTTGCTGTGCAAAATTTTTTAAATTTAATTAGATCCCTTTTGTTTATTTTTGCTTTTATTTCTTTTACTTAGGACACAGATCCAAAAGAATACTGCTATGATTTATGTCAAAGAATATTCTGCCTATGTCCTCTTCCAGGAATTTTATGGTTTCAGATCTTATATTTATAAGTCTTTAAACCTTTTGAGTTCATTTTTATGTATGGTGTAAGGGAATGTTCTAATCTCATTGTTTTACATGTAGCTGTCCAGTTTTCACAGCACCATTTGTTGAAGAGACTGTCTATTCTCTATTGTATATTCTTGCCTCCTTTGTTGTAGATTAATTGACCATAGGTGTGTGGGTTTATATCTAGGCTCTCTATTCTGTTTCATAGATCTAGGTCTGTCTTTGTGGCAGTACCATGTTGTTTTGATTACTGTAGCTTTGTAATATAGTCTTAGGTCTGGGAGAGTTACATCTCCAGATTTTGTTCTTTTTCCTCCAGTTTGCATTGGCAATTCAGGGTCTTCCTGGTTCCAGATGAATTTTAGGATAATTTGTCCTAGTTTTGTGAAAAATGTCATGAGCATTTTGATAGAGACAGCAGTAAATCTCTAGATTGTTTTGGTTAGTATGGGCTTTTTAATAATGTTATTGTTTCCAATTCAAGAGCAATGGATATCTTTCCATTTCTTTGTAACATCTTCAATTTTCTTCTTCAATGTTTTATAGTTTTCAGAGTATAGGTCTTCCACCTCCTTGGTTAAGTTTATTCTAGGTATTTTATTCTTTTTGATCCATTTTTAAATTGGATTTAAAAAAATTTCTCCTGATATTTTATTATTAGTGTATAGAAACACAACAGATTTCTGTGTATTAATCTTGTACTGCTACCTTGCTGAATTCATTTATTAGTTCTAACACTCTGGGGGTGATGACTTTTCAGTTTTCTATATAAAGTATCATGTCATCTTCAAATAGGCAGTTTTACACCTTCCCTTCTAATTTGGAGGCCTTTGATTTATTTTTCTTGTCTGATTGCTGTGGGTAGGATTTTTAATAGTATGTTAAATAGAAGGGTACAGAGTGGCCATCATTGTCTTCTTGAATTTAGTGTGAAAACTTCCAGCTATTCACCATTGAGTATGATGCTGGGTATGGATTTGTCATAAAAGGTTTTTATGTTTAGGTATGTTCTCTGTATACCCACTTTGATGAGACATTTTATCATGAATGAATGTTGAATTTTGTCAAATGCTTTTTCTGCATCTACTGAGATGATTATGTGATTGTTATCCTTCCTTTTATGTAGTTGGAGTATCACATTGATTTGTGGAAGTTGAACGACCATTGTGACCCTTGAATAAATCCAACTTTATCATGGTGTATGATCCTTTTTATACATTGTTGGATTTGATTTGCTAATATTTTGTTAAAGATTTTTGCATCTATATGCATCAGAGATATTGGCCTGTAACTTTCCTTTTTGGTAATGTCTTTGGGTGTGTTATCAGGGTAATGGTGGCCTTCTGTAATGACCTTGGGACTGTTCCTTCCTCTTCAATTTTTTGGAATAGTTTAAGGATAAGTATTAGTACTTTATATGTCTGATAGAATTCCTCTGAGAAGGCATCTGGTTATGCACTTTTGTTTTCTGGGAGTTTTTATTATTATTACAAATTCAATTTCACTTCTAGTGATCTATCTGTTCAACTTGTCTGTATCTTCTTGATTCCATCTTGGTAGATTGTATTTTTCTAGAGATTTCTCTATTTCTACTACATTGTCCATTTTGTTGGCATTTAAATGCTCATAGTTTTCTCTTATTTTTTGTATCTCTGTAGTATCAGTTGTTATTTCAGTTATAGTTAGAGTTGTTATTTCTCCTATTTCATTTCTTATTTTATTCTGCTCCTTTCTGTTTTCTTCTTAGAGATACTGGCTAAAAGTTTATTAATTTTGTTTCTTTTTAAAAAAAACAGCTCTTTGTTTCATTGATTTTTTCTAATTTTTTTAACACCTTTATTGGAGTAAAATTGCTCCACAATGGTGTGTTAGCTTCTGCCCTACAATGAATTGAATCAGCCATACATAAACATACATCCCCACATCTCCTCCCTTCAGTGCCTCCCCCGCACCCTCCCCATCCCACCCATCTAGGTGGTCACAAAGCACCGAGCTGATCTCCCTGTGCTATGCAGCTGGTTCCCACTAGCTATCTATTTTACATTTGGTAGTATATATAAGTCCATGACACTCTCTTTTTGTCCCAGCTTACCCTTCACCATCCCTGTGTCCTCAACTAAATTCTTTACGTGTGCGTCTTTATTCCAGTTCCACCCCTAGGTTCTTCAAAACCTTTGTGTTTTTTTTTTTTTTTTGAGATTCCATATATATGTGTTAACACACAGTATTTGTTTTTCTCTTTCTGACTTACTTCACTGTGTATGACAGAATCTAGGTCCATCCACCTCACTACAAATAACTCAACTTCATTTCTTTTTATGGCTGACTAATATTCTATTGCATATATGTGCCACATCTTCTTTAGCCATTCATCTGTCAAAGGACACTTAGGTTGCTTCCATGTCCTGGCTACTGTAAATAGAGCTGCAATGAACATTGCAGTACAAGACTATTTTGAATTATGGTTTTCTCAGGGTATATGCCCAGTAGTGGGATTGCTGGGTCATTCTATTTTTAATTGTTTAAGGAAGTTCCATACTGTTCTCCATAGTGGCTGTATAAATTTACATTCCCACCAACAGTGCAAGATGGTCTCCTTTTCTCCACACCCTCTCTAGCGTTTACTGTTTGTAGATATTTTACGATGGCCATTATGACTGGTGTGAGGTGGTACCTCACTGTAGTTTTGATTTGCATTTCTCTAATGATAAGTGATGTTGAGCATCCTTTCATGTGTTTGTTGGCAATCTGTATATGTTCTTTGGAGAAATGTCTATTTAGTTTTTCTGTGCATTTTTGGATTGGGTTGTTTGGTTTTTGGATATTGAGCAGCATGTACTGCTTGCAAATTTTGGAGATTAATCCTATGTCAGTTGTTTCATTTGCAAATAACTTCTCACAATCTGAGGGTTCTCTTTTCATCTTGTTTATGTATTCCATTGCTGTGCAAAGGCTTTTAAGTTCCATTAGGTCCCATTTGTTTATTTTTGTTTTTATTTCCATATCTGTAGGAGGTGGGTCAAAAAGGATCGTGCCGTGATTTATGTCATAGAGTGTTCTGCCTATGTTTTCCACTAAGAGATTTAGTGTCTGGCCTGACATTTAGGCTTTAATCCATTTTGAGTTTATTTTTGTGTATGGTGTTATGGGGTGTTCTAATTTCACTCTTTTACATGTAGCTGTGCAGTTTTCCCAGCAACACTTATTGAAGAGGATGTCTTTTCTCCACTGTATATTCTTGCCTCCTTTATCAAAAATAAGGTGACCATATGTGCATGGGATTATCTCTGGGCTTTCTATCCTGATCCACTGATCAATATTTCTGTTTCTGTGCCAGTACCATACTGTCTTGATTACCGTGTAGCTTTGTAGTGTAGTCTGAAGTTCAGGAGCATGATTTCTCCAGCTCCGTTTTTCTTTCTCAAGGTTGCTTTGTCTATTTGGGATCTTCTGTGTTCCCATACAAATTGTGAAATTTTTTGTTCTATTTCTGTGAAAAATGACATTGGTCATTTGATGGGGATTGCATTCAATCTGTAGATTGCTTTGGGTAGTATTGTAATTTTCATAATGTTGATTCTTCCAATCCAAGAACATGGTATATCTCTCCATCTGTTTGTATCATCTTTAATTTCTTTCATCAGTGTCTTATAGTTTTCTGCATACAGTTCTTTTGCCTCCTTAGGTAGGCTTATTCCTAGATATTCTCTCCTTTTTGTTGCAATGGTAAATGAGGTGTTTCCTTAATTTCTCTTTGAGATTTTTCATCATTAGTGTATAGGAATGAAAGACATTTCTGTGCATTAACTTCGTATCCTGCTACTTTACCAAATTCTTTGATTAGCTATAGTAGTTTTCTGGGAGCATCTGTAGGATTCTCTATTATAATATTTAATCTGCAAACAGTGACAGCTTTACTTCTTCTTTTCTGTTTTGGATTATTGTATTTCTTTTTCTTCTCGGATTGCTGTGGCTAAAACTTCCAAAGCTATGTTGAATAATAAATGTGAGAGTGGACAACCTTGTCTTGTTCCTGATCTTAGAGGAAATGGTTTCAGTTTTTCAACATTGAGAATGATGCTGGCTATCAGTTTGTCGTATATAGCCTTTATTATGTTGAGGTAAGTTCCCTCTATGCCTACTTTCTGGAGGGTTTTTATCATAAGTGGGTGTGTAATTTGCTCAAAAGCTTTTTCTGCATCTATTGAGATGATTATATGGTTTTTATCCTTCAATTTGTTAATATGGTTTATCATATTGATTGATTTGCATACATTGAAGAATCCTTGCATTTCTGGGATAAACCCTACTTGATCATGTTTTAGGATCCTTTTAAAGTGCTGTTGGATTCTGTTTTCTAGTATTTTGCTGAGGACCTTTGTATCCATGCTCATCAGTGATATTGGCCAGTAGTTTTCTTTCTTTGTGACATTTTTGTCTGGTTTTGGTATCAGAGTGATGGTGGCTTCGTAGAATGCATTTGGGAGTGTTCCTCCCTCTGCTTTATTTTGGAAGAGTTTGAGAAGGATAAGTGTAAGCTCTTCTCTAAATGTTTGATAGTATTCGCCTGCGAAGCCATCTGGTCCTGGGCTTTTGTTTGTTGGAAGATTTTTAATCATGGTCTCAATTTCAGTGCTTGTGATTTGTCTGTTCATATTTTCTATTTCTTCCTGATTCAGTCTCAAAACGTTGTGCTTTTCTAGCAATTTGTCTATTTCTTCCAGGTTGTGCATTTTATTGGCATATAGTTGCTTGTAGCTATCTCTCGTGATCCTTTGTACTTCTGCAGTATCAGTTCTTAATTCTCCATTTTCCTTTCTAATTCTATTGATTTCAGTCTTTTCCCTTTTTTTTCTTGATGAGTGTGGCTAATGGTTTATCAGTTTTGTTTATCTTCTCAAAGAACCAGTTTTAGTTTTATTGATCTTTGCTATACTTCCTTACATTTCTTTTTCATTTATTTCTGATCTGATCATTATGATTTCTTTCCTTCTGCTAACTTTGGGGATTTTTTGTTCTTCTTTCTCTAATTGCTTTAGGTGTAAAGTTAGGTTGTGCATTTGAGATATTTCTCGTTTCTTGATGTAGGATTGTATTGATATAAACTTCCCTCTTAGAACTGCTTTTGCTGCATCCCATAGGTATTTCATTGTTGTGTTTTCATTGTCATTTGTTTCTAGGTAATGTTTGATTTCCCCTTTGATTTCTTCACTGATCTCTTGGTGATTTAGTCCATGTGTTTGTATTTCTTACAGATTTATTTTCCTGTAATTGATATCTAGTCTCATAGCATTGTGATCGGAAAAGATCCTTGATATGATTTCAAATTTCTTAAATATACCAGGGCTTGATTTGTGACCCAGAATATGATCTATACTGGAGAATGTTCCATGAGCACTTGAGAAGAAAGTGTATTCTGTTGTTTTTGGGTGGAATGTCCTTTAAATATAAATTAAGTCCGTCTTGTTTAATGTATCTTTTAAATCTTGTGTTTCCTTATTTATTTTAATTTTGGGTCATCAGTCCATTGGTGAAAGTGGGGTGTTAAAGTCCTTTACTATTGATTGTGTTACTGTAAATTTCCGCTTTTATGGCCGTTAGCATTTGCCTTATGTATTGAGGTGCTCCTATGTTGGGTGCATAAATATTCACAATTGTTATATCTTCTTCTTGGATTGATCCCTTGATCATTATGTAGTGTCCTTCTTTGTCTCTGGTAACATTGTTAATTTTAAAGTCTATTTTCTCTGATATGAGAATTGCTACTCCAGCTTTCTTTTGATTACCATTTGCATGTAATATCTTTTGCCCTCCCCTCACTTTCAATCTGTATGTGTCCCTAGGTCTGACGTGGGACTCTTTTAGACAGCATATATATGGGTCTTGTTTTTGTATCCATTCAGCCAGTCTATGTCTTTTGGTGGGAGCATTTAATCCATTTACAATTAAGGTAATTATCAACATGTATGTTCCTATTACCATTTTCTTAATTGTTTTGGGTTTGTTATTGTGGGTCTTTTCCTTCTCTTCTGCTTCCTGCCTAGAGAAGTTCCTTTAGAATTTATTGTAAAGCTGGTTTGCTGCTGCAGAATTCTCTTAGCTTCTGCTTGTCTGTAAAGTTTTTAATTTCTCTATTGAATCTGAATGGGATCCTTGCTGGGTAGAGTAATCGCGGCTCTAGTTTTTTCCCTTTCATCACTTTTAATATGTCCTGCCACTCCCTTCTGGCCTGCAGAGTTTCTGCTGAATGATCACCTGTTAACCTTGTGGGGATTGCATTGTATGTTATTTGTTGTTTTTCCTTTGCTGCTTTTAATATTCTTTCTTTGTATTTAGTTTTTGATAGTTTGATTAATATGTGTCTTGGCGTATTTCTCGTTCGATTTATCCTGTATTGGACTCTCTGTGCTTTCTGGACTTGATTGACTATTTCTGTTCCCATATTAGGGAAGTTTTAAACTATAATCTCTTCAAATATTTTCCCAGTCCCTTTCTTTTTCTCTTCTTCTGTGACTCCTTTAATTCGACTGTTGGTGTGTTTAGTGTTGTCTCAGAGGTCTCTAAGACTGTTCTGAATTCTTTTCATTCTTTTCTCTTTATTCTGCTCTGCAGTAGTTATTTCCACTATTTTATCTTCCAGGTTATTTATCCACATTTCTGCCTCAGTTATTCTTCTATTGGTTCCTTCTAAAGAATTTTTAATTTCATTTATTGTGTTGTTCATCATTGTTTGTTTGCTCGCTCTTTAGTTCTTATATGTTGTTAAACCTTTCTTGTATTTTTTCCACTCTATTTCCAAGAGTTTGGATCATATTTACTATCATTACTCTGAATTCTTTTTCAGGCAGACTTCCTATTTCCTCTGCATTTGCTTGATCTGGTGGGTTTTTACCTTGCTCTTTTATCTTCTGTGTGTTTGTCTGTCTTCTCATTTTGCTTAACTTACTGTGTTTGTGGTCTCATTTTCACAGGCTGCTCATTCATACTTCTCGTTGTTTTTGATGTCTGTCTCCCGTGGCTAAGGTTAACTCCGTGGGTTGTGTAGGCTTCTTGTTGGAGGGGAGTAATGACTGTTTTGGTGGATGAGGCTGGATCTTGTCTTCCTTGTGGGCAGGACCACGTCCGGTGGTGTGTTTTTGGGTGTTTGTGAACTTATTAAGATTTCAGGCTGCCTCTCTGTTAGTGGGTGGGTTGTATTCCTGTCTTTCTAGTTATTTGTTATAGGTTGTCCAGCATTGTAGCTTGCTCTTCGTTGAGTGATGCTGGGTCTTGGCATTGAGATGGAGATCTCTGGGAGAGCTTTTACCGTTTGATATTATGTTGAGCTGGGATGTTTCTGGTTGACCAGTGTCCTGAACTCGGCTCTCCCACCTCAGAGGCACAGGCCTATCACCCAGCCAGAACACCAAGACCCTGTCAGGCACATATCTCAGAGGAAAAGGAAGAAAAGAAGAAAGAAATAAATAAAGAAAATATAAAATAAAATAAAGTTATTAAAATAAAAAAATATTAAAAATTTAAAAAGTAAAATGTAATAAAAAAGAAAAAGAAAAGAAAGAAGAGAGCAACCAAACCAAAAAACAAATCCACCAATGATAACAAGTGCTAAAAACTATACTTTAAAAGAAAGAAAAAACAGACAGATAGAACCTTAGGAAAAAAGGTAAAAGCAAAGCTATACAAACAAAATCACACAAAAAAGCATGAACACTCACAAAAAAAGAGAAAAAGGAAAAATATCTATATATATTTTTAAAAGGAGGAGGAAGAGAGCAACAAAATCAATAAACAAATCTACCAATGATAATAAACTCTAAATACTAAACTAAGTTAAACAAAAAACCAGAAACAAATTAGGTGCAGAAATCAAACCCCAAGTCTACAATTGCTCCCAAAGTCCACCACCTCAATTTTGGGACGATTTGTTGTCTATTCAGGTATTCCATAGATGCAGGGTACATCAAATTGACTGTGGAGATTTATTCTGCTGCTCCTGAGGCTGATGGGTGAAATTTCCCTTTCTCGTGTTTGTCCGCACAGTTCCTGGGTTTCAGCTTTGGATTTGGCCCTGCCTCTGCATGTAGGTTGCCTGAGGACCTCTGTTCCCACACAGACAGGACTGGGTTAAAGTCCTGATTAGGGGGCTCTGGATCACTCAGACGGGGGGAGGGATGGGTATGGAATGTGGGGTGAGCCTGTGGTGGCAGAGGCCAGCGTGACTTTGCAGCAGCCTGAGGCACACCATATGTTATCCCGGGGAAGTTGTCCCTGGATCACAGGACCCTTGCAGTGGCAGGCTTCAGAGCCTCCAGGGAGGGGCAGTGTGAATTAGTGACCTGTGATTGCACACAGTCTCCTTGGTGGCTGTAGCAGCAGCCTTAGTGTCTCTTGCCCATGTCTGGTGTCCGTGCTGTTTGCCATGGCTTCTGGCCATTGCTGGAGCTCTTTTAGGTGGTGCTCTGAATCCCCTCTCCTCTTACACCCCAAAACAATGGTCTCTTGCCTCATAGGCAGTTCCAGACCTTTTCCTGGACTATCTCCCTGCTTACTGTGGTGCACTAGCCTCTTTCAGGCTGTGTTCACACAGCCAATCCCAGTCCTCTCCCTGGGATCTGACCTCCAAAACTGGACCCTCACCTCCCAGCCCCCACCTGTCCCGGCAAGTGAGCAGACAAGCCTCTCAGACTGGTGAGTGCTGGTTGGCACCAATCCTCTACGTGGGAATCTCTCCACTTTACCCTCTGCACTCCTGCTGCTGCGCTATCCTTCATGGCTCCCAAGTTCTCCCCCTGCAACCCCACATTTCTGACAGTGAAGGGGCTTCCTAATGTGTGGAAACTTTTCTCCTTCACTGCTCGCTCCCAGAGGTGCAGGATCCATCTTTTTTCTTTTCTCTCTGATTTTTCTTTTTTCCTTTGCCCTACCCCATACTTGGGGAGTTTCTTGCCTTTTGGGAAGTCTGAGGTCTTCTGCCCGTGTTCAGTAGGAGTTGTTCCACATGTAGATGTATTTATGATGTATTTGTGGGGAGAAAGGTGATCTCCACGTCTTACTCCTCTGCTATCTTGAAGTTCTCCCCTCTATTTTTTTATATGTAGTTTATTTCTTCTATGATCTTTATTATTTCTTTCCTTCTGCTGACTTTGGACATTGTTCTATTTTTTATAATTCTTTTTGGTGGTAGGTTAGGTTGTTAATTTGAGATTTTTCTTGTTTCTTGACGAAGGCCTGCATTGCTATAAACTTTCTTCTTAAAACGGCTTTTGGGGCAGAGGGGAAGATGGCGGAAGAGTAAGAAGCAGAGATCACCTTCCTCCCCACAGATACACCAGAAATACATCTACACGTGGAACAACTCCTACAGAACACCTACTGAAAGCTGGCAGAAGACCTCAGACCTCCCAAAAGGCAAGAAACTCCCCATGTACCTGGGTAGGGCAAAAGAAAAAAAGAGAAAACAGAGACAAAAGAATAGGCATGGCACCTGCACCAGTGAGAGGGAGCTGTGAAGGAGGAAAGGTTTCCACACACTAGGAAGCCCCTTCACAGGCAGAGACTACGGGAGGCAGAGGGGGAAGCTTTGGAGCCCCGGAGGAGAGCACAGCAACAGGGGTGCGGAGGGTAAAGCAGGGAGATTCCCACACAGAGGGTTGATGTCAACTGGCACTCACCAGCTGGAGAGGCTTGTCTGCTCAACCGCCAGGGCGGGCAGGGCTGCGAGCTGAGGCTCGGGCTTTGGTCGGAGCGCAGGGAGAGGACTGGGGTTGGCTGCGTGAACACAGCCTGAAGGGGTTAGTGCACCACGGCTAGCAGGGAGGGAGTCCGGGGAAAAGTCTGCACCTGCTGAAGAGGCAAGAGACTTTTTCTTCCCTCTTTATTTCCCGGTGTGCGAGGAAAGGGCTTTAAGAGCGCTGCTTAAAGGAACTCCAGAGACGAGCGTGAGCTGCGGTTAAAAGTGCAGACTCCAGAGACGGGCGTGAGAAGCGGCTAAAAGCGCGGACCCTAGAGATGGGCGCAAGCCACGGCTAAAAGTGCAGACCCAGAGATGGGCGGGAGACGCTAAGGATGCTGCTGCCACCACCAAGGGGCCTGTGTGTGAGCACAGGTCACTATCCCCACCCCTCTTCTGGGGAGCCTGTGCAGCCCACCACTGCCAGGTTCCCGGGATCCAGGGACAACTTCCCCGGGAGAATGCATGACGGGCCTCAGGCTAGTGCAACGTCATGCCAGCCTCTGCTGCCACAAGCCCGCCCCGCACACCGTGCCTCTCCCTTCCCCTGGCCTGAGTGCGCCAGAGCCCCCGAGTCAGCGGCTCCTTTAACCCCGTCCTGCCTCAGCAGAAAACAGACGCCCTCCAGTGACCTGCACGCAGAGGCTGGGCAAATCCAAAGCTGAGCCCCTGTGAGCTGTGAGAACAAAGAAGAGAAGGGGAAGTCTCTCCCAGCGGTCTCAGAAGCAGCGGATTGAAGTTCCACAATCAACTTGATATACCCTGCATCTGTGGAATACATGAATAGACAATGAATTATTTTTATTTTTTTAATAATTAATTTTAATAACTTTATTATACTTTACCTTCATTCTTTCTTTCTTTCCTTCTTTCTTTCTTTCTTTCCTTCTTTCTTTCTTTCTTTCTTTCTTTCTTTCTTTCTTTCTTTCTTTCTTTCTTCTTTCTTTCTTTCTTTTTTCTTTCTTTCTTTCTTTTCTTCCTTCCCTCCTTTAGAAAACGAATCATCCCAAATTGAGGAGGTGGACATTGAGAGCAAGATTTATGATTTTTTCCCCTTTACCTCCTTTTGTGAGGGTGGATGTGTATGCTTCTGTGTAAGATGTTGTCTGTATAGCTTTGCTTCCACCATTTGTCCTACGGTTCTATCAGTCAGGTATTTTTTTCTAAATAATTATTTTTTAATTTAATAACTTTATTATATTTTATTTTATTTTACTGTATCTTTTTTCTTTCTATTTTCCTTCCTTCCCTCCTTCCTTCCTTCCTTCCTCCCTCCCTCCCACCCTGCTTCCTTTCCTTCTTTTACTCTTTCTTTCTTTCTTCCTTCCTTCCCTCTTTTCTTTCCTTCTTTCTTTCATTCTTTCTTTCTTTCTTCTTTCATTCTTTCTTTCTTCTTTCTTACTTTCTTTCTTTTTTCCTACTTCTACTAATTATGTCTCTCTACTTTTTCTCCCTTTGATTCTGAGCCACGTGGATGAAATGCACTTCAGGCTGCAGCCAGGAGTGAGTACTGTGCCTCTGAGGTGGGAGAGCCAACTTCAGGACACTGGTCAACAAGACACCTCCCAGCTCTACATAAAATCAAGTGGTGAAAATATCCCAGAGATATCGATCTCAACACCAGCACCCAGCTTCACTCAACGACCAGCAAGCTACAGTGCTACACAACCTATACCAAACAACTAGCAAAAGAGGAGCACAACACAACCCATTAGCAGAGAGGCTGCCTAAAATCATAATAAATCCACAGACACCCCAAAACACGCCACAAGACGTGGACCTGCTCACTAGAGAGACAAGATCCAGCCTCATCCACCACAACACAGGCACTAGTCCCCTCCACCAGGAAGCCTACACAACCCACTGAACCAACCTTAGCCACTGGAGACAGACATCAAAAACAGCGGGAACTACGAACCTGCAGTCTGCAAAAAGGAGACCCCAAATACAATAAGATAAGCAAAATGAGAAGACAGAAAAACACACAGCAGATGAAGGAGTAAGATAAAAATGCATGAGACTTAACAAATGAAGAGGAAATAGGCAGTTGACCTGAAAAAGAATTCAGAATAACGATAGTAAAGATGATCCAAAATCTTGGAAATAGAATGGACAAAATGCAAGAAACATTTAACAAGGACCTAGTAGAAATAAAGATGAAACAAGCAACGGTGAACAATACAATCAATGAAATGAAAAAGACTCTAGATGGGATCAATAGCGGAATAACTGAGGCAGAAGAATGGAGAAGTGACCTGGAAGTTAAAATAGTGGAAATAACTACTGCAGAGCAGAATAAAGAAAAAGAATGAAAGGAACTGAGGACAATCTCAGAGACCACTGGGACAACATTAAATGCACCAACATTCAAATTATTGGGGTTCCAGAAGAAGAAGAGAAAAAGAAAGGGACTGAGAAAATATTTGAAGTGATTATAGATGAAAATTTCCCTAATATGGGAAAGGAAATAGTTAATCAAGTCCAGGAAGCACAGAGAGTCCCATACAGTATAAATCCAAGGAGAAATACGCCAAGACACATATTAATCAAACTGTCAAAATTTAAATACAAAGAAAGCATTTTAAAAGCAGCAAGAGATAAACAACAAATAACACACAAGGGAATCCCCATAAGGTTAACAGCTGATCTCTCAGCAGAAACTCTGCAACCAAGAAGGGAGTGGCAGGACATACTGAAAGTGATGAAGGAGAAAAACCTGCAACCAAGGTTACTCTACCCAGCAAGGATCTCATTCAGATTTGATGGCGAAATTAAAACCTTTACAGACAAGCAAAAGCTGAGAGAGTTTAGCACCACCAAACCAGCTTTACAACAAATGCTAAAGGAACTTATCTAGGCAAGAAACACAAAAGAAAGAAAAGACCTATAATAACGCAACCAAACAATTTAGAAAATTGGAATAGGAATATACATATTGATAATTACCTTAAATGTAAATGGACTAAATGCTCCCACCAAAAGACACAGATTGGCTGAATGGATACAAAAACAAGACCCATATATATGCTGTCTACAGGAGACCCACTTCAGACCTAGAGACATATACAGACTGAAAGTAAGGGGATGGAAGAAGATATTCCATGCAAATGGAAACCAAAAGAAAGCTGGAGTAGCAATTCTCATATGAGAGAAAATAGACTTTAAAATAAAGACTGTTAGAAGAAACAAAGAAGAACACTACATAATGATAAAGGGATTGACCCAAGAAGAAGATATAAAAATTGTAAACATTTATGAACCCAACATAGGAGCACCTCAATACATAAGGCAAATACTAACAGCCATAAAATGGGAAATCGACAGTAACACATTCATAGTAGGGGACTTTAACACCCCACTTTCACCAATGGGCATATCATCTAAAATGAAAATAAATTAGGAAACACAAGCTTTAAATGATACATTAAACAAGATGGACTTAATTGATATTTATAGGACATTCCATAAAAAAACAACAGAATACACATTTTTCTCAAGTGCTCACGAACATTCTCCAGGATAGACCATATCTTGGGTCACAAATCAAGCCTTCATAAATTTAAGAAAATTGAAATTGTATCAAGTATCTTTTCCGACCGCAACACCATGAGACTAGATATCAGTTACAGGAAAAGTTCTTTATAAAATACAAACACATGGATGCTAAACAATACACTACTTAATAACGAAGTGATCACTGAAGAAATCAAAGAGGAAATCAAAAAATACCAAGAGGGGGGAAGGCGGAAGATGGTGGAAGAGTAAGACGCGGAGATCACCTTCCTCCCCACAGATACACCAGAAATACATCTACACGTGGAACAACTCCTACAGAACACCTACTGAAGGCTGGCAGAAGACCTCAGACCTCCCAAAAGGCAAGAAACTCCCCATGTACCTGGGTAGGGCAAAAGAAAAAACAGAGACAAAAGAATAGGGACGGCACCTGCACCAGTGGGAGGGAGCTGTGAAGGAGGAAAAGTTTCCACACTCTAGGAAGCCCCTTCGCGGGCGGAGACTGCGGGAGGCGGAGGGGGGAGCTTCGAAGCTGCGGAGGAGTGCACAGCAACGGGTGTGGAGGGCAAAGCGGGGAGATTCCCGCACAGAGGATCGGTGCCGACCGGCACTCACCAGCTCGAGAGGCTTGTCTGCTCACCCGCCGGGGCGGGCGGGGCTGCGAGCTGAGGCCGGAGCGCAGGGAGAGGACTGGGGTTGGCGGCTTGAACACAGCCTGAAGGGGTTAATGCACCACAGCTAGCCGGGAGGGATTCCGGGGAAAACCCTGCACCTGCAGAAGAGGCAGGAGACTTTTCCTTCCCTCTTTGTTTCCTGGGGCGTGAGGAGAGGGGTTTAAGAACGCTGCTTAAAGGAACTCCAGAGACGGGCGCGAGCCGCGGCTAAAAGCGCGAACCCCAGAGACGGGCGCGAGCCGCGCCTGAAAGCGCGGACCCCAGAGACGGGCGCGAGCCGCGGCTGAAAGCGCGGAATCCAGAGACG
>NW_020838063.1:1953633-2104472 GCF_003676395.1 Aethalodelphis obliquidens
CGGCTGAAAGCGCGGACCCCAGAGGCGGGCGGGAGAAGTTAGGGCTGCTGCTGCCGCCACCGAGGGGCCTGTGTGCGAGCACGGGTCACTCTCCACACCCCTCTTCCGCGGAGCCTGTGCAGCCCGCCACTGCCGGGTTCCCGGGATCCAGGGACAACTTCCCCGGGAGAGCGCACAGCGCGCCTCAGGCTGGTGCAAAGTCACGCCGGCCTTTGCCACCGCAGGCCCGCCCCGCACTCTGTGCCCCTCCGTCCCCGCCGGCCTGAGTGCGCCAGAGCCCCCAATCAGCGGCTCTTTTAACCCCATCCTGTCTGAGCAAAAGACAGACGCCCTCCAGCGATCTACACGCAGAGGCAGGGCCAAATCCAAAGCTTAGCCCTGGGAGCTGTGAGAACAAAGAAGAGAAAGGGAAATCTCTCCCAG
Source organism: Aethalodelphis obliquidens (assembly GCF_003676395.1). Lineage (NCBI taxonomy): Eukaryota > Metazoa > Chordata > Mammalia > Artiodactyla > Delphinidae > Aethalodelphis > Aethalodelphis obliquidens. Next base: position 1,954,057 of record NW_020838063.1, read on the forward strand.
CAGCCTAAGAAGCAGCGGATTAAAGCTCCACAATCAACTTGATGTACCCTGCATCTGTGGAATACCTGAATAGACAACCAATCATCCCAAATTAAGGAAGTGGACTTTAGGAGCAAGATCTATGATTTTTTCCCCTTTCCTCTTTTTGTGAATGTGTATGTGTATGCTTCTGTGTGAGATCTTGTCTGTATAGTCTTGCTTCCACCATTTGTCCTAGGGTTCTATCCGTCCATGTTTTTTTTTTAAAATTTTTTTTTCTTAATAATTAATTTTAAAAACCTTATTATACTTTACCTTCGTTCTTTCTTTCTTTCTTTCTGTCCTTCCTTCCCTCCTTTAGACAACGAATCATCCCAAATTGAGGAGGTGGTCTCTGACAGCAAGATTTAGGATTTTTCCCCATTTACCTCTTTTAGTGAGGGTGTATGTGTATGCTTCTGTGTAAGATTTTGTCGGTATAGCTTTGCTTCCAACATTTGTCCTAAGGTTCTTTCCGTCCCTTTTTTTTTTTTGTTTTTTTTTTCTAAATAAGAATTTTTTAATTCAATAACTTTATTATACTTTATTTTATTTTTACTGTATCTTCTTTCTTTCTGTCTTTTTTCCTTCTTTCCCTCCTTCCTTCCTTCCTCCCTCCCTCCCTCCTTTCTTTCCTTCTTGCCTTCTTTCCTTCTTTGCTTCTTTCTTTCTTTCTTCCTTCCTTCCGACCCTCCTTTCCTTCTTTCTTTCCTCATACTTCTACTAATTCCCTCTACTTTTTTTCCCTTTTATCCTGAGCCTGTGGATGAAAAGCTTTTGGTGCTCCAGCCAGGAGGCAGGGCTCTGCCTCTGAGGTAGGACAGCCAACTTCAGGACACTGATCAACAAGAGACCTCTCAGCTCCACATAATATCAAACGGCGAAAATCTCCCAGAGACCTCCATCTTAACACCAGCACCCAGCTTCACTCAATGACCAGCAAGCCACAGTGCTGGAAAACCTATGCCAAACAACTAGCAAAACAGGAACACAACCCCACCCATTAGCAGAGAGGCTGCCTGAAATCATAATAAGGCCACAGACACCCCCAAACACACCACCAGACGTGAACCTGCCCACTAGAGAGACAAGATCCAGCCTCATCCACCACAACACAGGCACTAGCCCCCTCCACCAGGAAGCCTACACAACCCACTGAACCAACCTTAGCCACTGGAGACAGACATCAAAAACAGGAGGAACTACAAACCTGCAGCCTGCAAAGGAGACCCCAAACACAGTAAGATAAGCAAAATGAGAAGACAGAAAAACACACAGCAGATAAAGGAGCAAGATAAAAATGCACCAGACCTAACAAATGAAGAGGAAATAGGCAGTCTACCTGAAAGAGAATTCAGAATAATGATAGTAAGGTTGATCCGAAATCTTGGAGATAGAATGGACAATAGATTGGACAAAATGCAAGAATCAGTTAACAAGGACCTAGAAGAACTAAAGATGAAACAAGCAACGATGAACAACACAATAAATGAAATTAAAAGTACTCTAGATGGGATCAATAGCAGAATAACTGAGGCAGAAGAACGGATAAGTGACCTGGAAGATAAAATAGTGGAAATAACTACTGCAGAGCAGAATAAAGAAAAAAGAATGAAAAGAACTGAGGACAGTCTCAGAGACCTCTGGGACAACATTAAACGCACCAACATTCGAATTATAGGGGTTCCAGAAGAAGAAGAGAAAAAGAAAGGGACTGAGAAAATATTTGAAGAGATTATAGTTGAAAACTTCCCTAATATGGGAAAGGAAATAGTTAATCAAGTCCAGGAAGCACAGAGAGTCCCATACAAGATAAATACAAGGAGAAATACGCCAAGACACATATTAATCAAACTGTCAAAAATTAAATACAAAGAAAGCATATTAAAAGCAGCAAGGGAAAAACAACAAATAACACATAAGGGAATCCCCATAAGGTTAACAGCTGATCTCTCAGCAGAAACCCTACAAGCCAGAAGGGAGTGGCAGGACATACTGAAAGTGATGAAGGAGAAAAACATGCAGCCAAGACTACTCTACCCAGCAAGGATCTCATTCAGATTTGATGGAGAAATTAAAACCTTTACAGACAAGCAAAAGCTGAGAGAGTTCAGCACCACCAAACCAGCTTTACAACAAATGCTAAAGGATCTTCTCTAGGCAAGAAACACAAGAGAAGGAAAAGACCTATAATAACGAACCCAAAACAATTTAGAAAATGGGAATAGGAACATACATATCTATAATTACCTTAAATGTAAATGGACTAAATGCTCCCACCAAAAGACACAGATTAGCTGAATGGATACAAAAACAAGACCCTTATATATGCTGTCTACAAGAGACCCACTTCAGACCTAGAGACACATACAGACTGAAAGTAAGGGGATGGAAAAAGATATTCCATGCAAATGGAAGCCAAAAGAAAGCTGGAGTAGCAATTCTCATATCAGACAAAATAGACTTTAAAATAAGGACTATTAAAAGAGACAAAGAAGGACACTACATAATGATCAAGGGATCGATCCAAGAAGAAGATATAACAATTGTAAATATTTATGCACCCAACATAGGAGCACCTCAATACATAAGGCAAATACTAACAGCCATAAAAGGGGAAATCGACAGTAACACATTCATAGTAGGGGACTTAAACACCCCACTTTCACCAATGGACAGATCATCCAAAATGAAAATAAATAAGGAAACACAAGCTTTAAATGATACATTAAACAAGATGGACTTAATTGATATTTATAGGACACTCCATCCAAAAACAACAGAATACACATTTTTCTCAAGTGCTCATGGAACATTCTCCAGGATAGATCATATCTTAGGTCACAAATCAAGCCTTGGTAAATTTAAGAAAATTGAAATTGTATCAAGTATCTTTTCTGACCACAACGCCATGAGACTAGATATCAATTACAGGAAAAGATCTGTAAAAAATACAAACACATGGAGGCTAAACAATACACTACTTAATAATGAAGAGATCACTGAAGAAATCAAAGAGGAAATCAAAAAATACCTAGAAACAAATGACAATGGAGACACAACGACCCAAAACCTATGGGATGCAGCAAAAGCAGTTCTAAGGGGGAAGTTTATAGCAATACAAGCCCACCTTAAGAAGCAGGAAACATCTCGAATAAACAACCTATCCTTGCACCTCAAGCAATTAGAGAAAGAAGAACAAAAAAACCCCAAAGCTAGCAGAAGGAAAGAAATCATAAAAATCAGATCAGAAATAAATGAAAAAGAAATGAAGGAAACAATAGCAAAGATCAATAAAACTAAAAGCTGGTTCTTTGAGAAGATAAACAAAATAGATAAACCACTAGCCAGACTCATCAAGAAAAAAAGGGAGAAGACTCAAATCAATAGAATTAGAAATGAAAAAGGAGAGGTAACAACTGACACTGCAGAGATAAAAGAGATCATGAGAGATTACTACAAGCACCTCTATGCCAATAAAATGGACAATCTGGAAGAAATGGACAAATTCTTAGAAATGCAAAACCTGCCAAGACTGAATCAGGAAGAGATAGAAAATATGAACAGACCAATCACAAGCACTGAAATTGAAACTGTGATTAAAAATCTTCCAACAAAGAAAAGCCCAGGACCAGATGGCTTCACAGGCGAATTCTATCAAACATTTAGAGAAGAGCTAACACCTATCCTTCTCAAACTCTTCCAAAATATAGCAGAGGGAGGACCACTCCCTAACTCCTTCTACGAGGCCACCATCACCTTGATACCAAAACCAGACAAGGATGTCACAAAGAAAGAAAACTACAGGCCAATATCACTGATGAACATAGATGCAAAAATCCTCAACAAAATACTAGCAAACAGAATCCAACAGCACATTAAAAGGATCATACACCATGATCAAGTGGGGTTTATTCCAGGAATGCAAGGATTCTTCAATATACGCAAATCTATCAATGTGATAAACCATATTAACAAATTGAAGGAGAAAAACCATATGATCATCTCAATAGATGCAGAGAAAGCTTTTGACAAAATTCAACACCCATTTATGATAAAAACCCTGCAGAAAGTAGGCATAGAGGGAACTTTCCTCAACATAATAAAGGCCATATATGACAAGCCCACAGCAAACATCATCCTCAATGGTGAAAAACTGAAAGCATTTCCACTAAGATCAGGAACAAGACAAGGTTGCCCACTCTCACCACTATTATTCAACATTGTTTTGGAAGTTTTAGCCACAGCAATCAGAGAAGAAAAGGAAATAAAAGGAATCCAAATTGGAAAAGAAGAAGTAAAGCTGTCACTGTTTGCAGATGACATGATCCTATACATAGAGAACCCTAAAGGTGCTACCAGAAAACTACTAGAGCTAATCAATGAATTTGGTAAAGTGGCAGGATACAAAATTAATGCACAGAAATCTCTGGCATTCCTATATACTAATGATGAAAAATCTGAAAGTGAAATCAAGAAAACACTCCCATTTACCATTGCAACAAAAAGAATAAAATATCTAGGAATAAACCTACCTAAGGAGACAAAAGACCTGTATGCAGAAAATTATAAGACACTGATGAAAGAAATTAAAGATGATATAAATAGATGGAGAGATATACCATGTTCTTGGATTGGAAGAATCAACATTGTGAAAATGACTCTACTACCCAAAGCGATCTATAGATTCAATGCAATCCCTATCAAACTACCACTGGCATTTTTCACAGAACTAGAACAAAAAATTTCACAATTTGTATGGAAACACAAAAGACCCCGAATAGCCAAAGCAATCTTGAGAACGAAAGAAGGAACTGGAGGAATCAGGCTCCCTGACTTCAGACTATACTACAAAGCTACAGTCATCAAGACGGTATGGTACTGGCACAAAAACAGAAAGATAGATCAATGGAACAGGATAGAAAGCCCAGAGATAAACCCATGCACATATGGACACCTTATCTTTGATAAAGGGGGCAGTAATGTACAATGGAGAAAGGACAGCCTCTTCAATAAGTGGTGCTGGGAAAACTGGACAGGTACATGTAAAAGTATGAGATTAGATCACTCCCTAACACCATACACAAAAATAAGCTCAAAATGGATTAAAGACCTAAATGTAAGGCCAGAAACTATCAAACTCTTAGAGGAAAACATAGGCAGAACACTCTATGACATAAATCAAAGCAAGATCCTTTCTGACCCACCTCCTAGAGTAATGGAAATAAAAACAAAAATAAACAAATGGGACCTAATGAAACTTCAAAGCTTTTGCACAGCTAAGGAAACCATAAACAAGACCAAAAGACAACCCTCAGAATGGGAGAAAATATTTGCAAATGAAGCAACCGACAAAGGATTAATCTCCAAAATTTACAAGCAGCTCATGCAGCTCAATAACAAGAAAACAAACAACCCAATCCAAAAATGGGCAGAAGACCTAAATAGACATTTCTCCAAAGAAGATATACAGACTGCCAACAAACACATGAAAGAATGCTCAACATCATTAATCATTAGAGAAATGCAAATCAAAACTACAATGAGATATCATCTCACACCAGTCAGAATGGCCATCATCAAAAAATCTAGAAACAATAAATGCTGGAGAGGGTGTGGAGAAAAGGGAACCCTCTTGCACTGCTGGTGGGAATGTGAATTGGTTCAGCCACTATGGAGAACAGTATGGAGGTTCCTTAAAAAACTACAAATAGAACTACCATATGACCCAGCAATCCCACTACTGGGCATATACCCTGAGGAAACCAAAATACAAAAAGAGTCATGTACCAAAATGTTCATTGCAGCTCTATTTACAATAGCCCGGAGATGGAAACAACCTAAGTGCCCATCATCGGATGAATGGATAAAGAAGATGTGGCACATATATACAATGGAATATTACTCAGCCATAAAAAGAAACGAAATTGAGCTATTTGTAATGAGGTGGATAGACCTAGAGTCTGTCATACAGAGTGAAGTAAGTCAGAAAGAAAAAGACAAATACCGTATGCTAACACATATATATGGAATTTAAGAAAAAAATGTCATGAAGAACCTAGGGGTAAAGCAGGAATAAAGACGCAGACCTCTTAGAGAACGGACTTGAGGTTATGGGGAGGGGGAAGGGTGAGCTGTGACAGGGCGAGAGAGAGTCATGGGCATATACACACTAACAAACGCAGTAAGGTAGATAGCTAGTGGGAAGTAGCCGCATGGCACAGGGATATTGGCTCGGTGCTTTGTGACAGCCTGGAGGGGTGGGATGGGGAGGGTGGGAGGGAGGGAGACGCAACAGGGAAGACATATGGGAACATATGTTTATGTATGACTGATTCACTTTGTTATAAAGCAGAAACTAACACACCATTGTAAAGCAATTATACCCCAATAAAGATGTTAAAAAAAAAAAATACCAAGAAACAAATGACAATGGAGACACAATGACCCAAAAGCTATGTGATGTAGCAATAGCAGTTCTAAGAGGGAAGTTTATAGCAATACCAGCCCACCTTAAGAAGCAGAAAATATGTCGAACAAACAACCTAACCTTGCACCTCAAGCAATTGGAGAAAGAAGAACAAAAAAACCCAAAGTAGGCAAATGGAAAGAAATCATAAACATCAGATCAGAAATAAATGAAAAAGAAATGATGGAAACAATAGCAAAGATCAATAAAACTAAAAGCTGGTTCTTTGAGAAGATAAACAAAATAGGTAAACCATTAGCCAAACCCATCAAGAAAAAAAGGGAGAAGATTCAAATCAATAGAATTAGAAATGAAAAAGGAGAAGTAACAACTGACACTGCAGAAATAAAAAAGATCATGAGAGATTACTACAAGTAACTCTATGCCAAAAAATGGACAATCTGGAAGAAATGGACAAATTTTTAGAAATGCACAACCTGCCAAGACTGAATCAGGAAGAAATAGAAAATAGGAACAGACCAATCACAAGCACTGAAGTTGAAACTGTGATTAAAAATCTTCCAACAAAGAAAAGCCCAGGACCAGATGGCTTCACAGGCGAATTCTATCAAACATTTAGAGAAGAGCTAACACCTATCCTTCTCAAACTCTTCCAAAATATAGCAGAGGAACACTCCCCAATTCCTTCTACGAGGCCACCATCGCCTTGATGCCAAAACCAGACAAGGATGTCACAAAGAAAGAAAACTACAGGCCAATATCACTGACGAACATAGATGCAAAAATCCTCAACAAAATACTAGCAAACAGAATCCAACAGCACATTAAAAGGGTCATACAACATGATCAAGTGGGGTTTATTCCAGGAATGCAAGGATTCTTCAATATATGCAAAGCTATCAATGTGATAAACCATATTAAAAAATTGAGGGAGAAAAACCATATGATGATCTCAATAGATGCAGAGAAAGCCTTTGACAAAATTCAACACCAATTTATGATAAAAACCCTGCAGAAAGTAGGCATAGAGGGAACTTTCCTCAACATAATAAAGGCCATATATGACAAACTCACAGCCAACATCATCCTCAATGGTGAAAAACTGAAAGCATTTCCACTAAGATCAGGAACAAGACAAGGTTGCCCACTCTCACCACTCTTATTCAACATAGTTTTGGAAGTTTTAGCCACAGCAATCAAAGAAGAAAAGGAAATAAAAGGAATCCAAATCGGAAAAGAAGAAGTAAAGCTGTCACTGTTTGCAGATGACATCATATTATACATAGGGAATCCTAAAGATGCTACAAGAAAACTACTATAGCTAATCAATGAATTTGGAAAAGTAGCAGGATACAAAATTAATGCACAGAAATCTCTTGCATTTCTATACACTAATGATGAAAAATCTGAAAGTGAAATCAAGAAAACACTCCCACTTAGTATTGCAACAAAAGAATAAAATATATAGGAATAAAAATACCTAAGGAGACAAAAGACCTATATGCAGAAAAGTATAAGACACTCATGAAAGAAATTAAAGATGATACAAATAGTTGGAGAGATATACCATGTTCTTGGATTGGAAGAATCAACATTGTGAAAATGACTCTACTACCCAAAGCAATCTATAGATTCAATGCAATCCCTATCAAACTACCACTGGCATTTTTCACAGAACTAGAACAAAAAATTTCACAATTTGTATGGAAACACAAAAGACCCCAAATAGCCAAAGCAATCTTGAGAATGAAAAACGGAGCTGCAGGAATCAGGCTCCCTGACTTCAGACTATACTACAAAGCTACAGTAATCAAGAGAGTATGGTACTGGCAGAAAAACAGAAAGATAGATCAAAGGAACAGGATAGAAAGCCCAGAGATAAACCCACACACATATGGTCCCCTTATCTTTGATGAAGAAGGCAGGAATGTACAGTGGAGAAAGGACTGCCTCTTCAATAAGTGGTGCTGGGAAAACTGGACAGCTACATGTAAAATTATGAGATTAGACACATGCTCGAAGATGGAGGAAGAGTAAGACATGGAAATCACCTTCCTCCCCACAGATACACCAGAAATACATCTACACGTGGAACAACTCCTACAGAACACCTACTGAATGTTGGCCGAAGATCTCAGACCTCCCAAAAGGCAAGAAACTCCCCACGTACCTGGGTAGGGCAAAAGAAAAAAGAGAGGCAAAAGAATAGGCATGGCACCTGCACCAGTGGGAGGGAGCTGTGAAGGAGGAAAGGTTTCCACACACTAGGAAGCCCCTTCACAGGCGGAGATTGTGGGAGGCGGAGGGGGGAGTTTGGAGCCACAGAGGACAGCACAGCAACAGCGGTGTGGAGGGCAAAGCGGGGAGATTCCCGCACAGAGGATCGGTGCCGACCGGCACTCACCAGCCCGAGAGGCTTCTCTGCTCACCCGCAGCGGCAGGCGGGGCTGCGAGCTGAGGTTCGGGCTTCGGTTGGAGCACAGGGAGAGGACTGGGGTCGGTGGCTTGAACACACCCTGGAGGGGTTAGTGCACCACGGCTAGCCGGGAGGGAGTCCGGGTAAAAGTCTGCACCTGCCGAAGAAGCAAAAGACTTTTTCTTCCCTCTTTGTTTCCTGGTGCACGAGGAGAGGAGTTTAAGAGCGCTGCTTAAAGGAACTCCAGAGAGGGGCACGAGCCGCTGCTGAAAGCATGAACCGGAGAGACAGGCGCGAGCCGCAGCTAAAAGCGTGAACCCCAGAGACGGGCGTGAGCCGTGGCTAAAACGCAGACCCGCGGGTCGGACGCAAGCTGCGGCTAAAAACGTGGATACCAGATACAGGCGCAAGCCACGGCTAGAAGCACGGACCCCAGAGATGAGCGGGAGACGCTAAGGATGCTGCTGCCACAGCCAAGGGGCCTGTGTACGAGCCTAGGTCACTATCCACACCACTATTCCGGGGCAACTGTGCAGCCCGCCACTGCCAGGTTCCCGGGATCCAGGGACAACTTCCCCGGGAGAACGCACGACGGGCCTCAGGCTGGAGCAACGTCATGCCGGCCTCTGCCATCACAGGCCCGCCCCGCACACCGTTCACCTCCCTCTACCTGGCCTGAGTGGGCCACAGCCCCTGAATCAGTGGCTCCTTTAACCCCGTCCAGTCTGAGCAAAAAACAGACGCCCTCCAGCGACCTACATGCAGAGGCAGGGCCAAATCCAAAGCTGAGCCCCTGTGACCTGTGAGAACAAAGAAGAGAAAGTGAAATCTCTCCCAGCAGCCTCAGAAACAGAGGATTAAAGCTCCACAATCAACTTGATGTACCCTGCATCTGTGGAATACATGAATAGACAATGACTCATCCCAAATTGAGGAGGTGGACTTTGAGAGCAAGATCTATGATTTTTTCCCCTTTTCCTCTTTTTGTGAATGTGTATGTGTATGCTTCTTGTGAGAACTTGTCTGTATAGCTTTGCTTCCACCATTTGTCCTAGGGTTCTATCTGTACATTGTTTTGTTTTTTAAAAATTTTTTCTTAATAATTAATTTTAATAACTTTATTATACTTTACATTCTTTCTTTCTTTCTTTCTTTCCTTCCTACCCTCCTCTAGACAAGGAATCATCCCAAATTGAGGAGGTGGACTTTGAGAGCAAGATTTATGATTTTTCCCCTTTACCTCTTTTTGTGAGGGTGTATGTTTATGCTTCTGTGTAAGATTTTGTCTGTATAACTTTGTTTCCACCATTTGTCCTAAGGTTTATTCGTCCCTTGTTTTTCTTTCTAAATCATTATTTTTTAATTCAATAACTTTATCATACTTTATTTTATTTCACTGTATCTTCTTTCTTTCTCTCTTTTTTCCTCCCTTCTCTCCTTCCTTAATTCCTCCCTCCCTCCCTCCCTCTCTCCTTTCTTTCTTTCTTGCCTTCTTTCCTTCTGTTCTTCTTTCTTTCTTTCTATCATTCTTTCTTCCTTCCTTCCCTCCTTTCTTTCTTACTTTCTTCCTACCTCTACGAATTCACTGTACTTTTTCTCCCTTTTATTCTGAGCCGTGTGGATGAAAGGCTCTTGGTACTCCAGCCAGGAGTCAGCGCTCTGCCTCTGAGGTGGGAGAGCCAACTTCAGGACACTGGTCAACAAGAGACCTCCCAGCTCCACATAATATCAAATGGCGAAAATCTCCCAGAGACCTCCATCTTAAGACCAGCACCCAGATTCATTTAACGACCAGCAAGCTACAGTGCTGGACAACCTATGCCAAACAACTAGCAAAAGAGGAGCACAACACAACCCATTAGCAGAGAGACTGCCGAAAATCATAAGTCCACAGACACCCCAAAACACACCACCAGACGTGGACCTGCTCACTAGAGAGACAAGATCCAGCCTCATCCACCACAACACAGGCACTAGTCCCCTCCACCAGGAAACCTACACAACCCACTGAACCAACCTTAGCCACTGGAGACAGACATCAAAAACAGCGGGAACTACGAACCTGCAGTCTGCAAAAAGGAGACCCCAAACACAATAAGATAAGCAAAATGAGAAGACAGAAACACACCACAGATGAAGGAGCATGATAAAAATGCACAAGACCTAACAAATGAAGAGGAAATAGGCAGTTGACCTGAAAAAGAATTCAGAATAATGATAGCGAAGATGATCCAAAATCTTGGAAATAGAATAGACAAAATGCAAGAAACATTTAACAAGGACCTAGAAGAAATAAAGATGAAACAAGCAACGATGAACAACACAATAAATGAAATGAAAAAGACTCTAGATGGGATCAATAGCAGAATAACTGAGGCAGAAGAATGGATAAGTGACCTGGAAGATAAAATAGTGGAAATAACCACTGCAGAGCAGAATAAAGAAAAAGAATGAAAAGAACTGAGGACAGTCTCAGAGACCTCTGGGACAACATTAAATGCACCAACATTCGAATTATACGGGTTCCAGAAGAAGAAGAGGAAAAGAACGGGACTGAGAAAATATTTGGAGAGATTATAGTTGAAAACTTTCCTAATATGGGAAAGGAAATAGTGAATCAAGTCCAGGAAGCACAGAGAGTCCCATACAGAATAAATCCAAGGAGAAATGCACCAAGACACATATTAATCAAACTGTCAAAAACTAAATACAAAGAAAGCATATTAAAAGCAGCAAGGGAAAACCCACAAATAACACACAAGGGAATCCCCATAAGGTTAACAGCTGATCTCTCAGCAGAAACTCTGCAAGCCAGAAGGGAGTGGCAGGACATACTGAAAGTGATTAAGGAGAAAAACCTGCAACCAAGATTACTCTACCCAGCAAGGATCTCATTCAGATTTGATGGCGAAATTAAAACCTTTACAGACAAGCAAAAGCTGAGAGAGTTCAGCACCACCAAACCAGCTTTATAACAACTGCTAAAGGAACTTCTCTAGACAAGAAACACAAGCGAAGGAAAAGACCTATAATAACGAACCCAAAACAATTTAGAAAAAGGCAATAGGAACATACATATTGATAATTACTTTAAATGTAAATGGATTAAATGCTTCCACCAAAAGACACAGATTGGCTGAATGGATACAAAAACAAGACGCGAATTTATTCTGTCTAAAAGAGACCCACTCCAGACCTAGAGACACATAAGACTGAAAGTAAGGGGATGGAAAAAGATATTCCATGCAAATGGAAACTGAAACAAAGCTGGAGTAGCAATTCTCATACCAGACAAAATAGACTTTAAAATAAAGACTATTAGAAGAGACAAAGAAGGACACTACATAATGATCAAGGGATCGATCCAAGAAGATATAGCAATTGTAAATATTTATGCAACCAACATAGGAGCACCTCAATACATAAGGCAAAAACTAACAGCCCAAACGGGGGAAATCGACAGTAACATATTCATAGTAGCGGACTTTAACACCCCACTTTCACCAATGGACAGATCATACAAAATGAAAATAAATAAGGAAACACAAGCTTTAAATGATACATTAAACAACATGGACTTAATTGATATTTATAGGACATTCCATCCAAAAACAACAGATACACATTTTTCTGAACTGCTCATGGAACATTCTACAGGATAGATCATATCTTGGGTCACAAATCAAGCCTTGGTAAATTTACGAAAATTGAAATTGTATCAAGTATCTTTTCCGACAACAACACTATTAGACTAGATATCAATTACAGGAAAAGATCTGTAAAAAAATACAAACACATGGAGGCTAAACAATACACTACTTAATAACAAAGAGGTCACTGAAGAAATCAAAGAGGAAATCAAAAAATACCTAGAAACAAATGACAATGGAGACAAGACGACCCAAAACCTATGGGATGCAGCAAAAGCAGTTCTAAGAGGGAAGTTTATAGCAATACAATCTTAATTAACACACAGGAAACATCTTGAATAAACAACCTAACCTTACACATAAAGCAATTAGAAAATGAAGAAGAAAAAAAACCCCAAAGTTAGCAGAAGGAAAGAAATCCTAAAAATCAGATCAGAAATAAATGAAAAAGAAATGAAGGGAACGATAGCAAAGATCAATAAAACTAAAAGCTGGTTCTTTGAGAAGATAAACAAAATAGATAAACTATTAGACAGACTCATCCAGAAAAAAATGGAAGAAGACTCAAATCAATAGAATTAGAAATGAAAAAGGAGAAGTAACAACTGACACTACAGAAATAAAAAAGATCATGAGAGATTACTACAAGTAACCCTATGCCAATAAAATGGACAATCTGGAAGAAATGGACAAATTTTTAGAAAAGCACAACCTGCCAAGATTGAATCAGGAAGAAATAGAAAATATGAACAGACCAATCACAAGCACTGAAATTGAAATTGTGATTAAAAATCTTCCAAGAAACAAAAGCCCAGGACCAGATGGCTTCACAGGCGAATTCTATCAAACATTTAGAGAAAAGCTATCACCTATCCTTCTCAAACTCTTCCAAAATATAGCAGAGGGAGGAACACTCCCAAATTCCTTCTATGCGGACACCATCACCTTGATACCAAAACCAGACAAGGATGTCACAAAGAAAGAAAACTACAGGCCAATATCACTGATCAGCATAGATGCAACAATCCTGAACAAAATACCAGCAAACAGAATCCAACAGCACATTAAAAGAATCATACACTATGATCAAGTGGGGTTTATTCCAGGAATGCAAGGATTCTTCAATATACGCAAATCTATCAATGTGATAAACCATATTAACAGACTGAAGGAGAAAAACCATATGATCATCTCAATAGATGCAGAGAAAGCCTTTGACAAAATTCAACACCCATTAATGATAAAAACCCTGCAGAAAGTAGGCATAGAGAGAAATTTCCTCAACATAATAAAGGCCATATATGATAAGTCCACAGCCAACATCATCCTCAATGGTGAAAAACTGAAAGCATTTCCACTAAGATCAGGAACAAGACAAGGTTGCCCACTCTCCCCACTCTTATTCAACATAGTTTTGGAAATTTTAGCCACAGCAATCAAAGAAGAAAAGGGAATAAAAGGAATCCAAATCGGAAAAGAAGAAATAAAGCTGTCACTGTTTGCAGATGACATCATACTATACATAGAGAATCCTAAAGATGCTACCAGAAAACTACTAGAGCTAATCAATGAATTTGGTAAAGTATCAGGATACAAAATTAATGCACAGAAATCTCTGGCATTCCTATATACTAATGATGAAATACCTGAAAGTGAAATCAAGAAAACACTCCCATTTAACACTGCAACAAAAAGAATAAAATATCTAGGAATAAACCTACCTAAGGAGACAGAAGACCTGTATGCCGAAAATTATAAGAGACTTGTTAAAGAAATTAAAGTTGATACAAATAGATGGAGAGATATACCATGTTCTTGGATTGGAAGATTCAACATTGTGAAAATGACTCTACTACCCGAAGCAATCTACAGATTCAATGCAATCCCTATCAAACTACCACTGGCATTTTCCACAGAATTAGTACAAAAACTTTCACAATTTGTATGGAAACAAAAAAGACCCCGAATAGCCAACGCAATCTTGAGAATGAAAAGCGGAGCTGGAGGAATCAGGCTCCCTGACTTCAGACTATACTACAAAGCTACAGTAATCAAGACAGTATGGTACTGGCACAAAAACAGAAAAATAGATTAATGGAACAGGAAAGAAAGCCCAGATATAAACCCACGCACATATGGACACCATATCTTTGATAAAGTTGGCAGGAATGTACAGTGGAGAAAGGACTACCTCTTCAATAATGGTGCTGGGAAAACTGGACAGGTACACATAAAGGTATGAGATTAGATTACTCCCTAACACCATACACAAAAATAAGCTCAAATAGATTAAATATCTAAATTTAAGGCCAAAAACTATCAAACTCTTAGAGGAAAACATAGCAGAACACTCTGTGACATAAATCACAGCAAGATCCTTTTTGACCCACCTCCTAGAGAAATGGAAATGAAAAACAAAAATAAACAAATTGGATCTAATGAAACTTCAAAACTTTTGCACATCAAAGGAAGCCATAAAGAAGACCAAAAGACAACCCTCAGAATGGGAGAAAATATTTGCAAATGAAGCAACTGTCAAAGGATTAATTTCCAAAATTTACAAGCAGCCCTTGCAGCTGAATAACAAAAAAACAGACAAGCCAGTCGAAAAATGGGCAGAAGACCTAAATAGACATTTCTCCAGAGAAGATATACAGACTACCAACAAACACATGAAAGAATGCTAAACGTCATTAATCATTAGAGAAATGCAAATCAAAGCTACAATGAGATATCATCTCACACCAGTCAGAATGGCCATCACCAAAAAATCTAGAAATAATAAATGCTGGAGAGGGTGTGGAGAAAAGGGAACACTCTTGCACTGCTGGTCAGAATGTGAATTGGTTCAGTCACTATGGAGAACAGTATGGAGGTTCCTTAAAAATCTACAAATAGTACTACCATATGACCCAGCAATCCCACTACTGAGCATATACCCTGAGAAAACCAAAATTCAAAGATAGTCATGTACCAAAATGTTCATTGCAGCTCTATTTACAATAGCCCAGAGGTGGAAACCACCTAAGATCCCATCATTGGATGAATGGATAAAGAAGACGTAGCACATATATACAATAGAATATTACTCAGCCATAAAAAGAAACGAAATTGAGCTATTTATAATGAGGTAGATAGACCTAGAGTCTGTCATACAGAGTGAAGTAAGTCAGAAAGAGAAAGACAAATACCGTATGCTATCACATATATATGGAATTTAAGGAAAAAAATGTCATGAAGAACCTAGGGGTAAGGCAGGAATAAAGACAGGCCTACTGGAGAGCGGAGTTGGGGATTTGGGAAGGGAAGGGTGAGCTGTGACAGGGCGAGAGAGAGGCATGGACATATATACACTAACAAACGTAAGGTAGATAGCTAGTGGGAAGCAGCTGCATGGCACAGGGATATCGGCTCGGTGCTTTGTGACCGCCTGGAGGGGTGGTATAGGGAGGGTGGGAGGGGGGAAATGCAAGAGGGAAGAGATATGGGAACATATGTATATGTATAACTGATTCACTTTGTTATAAAGCAGAAACTAACACACCATTGTAAAGCAATTATACCGCAATAAAGATGTTTAAAAAAAAAACGGCTTTTGATTCATCCCATAGATTTTGGAAAATTTTGTTTCCATTTTCATTTATCTCAAGGTATTTTCTAATTTTGTCTCTTTTATGTGACATGTATTTCTACTCCGACTTCCCTGTCATTTCCCTTTGTGTGAAAATCAGTTTCCATCCCCTAATTTCTGTCTCTGTGTGTCTTTAGTCCTACAGTGAGTCTCTTGTAAGCAGCACTTTAAAGGTTTTTTTTATAACCCAATCAGCCACCTTATGTTTTTGGTCAGAGCATTTAGTCCATTGACATTTAAAGTAATTATTGATAGGTATGTACTTGTTGCCATTTTATTACTTGTTTTCCCATTGTTTTTGTAGTTTTCTATGTTCATTTCTTCTTTTTGTTTCTAAAGTTGTGGTTTGATGCTTTTGTTTAGTAGTATGATTGGGTTCCTTTCTTTCTGGTTTTTGTAGATGTATTGTATGTCTTTGATTTGTGGTTACCACAAGGTTCATATCTTTTGACCCATAGTTGTAACTACTTGTTTTCAAGTGGTAGTCATTTAAGTTGAAACACATTCTAAATGATCTCCATTGTTTACTCTCCTCCCCCACATTTTGTGTTTTTGATGTCATATTTTACATCTTCATGCTTATTCCTTAACTGTTCAGGTACAGTTGTTTTTACATTTTTTTTGTCTTTTAATCTGCATACTGTCTTATTTGAGTAATCCTCAATCCTTACTATATAGGTTCTTTTCCTAGTGGGATTTTCCCTTTCTTATAGATTCTTAGATCTTTTCCATTTAGAGAAGACACTTCAATATTTCTTTTAGGATAGATTTAGTATTGATGAATTATTTGAGTTTCTACTTGTCTGAGAAGTTCTATATCTCTCCTTCTATTGTAAATGATAATCTTGCTGGGTAGTGTATCCTGGGTTGCAGGGTTTTACCTTTCAGCACTTTGAATATATCATGCCACACCCTTCTGGCCTCCAAAGTGTCTGCAGAGAAATCAGCTGATAACCTTATGGGAATTCCCTTGTATATGAGTCTTTGTTTTGCTCTTGCTGCCTTTAGAATTCTCTCTTTAACTTTTGCCATTTTAATTGTAATATGTGTTGTTGTGGGTCTCTTTTGATTCTTCTTGTTTGGGACCCTGTGTCCTTTCTGAACTTGGATATCTGTTTCTTTCTTCTGGTTTGGGAAATTTTCAGCCACAATTTCTTCAAATACATGTTTGACGCCCTTCTCTCTCTCTTCTCCTTCTTCTGTATCACTTAGTCTGCTATTTATTACTTCTAGTGTGTTTATTATTTCAGATATTGAATTATCTATTTTTGATTGGGTCTTTTATATTTTCCAGCTCCTTGTTAAAATGATCAGTGTTTTGACCAATTCTTTTCCCTAATTTAGTTAACATTTTTATTACCAATGTTTTAAATTCCTTATCTTGTAAATTATTTGTTTCTGTTTCATTATTTTCTTTTGGGGTTTTATCTTGTTCTTTCAATTGAGAGTGGTTTCTCAGACTTTTCATTTTACTTAACTTTGTCTCTATGAAACAGTAACGTATTGTGGTCTTGAAAGGGTGTTCTTATATGTGAGCATCCCTATACAGAATGTGTGTGTCCAATGCCTTTGATGTGACGGTTGGTTTTGATGTGAATGCCAGTCACATCTTTCTTCAGGGTGTGCTGCCAGCTATCACATTTCTGGGGGGTTGGGCTGGAAATGGAGGAACTGCAGCCTGTGCAGGGTGTGAGGTAGGACTTCCTTTCTTCTCAGTGGCCATCACTGCCCTTTCAGGGACAGGATCTAATCTCAAGTTGCTGGAGGAAAGCCCTGAGGGTCATCCTCTAGCTGCCTCTGTTCCCCTTAAGTGTGTGCCTTTCCTTCTCCTTACACCAGGAATTTTGTCCCAAAGGAGGGGAGATCTGTATCAAATGGGAACCCTGTGCCTACAGAGGTCTAATGTTCTGCCTGTGTAGGTTTCTGCAGCTCTGATTAAACACAGCTCACCGTTGTGTCTTTTCTTTGGTTGTGGCCACCCCAGATCCAGTGCCATTCTGTGGTGTGGAGTGAGTGTTGCCAGAGCGTTTACTCAGCTTGAGCTGGGACACACAGCAAGGATATCTCACAGGAACCCAGCAGCCCCTGGAGCAGACCACTCTCCACCCTGTTTCAGGCACAAGACCACTTTTTGCCATGTATTCAATGAGGTTTCTCAACTCTGGCATGTAAGAACTCACAGACCTATATGAACTCTTGGAATTATTTAATTTAAGTCCTCAGTAATTGTTTTATCCTCAAAAGTTGTTCCTGCCCAGTCTTGTGGAATTTCACCCTGTGCATGCTATAATCAGTATTCAATAAAGATTCAGAGGGATCATTAGGCAGTTCTGGAACTTTCTTTCTGGATATCTCCCTCCTTTTTGATACTCTGACCCACAAATTATAGCCTCCTGGGCTTCCCCAGTTGGTCTGTATTCTCAATTCAGATTTTTGCTAGGCTATATCTGGGTTTCCCCTCCCTGTGCGTGAGGCATGAAAACTGCTTCTAGGCCGAAAGCCAGGTGGGTCATTAGGCTCATTTTTTTGACCTCTACTCAAGGGACATAGTCTTTCACTGCCTGTTGTTCAGTGTCTGAAAACACTAGTTTCATGTATTTTGTCTATCTTTTTAATTATCATAGGTAGGTGAGGATATCCAGACATTGGTTCTTTTACAGTTGGAAGCAGAAGTTACATTTTATTTTTAGAGAGACTTATGCTCTTTAAAGCAATTATTTTTAACCAGTTAACCACACATATTTGAGGGTATCTTTATTTCACTTTTGAACATGTTAAAAGGAAACAAGTATCAGAAGGGACACTAAAACAGGTGTTTTTTCTAGCTGAATTTTGTGGCAATAAATCCTGGGAAAGGACTTAGTAGTCTCTGAATCTGAATGCTTCAGAGACTATCAGTTCACTGAGACCACTTTTGCTCCTGTGTTTCAATAAAAACTGTTGGCCTAGAAAGTCACCCTAAATGTTCACACATTTTATATTGTGGAGAATTTTTTTTTCCTGAATCTAAGTGTTTGCGTTTTTTCAGTCATTAGCAGGTGATTCTGGTCTTAAATTTTAGAGCAGATAAAACTTTAGAGGTTATTATCCCTGGATTAGGTTGAGGGACAATTGGCCTGTGTGACATTCCGTAGCTCACTTAACTTCTCATCTCTAATTGAGGGATCTGAACTAAAGGGACTTTAAGGTCCCTTGCATTCACTTATTCAATACTTATTTACTGAGAATTGTAAGCACCGGAGATACATTTGTGAATGAGACAGGCAGGGATTATACTCTCACATTGTGTGGTGGAGTACACAGACTCCTATAAGTAAAAATATAATGAGAGAAAAATAACTTTAAGGAGTGTTACGAAGAAAACAAATCAGGGTAATGTGGAATGGTGATGGGGAGGGACGAACATTAGATGGAATGATCTATGAAGTCTTGTTGGAAGAGCTAACATCTGAGCTATCATCCAGGTGAGCAGAAGACACCAGTCATTTGAAGCTCTAGGTCAAGGACATTCTAGGCAGAGGGAAGAGCAAGTACAAAGGCCCTGAGATGGGCACAAACCTGCATGATGTAAGAACACTGTGGCTTGATTGTCATGAGTGAGGGGCATAAATGATGAAAGGATGAGGGACAGGAGGGTCAAGACCTAGCTTGATGTTGGCAGTCTGTGATGTTATGTTATGTTATGTTATGTTGGCAGTCTGTGATCCTGCTATGAATATTTCTCTACCTAAATAGTGCACATTAGATGTCACATGAACACATAGGTGAATAGCAGAAGGCCCAGAAGTCATATTGGGGTGGACACAGTAGTCAAGGCACTAGCAAGATCACAAGGTCTGAAATCCCATCTTAAATGAGATATATTTGACAAATAAAATTTGTAACTCACATAGTTGTCTATATTTCATTTAATATTCAAACATATTTTGGTTGAACCCAATCATCATAATTCTGTTTGGAACTGAATAAGAAATGAAAGCCGACCAAAGTAATACTTTTTCTAGGAATGACTTTGCTTTGTATATATTTCTAAATATTAACCCATTAGAAAGACTTATTTCTATAAATTTTTGAATTTATTATTCTAAGATTAACATTTCTATACTTTATATTACTTATTTGTAAAATAATAATTTGCTAGCCAAAATTATAAATTCACGGCTGAAATGCATGGTAAAACATTCTTGATAAGAATTTTTTCATGTCTGAGAATTCTGATATGAACCCCAGCTTTTCACTTTGATTTTGACATTGATATAACCACAGTATAAGAACTCAGTGTTGACTAAGGATTTAAAGATCACTCAAGGCTTTCCTTCTTACTACACCAAAAGTACCTACTATGATGTGAAAACTCATGTGTGTATAAGTACATTCAATGATGTCTTCAGTTAAAATTATCTCTGTGCTAGTTACATACACATGGTATGTTAATCTTCTGCATGGACAAAGATTTTTCCCCTTTGCTGCATTTCTACTGATTACAATTTAAATTCAGGCTAATTTCTTCCATAAATTTAAAGTTTCCAAAACTTTATTCTGGGTTAGTGTTTAACACTACACTCTAATTATAGTTTTATATGAGTCTGCTTAATTTCTAACTTATCTCATTCCCACATTTCTCACATAAATGACCAGGGTTCATACCTAAAGAAACTTACTATTTTTTGAAGCTACATTGGTCCACACTGAAAAAACTTGCATGGATATTATTTCTTGATTTTAATGGTCACTATTCCTGCCTGAAATGACACAAAATAATAGTTAAATAAGAAACAAAAAATAAGAATGATTCATGGGACATTATGGGAATTAAATTGTTGAAAACAATGTGAGGCCCATGTGAGTATGTTTCAAATATTTACCATTACATAGGGAAGTATATGAAATTGAGGAATATATTAGCGAATAGAAACATGGTTTAGAATAATGTAAATAATATGTTCAATATTTCATGAGAGAAAGAATAAAATAAAGTTCAGAAGCTGCAGAGTATATGACAGTGGAAATCATTAAAGATAAGAGACCATGACAAAGACGGAAAAAACATAAAATTTTAACTCCCAAGCGGACAGGAACTTTGCTTTTCTGAGGTAAAAAGTGGAAATGTGAAGAGAATTTGATGTGTGATGCTTAATAACAGATTATGAATAATTTGACTCAATGGCTTCTGATACATTTCTAAAAATATAATTCAGTCAATGAAACCTACAGTTGACATTACCAATGTCCTGTTCCTTCACTAAAAAGGCTTCTCTTCATACTGAGCACAGGTGTCCAGAGATCACTTGTACCCGAACCTTAGGGAAGTTCTCTTTCTTCCCTTCACAACTGCTCTCTTTGCTCCAACTGGGGAATTACATCTAATTTGCAGAGCTGATGCCCTATATGTGGGGAAGTGATATATAGATTTAAAATTCTGTGCCTAGAAGAGTGCATGCTATGCAAGTGCAGAACAAGATACCAAGGAAAAAGTGTAATAACATTAAGGGAAATCCAAAGAAGAGCATCCTGAATATTGAAAACATTGAAGGTTCTCACCCTGACGGTAAACCTCTCTGGTTGCTAATATTCTTTCCCAAGCAAAAAGACAGACTACAGAATGCTTAGAGTTTTCAGCAAGGAAGGAAGAAATGTTTTCACAATGTGATTAACACTGTTTTCTAAGAGAATCCAATAAACATAAGGTCACCAGAATGAAGTTTATGTAGAAAGGGATATGAAACTTATGTTTTTTGCTGTGTTCAAACCTCATAATAGTAGCCAGAGCAGAATAATTAATTAGAAAATATTCAAGCCATTTATTTATTAAATAAAACAATACTCATTGTGTTCCCAGCATTATCCTGGGTGTTGGAGATGGATTAGTAATACATAAAATTGTGACAATGAAGACTATTTAAATTGGGTAACAATTTGATGTAAGTAACTAAAGGAACAAATTTCTTCCAGGTAATTCTAAGTGCTACAAAATAATGTGAGTCAGGGAAGAGAGTGAAGTGGCATATATGGAAGCTGTGGAATATATCTGATTAAGAGATATGTAAGTAATTAAATAAATATTGACAGATTCACCCAGAAGATTTGATAACTGATGTTCCCCAGCATTATACTTATGTACATATTTCTCTGGAATATGTCTAACAGGTTACTTTGTGGGTGAGATCTATAACTACATCTGTAAAGGTCACTGGTTCCTAAAGCATCATGGATATTCTTGTCCAATCATCATCATCCCTTCCGATGCCTGGGGATGATGGTCAACGTGATAGTACTGAGGAAGGAGGGCTGTGCATTTAGAAACCTCAAACCCCATTTATACCACTCAATCTAATGATTCTCTCTGCTGATATGGCATGTGCCTTTCACACATATTCAAAAAATATATACACCATGAACAAATATTACTAAAGCAAACTTACATGAGGTTTTGTGTGAAATAAACTGGCAATTTCCCAAGACAATGGTAATTTGACTTCCAGATTTGTTATTATAAAAATGTTACATGTGAATTCATAACTAACACTCTTTTCCCAATTTCAAGTAAATCTGTAGGTGCATCACAAGGCAATCAATAGTCCTGGTCTGTCACTTTTTAAGTTGTGCCTTTGGATAAATTTGTTCTTTTTTGAATCTCAGCTTCCTCATCTGTGAAATGGTTTAACAACTGTTTAAGAGTATTGCAAAGTTTGAAGTATAAATGCCTCTTAATACATAGAAGTTATAGATCTATTTTTACTAAAATATCAGAAAACCTTCAAGCAATATCCAACATTCTGCAGGAGGAATTATATCAATAGAACTTGGAGTCAGCAGGTCCTGCCTCACCTCTTCAAAACTCACTTATGTTTTAAAAGATATTAGGGCAGACAAGCTGTGCAGCACAGTTAAGAGTTTCTGAGACT
Source organism: Aethalodelphis obliquidens (assembly GCF_003676395.1). Lineage (NCBI taxonomy): Eukaryota > Metazoa > Chordata > Mammalia > Artiodactyla > Delphinidae > Aethalodelphis > Aethalodelphis obliquidens. Next base: position 1,977,107 of record NW_020838063.1, read on the forward strand.
GCTGTTATGAAAGATGATACAAAAATAATCTCTCTTGTGGTTAAGCCATACATTTTTATTTATTTCCTGAAACCTCTAGCATTAGTTATTATTTCATCCACTATATCTTTATCCTGCCTATCTGTTCAAAGGTAATAGAATCCTCTTGATTAGTTCTGGTCTCTCCTAATCCTACAAAATAGGCACAGGATCCTAATTTCCACTATCTCCTCTGTATGTGTTATCCTCAATTAACAGCCAATTTAAAGAAACAGTACTCCTTTCAATTGATCTCAATTTCCAATTTTAACAAATTTTATTTTAAAAGTTTATTTTTTTATTTTTTGAAGTATAGTTGATGTACAATATTATATGTTACAAGAGTACAATAGAAATGTATACTCCATTTATAGTTATTATAAAATATTGGCTATATTCCCTGTGTTGTATAATATGTCCTTGTAACTTATTGTATACATAATAGTTTGTACCTCTTAATCCCTTCCCCCTATATTGCCCCTCCCTTAAACTAATTTTAATTACAAAGAGTGAAAATGGGTGACTGGGAACAGGTGTGGCAATGATAAGTTTTGTTACCTTTAATATTTTTTAAATGTTCAATATTTTCTATCAAGAATTTACTAAATTTATGGACTTCACTGGTGACACACTGGTTAAGAATCCACCTGCCACTGCAGGGGATATGGGTTCCAGCCCTGGTCCGGGAAGATCCCACATGCAACAGAGCAACTAAGACCGTGTGTCACAACTACTGAGCCTGCACTTTAGAGCCTGCAAGCCACATCTACTGAGCCTACATGCCACAACTACTGAAGCCTGCATGCCTAGAGGCTGTGGTCTTCAATAAGAGAAGCCATCACAATGAGAAGCCCAAGCACTGCAATGAAGAGTAGCTCCCTCTCACTAGAACTAGAGAAATCCTGCACGCAGCAACAAAGACCCAACACAGCCCAAAATAAATACATTTATTATATATACACTACCAAATGTAAGGTAGATAGCTAGTGGGAAGCAGCCACAGGGAGATCAGCTTGGTGCTTTGTGACTGCCTGGAGGGGTGGGATAGGGAGGGTGGAAGGGAGGGAGATGCAAGAGGGAAGAGATATGGGAACATATGTATATGTATAACTGATTCACTTTGTTATAAAGCAGAAGCTAACACACCATTGTAAAGCAATTATACTCTAATAAAGATGTAAACGCACACACACACACATACACGCACACACACACACACACACAAAGGGAGTCCTTTCCTTCAAAAAAGAAAAAAAGACTTTACTAAATTTAAGATTCAGGGAATAAATTAATGATTTCTCCTTGCATTCTTTGACCCAAACTGCAAAGTCTTTACCATTGCAACTGTAAATCTGTAACACAGGATCAATTGGACTCACTGTAAATGTCTGCTCTTACTCATCTTTATTACCTGTGTTTACTCCACGCCTATGCCAATTGCTGCCGCTAACATGGTCAACTGAGTGAATTTTTCTCCATTCGAGATCTTTTACATTTTTGTTCTGCAAGAGTCCTTAATGAGGAATGGAATCAACTAGTATAATTCTTGGGAAAGAGATATTCCTTGATCACTCCCTGACCCATCATAAGCATCCCAGAATCCTAGAGAAACTGAACTGGAGCTCATATCTTTGAATACCTCCTCAATAACTTCCACTTAGAAGATTCAGGCCAAGAAAAGCCTTCGCGTTCAATGGCAACAGAGGTTATCATTCAAGAGAGGGCTTCCCTGGTGGTGCAGTGGTTGAGAGTCCGTCTGCCGATGCAGGGGACATGGGTTCATGCCCCGGTCCAGGAAGATCCCACATGCCGTGGAGGGGCTGGGCCCGTGAGCCATGGCCGCTAAGCCTGTGCGTCCAGAGCCTGTGCTCTGCAACGGGAGAGACCACAACAGTGAGAGGCCCATGTACCGCAAAAAAAAAAAAAAAAAAAAAAAAGAGAGAAAGAAAATCCTTACACACCTGTGTGCATTCTCAATAATTTACCTCTCGTTTACTTATAGACAGTGCAAATGTTTAGTAGACAAAGCTGAGCGAGAAAACAGAACAAAACAAAAATGGAAAACAAGAGACTCCAGTCTTTACAATGATTCCCAGACCCAACAGTCATACATCACCTGGGAGTGAACCTTAAGCACAGTTTACAAGACCATGTATTGTGCCCTAAAATAAGTGGGCAAACACACCTGCTTACTTTTGATACAGAGTCAAAATAAGAAAGCTTTCCCTACTGTTTTTCATAAAGAAAATAATACCCCTATTTTACAGAAGAAGAAATGAAAATCATTAAGTTTTGGTAACTAGCTCATGGTGCTAAAATGGACTTTTCAATTTCCTCCATGATCCCAAAACCTAGAAGCCCCCAACTTAAAAGGTTTATATTTAAAAGGTATTATGAAGAACCATATTAATTCCATTTTATAAGGAAATATATCTCTACTTAGTACAGTGGCAATTGAAATCCTGCCCAGTACTATCATCATCAACATTCCAGTATCTCATAAATTATATATTTCAAAGAATTAGTAATTAAATGTATTTCATGGGAAAATGACTGTAATATGTCAAAAATAGTAGCAGGATTAATTCATTCCCTTCCACCTAAGGTCCAGAAAAAGGAAATATCAGATTTATAAAATTTGACACTTTGCTTGCAGATTTACATAAATTTGCTTCATTAATCCTCAAGAAAATCATGCTGATTATTTACTTATTTATTTAAAAGATAATGTGACAAGGCTTCCCTGGTGGCACACTTGTTGAGAGTCCGCCTGCCGAATCAGGGGACACAGGTTAGTGCCCCGGTCCAGGAAGATCCTACATGCCATGGAGCGGCTAAGCCCATGAGCCATGGTCGCTGAGCCTGTGCGTCCAGAGCCTGTGCTCCGCATCAGGAGAGGCCACGGCAGTGAGAGGCCTGCGTACCACAAAAAAAAAAAAAAAAGTGACAAACTTTCAGAAAGAACAATGTCACAAAATTGCATACTTAGAAAATGAACAGTTAGAATATGAATTTTGCTTTAATAATTTCCCAACTTCAAATTTCTAAAAATGGTGATCTTTTGAGAATGATGTTGGCTGTGGCTTTCTCATATATGGCCTTTATTATGTTGAGATAAGTTCCCTCTATGCCTACTTTCTGGAGGGTTTTTTTTATCATAAATTGGTATTGAATATGGTCGAAAGATTTTATGCATATATTGAGATAATCATATGGTTTTTCTCTTTCAATTTGTTAATATGGTTTATCACATTGATTGATTTGTGTATACTGAAGAATCTTTGCATTCCTGGGATAAAGCCTACTGATCGTGGTGTATAATCCTTTTAATGTGCTGTTGGATTCTGTTTGCTAGTATTTAGTTGAGGATTTTTGCATCAGGTACATCAGTGATATTGGCCTGTAGTTTTCTTTCTTGCTGACATCTTTGTCTGGTTTTGGTATCAGTGTGATGGTGGCCTTGTAGAATGCGTTTTAGAGTGTTCCTCCCTCTGCTATATTTTGGAAGAGTTTGAGAAGGATAAGTGTTAGCTCTTCTCTAAAGGTTTGAGAGAATATGCCTGAAAAGCCATCTGGTCCTGGGCTTTTGTTTGTTGGAAGATTTTTAATCACAGTCTCAATTTCAGTGCTTGTGATTGCTCTGTTTATATTCTCTATTTCTTCTTGGTTCAGTCTCGGAAGGTTGTGCTTTTCTAAGAATTTGTTCATTTCTTCCAGGTTGTCCACTTTATTGGCATATAGTTGCTTGCAGTAATCTCTCATGATCCTTTGTATTTCAGCAGTGTCAGTTGTTACTTCTCCTTTTTCATCTCTAATTCTACTGAATTGAATCTTCACCCTTTTTGTTATTGATGAGTCTGGCTAATGGTTTATCAACTGTGTTTATCTTCTCAAAGAACCAGCTTTTAGTTTTATTTATCTTTGCTATTGTTTCCTTCATTTATTTATCATTTATTTCTGATCTGATCTTTATGATTTCTTTCCTTCTGCTAACTTTGGCGTTTTTTTATTCCTCTTTCCCTAATTGCTTCAGGTGTAGCATTAGGTTTTTTATTTGAGATGTTTCCTGTTTCTTGACATAGGATTGTATTACTGTAGACTTGCTTCTTCGAAATGCTTTTGCTGCACTCCATAGGTTTTGGGTCATCTTGTTTTCATTGTCATTTGTTTCTAGGTATTTTTTGATTTCCTCTTTGATTGTTTAAATGATATCGTTCTCAATAGTGAAAAACTGAAAACATTTCCTCTAAGATCAGGAGCAAGACAGGGTTGTCCACTCTCACCACTATTATTCAACATAGTTTTGGAAGTTTTATCCACAGTAATGATACAAGAAAAAGAAATTAAAGGAATCCAAATCAGAAAAGAAGTAAAGCTGTCACTGTTTGCAGATGACCTGATACTATGCATAGAGAATCCCAAAGATGCTACCAGAAAATTAATATACCTAATCAATGAATCTGGTAAAGTAGCAGGATACAAAATTAATGCACAGAAATCTCTTGCATTCCTATACACTAATGATGAAAAATCTGAAAGAGAAATTAAGGAAACACTCCAATTTACCATTGCAACAAACAGAATAAAATACCTAGGAATAAACCTACCTAAGGAGACAAAAGAGCTCTATGCAGAGAACTATAAGACATTGATGAAAGAAATTAAAGATGATAAAAACAGATGGAGAGATATACCATGTTTGTGGATTGGAAGAATCAACATTGTGAAAATGACACTACTACCCAAAGCAATCCACAGATTCAATGCAATCCCTATCCAACTACCACTGGCATTTTTCACAGAACTAGAATAAAATATTTCACAATTTGTATGGAAACACAAAAGACCCTGAATAACCAAAAAAATCTTGAGAAAGAAGAGTGGAGCTGGAGGAATCAAGCTCCCTGACTTCAGACTATACTAAAAAGCTACACAGTAATCAAGACAGTATGGTACTGGTACAAAAATAGAAATATTGATCAATGGAACAGGATATAAAGCCCAGAGATAAACCCAGGCACATATGGTCACCTATTTTTGATAAAGGAGGCAAGAATATACAATGGAGAAAAGACAGTCTCTTCAATAATTGGTGCGGGGAAAACTGGACAGCTACATGTAAAACAGTGAAATTAAAACACTGCATAACACCATATACAAAAATAAACTCAAAGTGGATTAAAAACATAAATGTAAGGCCAAACACTGTAAAACTCTTAGAGGAAAACATAGGCAGAACACTGTATGACATAAATCACAGCAAGATCCTTTTTGAACCACATCATAGAGAAATGGAAATAAAAACAAAAATAAACAAATGGGACCTAGTGAAACTTAAAAGGTTTTTCACAACAAAGGAAATCATAAACAAGACAAAAAACCCTCAGTGTGGGAGAAAATATTTGCAAATGAAACAACTGACAAAGGATTAATCTCCAAAATTTACATGCAGCTCATGCAGCTCAGTGTCAAAAAAACAAACAATCCAATCCAAATGTGGGCAGAAGACCTAAATAGACATTTCTCCAAAGAAGATATACAGATTGCCAACAAAAACGTGAAAGGATTCTCAACATCACTAATCATTAGAGAAATGTAAATCAAAATCACAATGAGGTATCACCTCACACCAGTCAGAATGGCCGTCATCAAAATATCTACAAATAATAAATGCTGGAGAGGGTGTGGAGAAAAGGGAACCCTCTTGCACTGTTGTTGGGAATGTAAACTGATAGAGAAACTATGGAGAACAGTATGGGGTTTCCTTAAAGAACTAAAAATAGAGCTACTATATGGCTCAGCAATCCTACTACTGGGCATAGACCCTGAGAAAACCATAACTCAAAAAGAGTCATGTACCAGAATGTTCATTGCAGCTCTATTTACAATAGCCAGGACATGGAAGCAACCTACGTGTTCATCAACAGATGAATGGATAAAGAAGATATGGCACATGTCTACAATGGAATATTATTCAGCCATATAAATAAACGAAATTGAGTTATATGTAGTGAGGTGGATGGGCCTAGAGTCTGTCATACAGAAAGAAGTAAATCAGAATGAGAAAAATAAATACTCTATGCTATCACGTATACATGGAATCTAAAAAAAAAAAGTTCTGAAAAACCTAGGGACAGGACAGGAATAAAGACACAGACATAGAGAATGGATGTGAGGATACAGGGAGGGGGAAGGTGAGCTGGGACGAGGTGAGTGAGTGGCATGGACTTATATATACTACCAAATGTAAAATAGATAGCTAGTGAGAAGCAGCCACATAGCACAGGGAAATCCGCTTGGTGCTTTGTGACCACCTAGATGGATGAGAAAGGGATGGTTGGAGCGAGATACAAGAGGAAGGAGATATGGGGATATATGTATATGTATAGCTGATTCACTTTGTTATAAAGCAGAAACTAACACACCATTATAAATCAATTATACTCTAATAAATATGTTAAAAAAATGGTCATCTTTAGGGGTACATACCACACTTAGGTTTCACCAGGAATGTGACCTATAAGATTAGTATATCAGAGACCACATCCAGTAACCACAACATTTTCTATATTCAGCTTATTCACAGAATTGCTCCTTATGTACAAGTTCTCCTACCACATGGGAATCCTATATTCCATTGTTCACACTTTCCAACCATCAGGCCCTAATACTTCTATTTTTTTCTACTAAATTTAATTCCCATTTACTCATTCAAAAATATATTTACTAAGACAAACAATTTTTAAGTCCATTTGACCTTTTACTATATCTGCTGATCAAGACACCTATCCTGGTAACTCAAAATTCTTCTCTATTCATGGCTGCTTCTGACAAAGTACATGATTAAAATATCGACCCTCATCTAATAGCAGTCTCAGAAATCCCAGTAACTTTCTAACTTATCTGGCAATCCTACTATACCTTGATAACTATTCTTCTATGCTCCATAAACACCCTGAATCATTTCTGTATTATTTCCATCTCACACATACTCTTACTTTCACTTTTCACGGATGGGATTGGCTCCTATTACATTGATAAATTACTTGAGTTCACTAATGATTTCGGATGCATGCAGCAGTAAGCGACAGCTGGAAGCAAGATCTTAGTTCCAGTACGGGGAGTCCTAACTGCTAGACCACAGAGACCAGCATCTAGGGCCTAAACCCCCAGTTCTTGCCTGCCTTGTTGGGAAAGAATTCACGTGAGGAGGCAGAAGGTAAAGAGAAAAGTAAAAAAGTTTATTGGAATAGCAAAATACATGCAGAAAGATAGAGAGGGTGAACTCAGCGAGTGAGTCACACCTTTGGGAAGTGTAAATCCTTTATAATGGGGCAGTTTTCTGGGTCTTTATCTCCTTCTGGCCAACCATTTTGCTTTGTCCCCCTGACTAGTTTGTCTCAGGACCCTCCCTTAGGTGTGCACACACCTCCCAGCCAAGATGGACTCCGATGCGAAGGCGTCTGGGAGAAGCAAGAGTCACTATGGCTTGGAGATGTCCCCTGAATTTTGACCCCCAAGGAGCCTTTCTGCACCTGTGTAGTGTCTCCCTTGCCCCAAGGATAGGGAAGCAGAGATCCCTTGATCCTTTCCTCAAACAAGGTTTTGCCCCTGTTTGTTCTTGCCATGACTGTTATCTTAATGGTTCCACAAGAGACAAAGCTTGGCTACTTACCTTGTCTCTGTCATTGCCTCCATTTCAGAGAGCAAACAGGAGGCTGATTTTAAATGTCTAACATGAAGCCCACCTATCTCCTGTCTCAGGAAATGCAAACAGGAGGGTAGTTGTAAGTGTCCAGCCTGAAGCCCACTTTTTCCTGACCCATGAAATGTAAACAGAAAGCCAGTGGTAAACTCCAACTTGGAGCCCATTTCTCTCCTGCCTCACTGCCATGAAGTCTACAATTATCCTTGCATTCCTATCCACCAACTACTCTCTCTCTCCTGTTAAATCAATGTCTTCTGTACCCCTGGAATGTTCAATTACTCCAATCAAATCACTTCTCTCCTGCATTCTTGGCAACTTTATATTATCACTTATATACTACATCTCCTTTACCAGTATCTTCTGCTTTTTAAAATATATCTACTCAGTATTAAGTTAGTTTGTTTCATTTTGAAACATAAACCTCATCTGAACCTATTTCCTCTCTAGTTCCTATTCTCCTTTTCCTCTCTTCACAATCAAAATAAAAGTTCAAACTGCACTTACCATTTCCTCACATGTCCCTCATCGTTTGATTTACTAAGATTACCAATGATCTTCCCATAAAGAAGTCTAATGGATTTGTCTTAGTATTTTACTTGCAACTAAATTGTCCTACTATGATCTCTTTTTGGGAACTTTGATTTCCTCTGATATCTTTGGCGTCTGTTTTCATACTATTTTGCTGTCACTCCTTTCCAGTGTCCTCTGTAAAGAACAATGCAAACACTATTTTAGAATGTTTCAAGACTCCATCCTAGGGCTTCCCTGGTGGCACAGTGGTTACAAATCCACCTGACAATGCAGGGGACACAGCTTCAAGCCCTGGTCTGGGAAGTTCCCACATGTCACAGAGCAACTAGGCCCTTGCACAACAAATACTCAGCCTGAACTCTAGAGCCCATGAGCCACCAGTACTGAGCATGTGGGTCACAACTACTGATGCCCGTTCACCTAGAGCTCGTGCTCCACACAAGAGGAGCCATCGCAATGAGAAGCCTGCACACCACAATGAAGAGTAGCCTCGCTTGTGGCAACTAGAGAAAGCCCATGCACAGCAATGAAGACCCAATGCAGCCAAAAATAAATAAATAAATAGATAGATAGATTAATTAATTAATTAATGTTTTAAAAAAAGACTCCATCCTAGCCCTGTTCTTTTCTTTGCTGCCCTAGCACTCTCACACATTTATTCATTACTTCAATTTCCTTCATTGTTACCTCTAAATTGGCAGTGATAGAGCTCTTGTCAGGATTCTACTGTTCAGCTAGTTTTTCTACTTGCATAGTTAAGTGCACCTAAAATGAAATATGCCTCAGGACATTACCTACTCTTCAAATATATTCAAAAATACTCCTCTAGTCTCCAGTGTCAGTTAATGGCTACATCAATCATCTAGGAAATGAGGTTTCATATGATCTCTGAGAACCACAAAAAAACCCACAATGAAGCATTGATCTTATCTCTACACTGCAAGCTATTATCATTCTTAATCCTCAACGCACACGCGTACATGCACACAAACACACACACACACATACACACACACTCACCCAATACACACTTTTTTAAGTCTCATTCTAAATATCACCTCAGAGTACTCTTCACTGAATCTCCACAAATGTTTGCCTGCTTCTCCCTCTCTCCATTGTCCTAATTACAACTCTACTATTCCTCAGGGTCACTCATATAATTTGTCAGTATACAATTATTTGTTTGTTACTTTGTTTATTTAATGTGTCTCCCTCTGAACTATTTGATGGAAATAATTCCCTAAATGCTAAGATTATGCAAATTTACCTTTGATCGTTATGTATAAATTTTAAATTCAGAAAAGTTCCATATGCACAATAAACTAACTTGCCCTCAGATAGCTTACCACAAAATGCTTTCTTTCAGATTAAACAATCATCTCTAATTAAAATTAATTTACAGAATAAGGGACATTTGTCACTCTTGATGAAAATTCTCTCCAGTACTAACCACAAGCAAAATAAATGTAAAAGTGGATGAATGCAAAACTTTATTGAGACTGCTGTCAACAAAGTGTTGGGGAGGAAGAAATTTTCTGCTACACTTTTAGGATCTTCTAGCTGGTTTAAGAATTAAATTGGCATGAGAGAGATTAGCAGGAGAAAATCAAAAAAAAGTTTAATAACATGTATGCAGAAAAACTGAGTAACTTACCAGAATGGCTAAATCCTTCACCTAAAATACCATCTTCAGCTAAAGATAAAATAAAATGTTGTGGCTAGTGGTTTGGGACTTCAGAGGGGAGGAAGGCAATTCACATGGAGATGGAAAATCAAATGTGTGCTAAATAAATATTTGCTGGGCTATGCAGAGATAATTGGACACAGAGAGGAATTGTAATGAACAGACTTTGCTAGAGTCCTCCCTGTCTACACACCTAGTTCATACTATAGTTATCTATGATAACTATGATAGCTCCCTTCCTGGAACAGGTCCTCTATCTATAATACATTCTTTTATGCAGTTAGTGGGAAGGTCTAAGTTCCTTCCTGTCTTTTGGGCTTATTTTCAGCTTGAAATAATCTGCATGCCAAAAAGACATTTTGCGCTGGCAAACTGTTCCTCTGCAAAATTCTATATTATAAAGTTCCTTTCTCTCTAAAATATCATGGTTTTGGTGGTTAACTCTCCCTCTCTTTTTTTTTTGCAATTGATCACCTCAGGGATTATATAATCTTACCACTCAAATAATCCAAAAGACACACCCTGATTAATTTGGATGCCATTCAAAATAAATATATCTTGCGGGATTCCTGGTAGTGCAGTGGTTGGGAATCCGTCTGCCAATGCAGGGAACATGGGTTTGGGCCCTGGTCTGGGAAGATCCCAGATGCTGTGGAGCAGCTGAGCACGCAAGCCACAACTACTGAGCCCACGCACCACAACTACTGAAGCCCCCACGTCTAGAGCCCATGCTCCACAACAAGGGAAGTCACCACAAGCAGAAGCCCATGCACCACAGCGAAGAGTAGCCCCCGCTCGCCGCAGCTAGATAAAGCCCCCGTGCAGCAACGAAGGCCCAACTCAGCCAAAAATAAATTAAATTTTTTTTTTTAAATTAAATAAATCTATCTTGAAAAAGCATACATTTGTAACAAGATATTTTCCAATTAGGTAAAGCTTGTAGATGCATACAAGGACAACGGGTTATATTCTTTCATCCTGTACTTCTTTTATATATTTTATTTTATTTTTGTGGTACACAGGTCTCTCACTGTTATGGCCTCTCCTGTTGCGGAGCGCAGGCTCCGGAAGCACAGGCTCAGCGGCCATGGCTCACGGGCCTAGCCGCTCCGCGGCATGTGGGATCTTCCTGGACCAGGGCATAAACCCGCGTCCCCTGCATCAGCAGGCGGACTCTCAACCACTGCGCCACCAAGGAAGCCCCTGTACTTCTTTTAAAAGTCTCAAAATTCTTTCTGTCCTTGACCAGAATCCTGACTGTTTTGTTGATTTGGGTTGTTTTGTAGAGAATCAGCAGCAAGAGGATCCATCCTACTCTTTATTTCTAAGAGGATTGGTAACTCAGCAGTATCCTTTCAGGCTGTGGGCACAAGTGTGATTATGTAAGTAAAAGTATTAGTACTAAAATATATATTCAAAAATAGTTCAGAGTTCTAACGTGTGCATATTTTACTACCAAGCAAAAGAAACACCATTCAATGTAGGTAAATCATAAAATTTAACTGATGTCCTAAGGACTGGAATACTCTACAAACTTTAAATATTAAGAATTTCTGGAATAAATGACCTAATTTTATTAATGATTTTCTTACAAATAGGATGTGTTTCAACTATTTTTTATATAATATTAAAAGTTTGAAAGTCAGGATAAATGTAAAAGAGTAAATTATTTCTGAGGAAAGATCAAGCAATATATTTTAATTTAGGATAGTGGCATTTGATTCAAAAATAATATTTTCTCATTTTCATTATTAGTGTAATTCCATCAAATAAAGTGCAGTCCATATTATTTTAGTAGGAAGTATTTTAGGTAATAAAAACATTACATTTTCATGGCTCATTATGTTCCTATATTTTTCAGTCTCATAACACTGCAACATTCTTAAGTCAAGTGATGATCCCTTTTTGTCAGGAGTATATTTTGCAACTGGCTCTGAATGGGTCCTGACCCATGAAGTGGAATTACACTGGAATTTTTTTAAAAGACACATTATCAGGCCCTGTGGAGGTTGAAGTATAATTAATGAGACAATTTAAAGAAATATTTTTTTAAAAAACTATTTTGAGTATGTAATCCTAAAGGACATTATTTGTGTATATTGGAAAACTCATAGAGTACATTTATTCTAGTTATTACATTTTAGAACTATTTGGGCAGTCTTAGAAATACTGATTGAGATTGGAATAATTTTAGAGATTTTTTTTCAGGTTAATAGAACATGTGCAAAATCCCAGAAGCGACAACACAGAACCTACTGTGTCTCAGGAAGAGAAAGTAGAGTGGAAAGCAGGTGAGTGGGGTGGAATGGACTGTGGAGGGCGTCAGGCTTGGACATTTCAGGGCCTGAAAGGATATCATAGGTCCAAAGGTTGTTCTTCTAAGGCTAGTGAGAAACTACTGAATAATTTAAAGCAGGAGAGTAATATGAATTGATTTGAGTTTGTAAAATTTGTGTTTCAGTAAAGTCAGCATTTTACTGAAAAATGGAGTGAAGTAAATAAGAGAATTATGAAATTTTAAGAAATATATGATGGCCATCTTGTATAGGTTGATGGTAGTAAAATTTCTGGAAGGAAGTACATGGTTAAGAGAGATAAGAAGGCAGAATCAACAAAATGTGATTATTTATTTTCCCATATACTATGAAAGCACTGGCAATATCCCAAACATTGTGCTAGCTGCTGGTTATGTAGTTGTGAAAAAATTGGGGTTTTTTGCTGGTATGCAATAAAATTTTAAATTAATTGCTATTGAATTACACATTTTTAACTATATAAACATAACTATATAGCTTTAGAAGGAAGGTAAACTTCACATTTTGGTGACTATGATGTGGAAATACTGTCTGAGGAAGCATTATTTAAAAATTACCACAGACATAATCAGTAGGAATTCACCTGAAAATCAGTGCTGAAAAAAGAAGTGTAAGTGGAGACTGTGGATGAAATTTGCACACAGACAAGACAACCTTCATTGATAAATTGATTAGATTGATGATTAATAGAAGGAGTTACCATGGGGACAGGGAAAGTTTCGTGTTATGCGTTGCTCCAAGATTTCTTTACTGAACAACTCATTGAAATCTGCATCATTTTGGAAGACTAACTTTGGCTTAAGCTGATGAGTCCTGCTCAATCTCTGTAAGAGTCTTAATTTACTTGCATATACTTATAGAAGTTTTACATGGATTATCAAATGTATTATAATCTTTTGCTCCTTTCATGCACAGAAGTGTATTTCATATCCAAGTAATCTAGTTGTACCTGGGAGCAGCCCCTCATCCTCTCTCTATTTTGTAGTCCTAGACATCCCATTTATCAGCCACTGCTCAATCCTACTAGAAATCTAGTCATGGAAATTTCAGGCCTGTATCCTGGTACCTCCTGATTTCAGAACTTACTCCTCAGGATTTGGTGGGGGCTGAGACTAATTAAATGCCAAGCATCCCCCATCCTTATCTAAAGTCTGTTCCAGAATTCTCAGAAGAAACACACCTTCATCCAAGGTACTGGCCATGGCCACATTTTCTGACTGCTAAGTAGGGAAACTCAAGGGGTGGCTTAGAGAGGGTTTTATGCACATTATTTTGCCCAATGTAACCATAATCACACCGTGTAAGAACAGTGTACCAGTTCTGCACAAATAGTGTCAAGACAAACCCCTTATAATCTCTTAACCATACTGCTACAATGCAGCCCCTGCATTCAGAGTCCCCACCCATTTTTCTTGACCTACAATATCATGCTGTGTGAGCACTGGGACACCCAGAGGAGCTCAGCTCTGCTCTGGGTGAAAAAAGGGACATGGTGGTTATTTAAAGCACAAATGGGGTGACCAGTTACCCCTTGTCATTTCCCAGGCTTGGTTGCTGTGTATAAAAAACCTGGGTCAAACCTCTGTATCCTGTGTTCTCTTTAGACTTTGCCTCTGCATCACAGGCTGCCTGGGGAGGTGGAAGCTAAAGCTCAGAAATCTGGGGAGGAAGATTAAATAAGGGGAGGTGTACATAAGGAATCAATACCATTTGATTATGTGGAAGAATAGAAGCATGAGAAAATTATCAGGGGATATAAACAGATAACAGGGAGTACTGGTGTCTGTCAGGTCATTAGAGTGCAAAGTAGATATGGAGGCCCCAACAGAGACATGCTTTAGCAGTTGAGCCTTAATAACAAAAATGTGGCAGATGAAAAGGCACATGATAAATTATCCAGAGAAAAGGGAGTGTTTTTAATTCTCTAACAACTGTTACTACAGCACTCTCAGGGAGGTACCGATATTTCCTTGTTTTGAAGATGTGGCCACAGAGACAAATAAACCAAATAAATTGTGCAAGCTCCCACAGATAGTGAGAGACATTTCTATGATGTGGAGTCATGATCTGATTCCAGGGCCTAAGTTGAAACTTGCTGCACTGTGGGCTACTTCTGGTGAGTGTTCTTACAAATATTTCAGAATATAGAGATGCATTTATTTTCTTTTTTAATTTTTATTATATTTATTGAAGTACAGTTGAGTTACAATATTATAGTAATTTCAGGAGTACAGCATAGTGATTCAATATTGAGATACATTTAATTTCTGTTAAAAGAATGTCCACAGATTAAATGATTTAATTCAGTATATAACACAGCTGTCTCATAGCAAGTGGTCAATCAGTGTGGATAGTTTTTTTATTAATATGATTGACATAAACTTGTTAATTGTCATTATTGTAGTCTCCCTAAGACCATATGAATATTAAACAGGTTCCCCTTGAGGCTGTATGGCTCATGGGTCAGAGACCCAAAATCTGGCCTCAGTCGACCTGGGCTCCAGCCAGCCTCCCCCATATGCTAGGTGAGGTACAGGTCTTCACCTCCTCCCTTCACCCTCCCTTCTCAAACTTGTTGAGAGGAAGAAATGGGCTAGTGAGTCTAAAGTGCTCACACATGGAACACTATGAGTCATAGCTGTTCTTACTTACATCTGGGACAATACAGACAGTTTGTAGCTGATAAGTGGGCAGAAGTGCAAGATCAATGTGCTGTGGGTACTTCAGTGTGCAAACTGTCCTCCACAGCTCCCTCAGCCATGTCTGTATACCTGTTGTCTTCCATGTATGTCTCCCCATTTGAATATGTCTCAGTATTTTGACTCAATAGATTTTCTTATTTTAACCCAATAATTGATAACAAAATTTTAAGGTAGAGGAAGCAATACAAAATCAGTCTCTTTATATTCTATAGCAAATGTGTTGAGAAGTCCATGACACAATATTTTGAGCACAATTAAAAATAAAGCAGCTGCAACACAACAGTGAGGAAGAAAACAAGAGCTCAATAGTAGCACCAGACCTCTGCAGTTCCCAATACCAGCCCAAAACCTCACATGTCAGGAATCTCCTGAAGAATGTTGAAATGTGAAAGATGACCAATTTGTCTCTCCTCTCTGATATAGAGTGGATACCAGAAACCTGCATTTTTGACAATAGTTTAGTAATAAATTTAACCCCTTGATGTCTGGATGCTCATGTTACTCCCATGATTATGGTATGTTGCACAGGAAAAAAGGACCTTTGGGATGTAATTAAGATTATTAATCAGTTGCACACATAGGGAGTTTATGAAGGTGAATCTAAAGTAATCACAAGACCCATTTTCTGGCTAGAAGCAGAGAGGAAGAAAGGGAGTTTCCAAGTGCAAGATGGACTTGTTCTTGGATGGTGTAGGAGAGTAAAATTTGCCATGCTAAAATATCTCTTTGGCATTAGATTACTTTGAGCTGAAAATAATCAAGGCCCAAAAGACTCAGGAATAAATTTTGACCTTCCCTCTAACTGCCTAAAGAGTTGATATAAATGGCCTGTTTTCAGAATACAGGTATCACCATAGATATATGCAAAGAACATGGGCTAGAATGGGGACAACTCAGCAGGGCCTAGAGATCAGAGTCTACTCTGTGTCCTATTGTCTCTGCATGGTCCAGAAAACATTTATTTACCATACATTTTCTTCTCCATCTCCATGTGAATTGTTTTCCTCCCCTTTGAAATACCACACTACTATCTCCAACATCATCTTTTTTCTTTAGTTGAAGATGGTATTTAAGGTGAGGGTTTCAGCCATTTTAATGAGTTACTCAGTTTTTCTAGGTCTCTCCCGTGTGTACATGTTATTAAACTTTTATTTTACTTTCTCCTGTTAATCTGTCTCATGTCAATTTAATTCTTAGCCCAGCCAGAAGAACCTAGAAAGGTAGAGGAAAATGTCTTCCTCCCCAACAATGGAATATCAAACCACAACATAAAACAAAGTGAAAATTATGTATGGGGGAGTAAAGGCAACATTCCCTGCTTGAAAAGATCATAAAAGTATTTCTTGAGGAATATATTTTTAACTGACAACAACAAAAAATGTTGCTCGCCATCTGGTTCTATGAGAATAAAGTCACTAGCCACTGAAGTTGTTGACTTTTAACACACCCTGAAGGGAGTTCAGTGTGGAGATCAGGAATAAGGTACTCTGTGCTCTGGGGAAAACTGGCATAATGGGTTTTCAGATAGTTAGATGTTTTCAGGAGAAGACAACCCAATTTCTGGCATCTTCTTGTACCTAGAAAAGCATTAAAATTATTAATGGAGATATCTGCTTTTCATAACTAGCAGCAGCCTTCTACCAAGACAGGTGCTTGATTTCATGTTCCCCATTCACCAAAATCATATATATACTGATGCCCCCCCCCTACTTCAGAGCAGTTCCGCAGAGCTGTCTGAGAGGCTCTCTCACAGCTATGGTCCTTAGTAAGTCCCCAAATAAAACTGAACTCACAACTCTCATGTTGTGCTTTACTTTTTCCAGGCAACAGTTTAGGCAACAAATGAAGGGACACAGAGCAGACTTTTATCCTTCACCTGAACTCTGTGAGAATCCAGATCTTTAGTACCAGCAGAGGTCTCTTGTGCCCATCTACCTCCTTGGAGAGTCCAGCCAAATTTGGGTGAGTCTCTCCTGATTCTTGCATCTCACAATTTTTTGTTGATGATCCTGAATTTTATTTGGTGGTGTATAACAGGTACCCAGCCCCCTAATTGAAAGATACTGGAAAAAAAAACATCTCTTAGCTGAAATAGACTGGGAGAATCTGGTTGAAAGACACTGAGTTGAAAGACACTGGGATTTACTCAGTTGAAAGACACTGAGTGGTCTGGGCTGAGTGGATACATATGAGACTGACCTGAAGTTTTTCCTCAATTTGGCCACCTTAGCCGAATTTTTCAAGGTAAAAATGAAAATATTACATGAGAGCTTTGCTCCAAAGAAGAGGGACAAGACTACTTTCCCAGAGACAGTTGGTTAAGGCTTTCTCAGGCAACTGAGAAATTTACAGGAGTGATGGAGGCAGAGTCTTCATACTGTACAATGGTCCCATCACAAAACCGAATCACTAATTAAAAGACTTGAAGGGACTTCCCTGGTGACACAGTAGTTAAGAATCCATCTGAAATGCAAGGGACACAGGTTTGAGCCCTGGTCAGGGAAGATTCCACATGCCGTGGAGCAACTAAGCCCATGTGTCACAAGTACTGAGCCTGCACTCTAGAGCCTGCGAGCCACAACTACTGAGCCTGCATACCACAACTACTGAAGCCCATGCAGCTAGAGCCCGTGCTCTGCAACAAGAGAAGCCACTGCAGTGAGAAGCCCACACAACACAACAAAGAGTAGCCCTCACTCTCTGCAACTAGAGAAAAGCCAGTGTGCGGCAATGAAGACCCATGCAGCCAAAAATTAATTAATTAATTAATTATAAAAAAGACTTGAAGAAGGGAGATCAAGATGGCAAAGTAGAAGGACGTGCACACTTCCTTCCACAAATACATCTACAAATGGAAGAATTCTCATGGAATACCTACTGAACACTGGCAGAAGATCCCATACAGTCAAAGCTGCAAGAAAGTTCACCACATAACTGGATAGGACGAAAGGGGAATAAAGGAATTGGGATGTAACCTACCTACTGGGAAGGGAGCTATGAAAGAGGAAAGGTTCCCTCACCCTGGGAACTTCCTTCATTGTCTGGGAAGTGATCCAGGACAGATAGGGAGCTTCAGAGGCTCAGAGGAGAGTACAGGAGCCAGCTTGTGGCATGCAGGGTAGAGGGAGACCATCATAGACAGTCTTTGCCACGTCATTGCCCTTCCCAGCCTGAGATCCATGTCTGCTTGTGTGCACAGTGGCTGGATTTCAGTGGACAGACCTGGGGAGAGGACGCAGTTTGGCTATACAGAGACAGTTGGAAGGGCCTGGACGGTGGTCTGGGCCACAACTGGAGTGTGCACAGAATGGAGACTGGGTCTTTCATAGGAGTCCCATTGTCAACATGTGCATGAAGGGAGGGGCATGGCTCCACCATGGCATCCTCATTCTCAGAGTGCTCACAGTGGGTGTGGCTCTGCCACTATGAGCTTTAGGATGCACAAGCACAGACTTGTTGCCCACAAGTGAAAACAGGGCTGAAATGTGAGCTGATTGCTTGTGCTCCCACAGTGAGAGCAGGGCACAGCTTCAGTGGGCTTTTGAGCCAGTGGCTTTGTGGGTGCAATGACTGGGGGACATCAGAGCTGATTACTGATGCTCCTGTGGCACACCAGTGGAAATGGGGCTGAAATATGAGCCAATTCCCTGCACTCCCACAGCATGTGTGGGTGCGTGGCTTTGAAGGGTTTATGTTGGTGGGTTTACACAGGCAGCTTTGTGAGCACAGCACCTGAGGGACACTGAAGCCAATTACTGGTGCTCCTGCATCTGAGGTGAGTCCAGCACAATCAGCAGCAGGCTTGTGGGCACCCACATGTGGAAGTGAGGCTAAAATCTGAGCTGATTTACTGGCATTACCACAGTGGAGGTGGGGCTGAGGGGAGCACCAACAACAGTGTACTTTGTGGGCAAACAGTCTGGGTGGCAGGCAATGTCACAGAATGGACATCCTGGTAGACACCTCCTAGGGAGGAATATGCAGTGGTTTCTTTCCCAGCGGGAATGTTGCAGTCCCACCTACCTCAGATCACAGCTTAGAACAAGATAAGGCTTCTACTCCAAAAACTGGGAAACAGATCCTGCCTCTGACAGGGCTGTGAGAACAGAGCACAGAGGAGGCCCCATTCAATATGCACAGCAGGGTCTGGTCACCACAATTCCAATCACACCCCCTATCAAGGGGATAATGTCCAGCACACTGAGGAAGGACGTGTCAGGCATACATACCAAAAACAGCCCTCACACCAAAAATATTAGACTGATACAGCCTACACAGGGATAAAATAAAATCCTTCCACATAAAATCAGCCCTCCAATGTCACAGCAGATAACCATTTCTCCTAAAATTATAGAATCAGATAAATATAAATAAAATGAAAAAGCAAGGAACTACTCCTAATTAAAAGAACAACAGAAATCCCCTGAAAGAACAAACGATGAACTAGACCTCTCCAGTCTACCAGACTCCAATTTCAAAAAATAGGCAAAAAAAAAAGCTGAAGGAATTAAGAAAGAGTATCTATAGGAGTGCAGATCCCTGTAATAAGGAATTAGAAAGTATAAAGAGGAGCCAATCCAAATTAGACAATTCAGCTGCGGAGATGAAAGCTGATCTAAAGGCAAAAATAGCAAACTAAATAATTGAGAGAATGAATAAGATCTGGAAGATAGAATAATGGAAATTGCCCCATCAGAACAGAAAGACAAATTAAAAAAAAAGACCTATGGGATAATATAAAGCTTGCCAATGTACACATAAGAGGGGTGTCAGAAGGAGAAGAAAGAGAAAGGTGATTTAAAAATGTAGCTGAAGAAATTATGCCTGAAAACTTCCCAAATCTAAGGAAAGAAACAGATATCCAAGTACAGGAAGCATAGAGGTTCCAAACAAGATGAACCCAAACAGACCTACACCAAGACATATCATAATTACAATGGAAAAATTTAAAGATAAGAGAGGATTCTAAAGGCACCAATAGGAAAGCAATCAGTTGCAAGGGAACCCCCATAAGTCTATGAGCTGATTTCTCTACAGAAATGTTGCAGGTCAGAAGGGAGTGGCAAGATATGTTACAAGTCCTTAAAGGGATAACCTGCATCCTAGGATATTCCACCCAGAAAGCTTATAATTTAGAATAGAAGAAGAGATAAAGAATTTCTCAAACAAGCAAAATCTAAAAGAATACAGAAGTATTAAACCTATTCTAAAAGAAAAATTGAAAGGTCTTCTCTCAATAGAAAAAAAAAAGCAAGAATCTATAGGAAATGGAAAATTACAATAGGAAATGCAAATATATAAAAGAAATGTAGATCACTTAAATAAGCCAGTACACAAATCTAAAAATTATCAAAAAGTTTCTTGAAAGGAATCATAACTACAATGAACATCAAAGGATAAATATGAATATGTAAAAAAGAACATCAAAATCACAAGAAGTAGAGGAGGGGAATAAGAAAATATAGATCTTTTAGACTATGTTTGAGCTTACATGACTACGGGTCTAAAGCAAGTAGATACTGCAATGAGTTAACATACTTGAAAACCAGGGTAACCACAAATCAAAAAAAAATACAATTAGATCCACAAAAATCAAAATTAAAGAATTCAAGCATATACAAAATAAAACTATCAAACCACAAAAAGAAAAACAAGAAAAGAAGAATGGAACAAATAAGAAATACAAAATTTACTGGCAAACAAGTTTTAAAATGGAAATAAATACATACCTATTAATAATTACTTTAAACATCAAATGGACAAAATAATCCAATCAAAAGATATATTGTGGCAGATTGGATAATAAAACAAGAACCTACAAAACACTGCCTACAAGTGACCCACTTTAGGGTGAAGGACACACATAGACTGAAATTGAGGGCATGGAAAAAAATATTTTATGTAAGTGGAAATGACAAGAAAGTGGGGCTAGTAATATTTAGACAAAATACACTTTAAAACAAAGGCCATAAAGAAAAATAAAGACATTATATAATGATAAAAGGAGCAACACAAGAAGAGGTTATTAAACTCATTAACATAGTGCACCCAATATAGAAGCACCTAAATATATAAAAAATATAATAGACATAAAGGGAGGAATTGACAGGAATACAAAATATTAAAAGACTTTAATACACAATTGATATCAATGGACAGATCTTCCAGGCAGAAAATCTGTAAGACAACAGAGATTCTAAATGACACAATAGAACAGTTAGACTCATTTTATATCTTCAGGACATTACACCTAACACCCCCCTCCCCAGAATACACATTCTTTTCAAGTGCACATGGAACATTCTCTAGGATAGACCACATACTAGGACACAAAACAAGCCTCAGCAAATTTAAGAGGATAGAAATTATTTCAGACATCTTTTCTGGCCACAGTGGCATGAAACTAGAAATTAACCACAGAAAGAGAAACAAGAAAAAAAAGATTACATGGAGACTAAACAGCATGCTACTAAAAGAACAAATGGGTCAACAACAAAATCTAAGAGGAAATAAAGAAATACCTCAAGACAAATGACAATGCAAATACAACCATACAAAATCTATGGGATGCAGCAAAAGCAGTCCTAAGAGGGAAGCAAAAAATCTCAAATAAACAACCTAACCTTCCACCTGAAAGAATTAGAAAAAATCAACAGAACCTAAAGCCAGCAGAAGGAAGGAAATAATAAGGATCAGAGAGAAAATACAATAGAGATAAAAAATATATAAAAAATCAATAAAATCAAGAGCTGCTTTTGTGAACGGATAAACAAAATTGACAAAACTCTGGCCAGGCTCACCAAGAAGAAAAGAAAAAACACCCAAATAAACAAAATAAGAAATGAAAGAGGAGAAATCACAACCGATACCATAGAAGTACAAAAAATCATAAGAGAATACTATGAACAGTTATATGCTAACAAATTGGTCAAACTAGAAGAAATGGACAACTTTGTAGAAGCATACCACCCATCAGAACTGAATCAAGAAGAAATAATTTGAAGAGATCAATCAGTAGAAGTAAAATAGAGTCTGTAATCAAAAACGAAAGCAAAAACAAAAAAACTCCCTGGATATAAAAGTACAGGACTGAATGGCTTCACTGGGGAGATATACCAAACATACAACGAGTTTATGGAAGAGTTCTCAAACTCTTCCAAAAGATTGAAGAGGAGGGAACACTCCCAAATTCATTCTATGAAGCCATCATCACCCTGATACAAAAACCAGACAAAAAAGAACAAAAACAAAAAAGAAAATTGCAGGCCAATATCTTTTATGAATATAGATGCCAAAATCCTCAACAAAATATTGGCAAACCGAATCCAACAACACATAGAAAGGATCATACACCATGATCAAGTTGGATTCATTCCAGTGTCACAAGGATGGTTCAACATTCTCAAATCAATGGGACACATCACATCAATAAAAGAAAAGACAAAAACACATTATCATCTCAATAAATGCAGAAAAAGCATTTGATAAAATTCAACATGGTTATAGAGGGAACATATGTCAACATAAAAAAGCTATTTGTGACAAACCCACAGCCAACATGATACTCAACAGTAAAAGGTTGAAAGCCTTCCCACTAAATTCTGGAACAAGACAAGGATGTCCACTCTCACCATTTCTATTCACCACAGTATTGGAAGACCTAACCACCACAATCAGACAAGAAAAAGAAATAAAATGTATCCATATTGGAAGGGAAGATGTAAAATTGTCATTATATGAAGATGACATGACACTGTATATACAAAACGCTAAAGACTCCACACAAAGCCTACTAAAACTGATAAACAAATTCAGCAAGGTAAGAGGATACAAGATTAACATACAGAAATCTGTTTCATTTCTTTACACTAACAGTGAAATATCAAAAAGGGAAAGTAAAAAAATGTATCTTTTAAAATTGTATCAAAACCAAAAACACCATCTAGGAATAAACCTGACCAAGGAGATGAAAGGCTTATAAGCTGAGAACTATAAAAACATTGATAAAGGTAATTGAAGATGATTCAAAGAAATGGAAAGATATCTCATACTCTTGGTTAGGAATGATTAATACTGTTGAAATAGCCATATGACCCAAAGCAATCTATAGACTTGATGTGATTCCTGTCAAATTACCAATGACATTTTTCACAGAACTAAAGCAAATAATCCTAAAATTTATATGGAATCAAAGAATACCCAGAATTGCCAAAGCAATCCTGAGGAAAAAGAACAAAGCTGGAAGCATATCCCTCCCAGACTTCAGACAATACTGCAAAGCTACAGTAATCAAAGCATCATGGTATTGGTATAAAACAGAAATATGGATCAATGGAATAGAATAGAAAGCCCAGAAATAAACACACAACCTATGGCCAATTACTTGTTGACAAAGGAGGTAAGAATGTACAATGGAGAAAAGACAGCCTATTCAGCAAGTCGTGTAAGGAAAGCTGCACAGCACATGCAAAATAATGAAATTAGAACACTCCATCATACCATTCAAAAAAGTAAACTCAAAATGGCTTAAAGACTTAAATATAAGACACAACACCATAAAACTCCAGGAAGAGAACATAAGTAAAACATTCTCTGACATAAATCATAGCAATAATTTCTTAGATTGTTCTCCCATGGCAAAAGAAATAAAAGCAAAAAAATTTAAAATGGGACCTAATCAAACACATAAGCCTTTTCACAACAAAGGAAATCATAAACAAAATGAAACGACAAACTATGGAATGGGAGAAAATATTTGGAAACAATGTGACTGATGAGGGATTAATTTCCAAAATATATAAAGTTGTATGAGCTCATACAACTCAATATCAATAAAACCAAACAATCCAATCAAAAAATGGGTCTGAACAGAACAGAAGACCTAAATAGATGTTTCTCATAAGATGACATACAGATGGTCTACAGGCACATGAAAAGATGCTCAACATTGCTAATTATTAGAGAAATGCAAATCAAAACTACAGTGAGGCATCACCTCACACCAGTCAGAATGGCCATCATCAAAAAGTCTACAAACAATAAATGCTGGAGAGGATGTGGAGAAAAGGAAACCCTCCTACACTGTTGGTGGGAATGTAAATTGGTACAGCTACTATGGAAAACAGTATGGAGGTTCTTTAGAAAACTAAAAATAGAACTAACATATGATCCAACAATCCCACTCCTGGTCGTATATCTGGAAAAGACAAAAACTCTGATTCAAAAAGATGCATGCACCCTAATGTCATACAGATGTTCAACAGGCATATGAAAAGTTGTTCAACATATATATCATAAATGTGGGAGATATATATATATATATATATATATATATATATATATATATATATATATTTATATAATGATCTATTACTCAGCCATAAGAAGAATTAAGTTTTGCCATTTGCAGCAACATGGATAGACCCAGAGATTACCAGACTAAGTGAAGTAAGTCAGACAGAGAAACACAAATAACATATGATATGACTTATATGTGGAATCTATAAAAATTATATAAATGAACTTATTTACAAAACAAAAACAGACTCACAGGCATAGAAAACAAACTTATGGTTACCAAAGTGGAAATGTGGGGAGGGATAAATTAGGAGTTTGGGATTAACAGATACACACTACTGTATATAAACTAGGTAAACTACAAGGACCTACTGTATAGAACAGGGAACTATATTCAATATCTTGTAATAACTTATAATGGAAAAAAGCCTAACACCCTAGGTGTATGTACATAAAAAAATTATCATTACAAGCACTTATTTAAGTGGAAATTAAAGGACATCTTGCTCTGAAAATGGCCAAAATGGGGCTCTTTTATTGCATACACAGTTAAGTTTGAGAAAACTAGCTTGATGAAACATCTTTTCAGAATTATGACCTGGAGGGAACAAATCCTTCTAGGAGAAGTCAGTTTTCTCTCCCTGTGCCTTGAGATATACATGTTCTACCAGGGCTTTCAGGAACACTTATCTAGACCATCTCTAATTCTTGAGACTGAGTGAAAATAGGGGAGAAAGAGGCCTTCTTTTTTTAAAAAATTAACTTATTCCAACTGTTATTTATAAATAGTGAGTTTTATATTGTAATACCTGATTTATGACTAAGTTTTAAAGTGAAGCTATGAGATCTCTAGTTGTGATTGCCTTATAGATATGATATGTCTACCTCAGGACAGTATTACCAAATTTAATTTGTAAATGAGCTCTATTTAATTGGCTTAAAGAAAATTAAATGCTGATATAAACACTCAGAAATATAAAAGAAACTAACCCAAATGAATTTTAGGTTAATGTGTTCTGGGAAATAGTCAGCATTAAATTTATATTTGGTATTACAGTTAAAGTTTGTTGGTTTCATTAATACAGACATGTCTTTACACTCATCAATATTAAGTATAGTACATTTTTTTGTACCTAGGTTTACTAGAAGTCAAATAAGATTTTATATCTGTTGCAAATTTATCAACAAGAAAAAATAACTTGGTATGATAAAATTTTTTAAGTAAATTAAATGTAAAGTTGATAAAAAACTTTTAGGTATACTCTTTAGGAATAACTATGCTTAGGAACTTCTACTTAGAGTCTCTCCAGATATTTGGTAATGTGAAACTTTAGAGGTTTGCTAAATTAAGTTAAATGATGGAAGTTTATTGAATATCTAGGTGTTCCCTAAATAAGATACTGAAACATTAATTACTGAACACTGACTTCTTTTATACAGAAACAAATGATATTTAGGACTATTAATATATACGTTTGGTGCCACACTGAGGCATTTTATATAAGAAAGCACATGATTTCAGAAATTATTATTGGTATTTATAAGTTTGTCAATCTACAGGATGCTAATGTAAAAGTTCATAACTCCTTACTTCTTAGTTTTCACTAGCAATTAAGGTTTTTAAGAGTTGATGATTCTAATTTGAATATGTAATAAAGCAGATTATTTCTAAAGAGGAAAATAAGGGAAAAATTAATATGGATGCAAGAAGTTGTAGAAGGTTCCTGGGAAAGAAAGAAAAAAAGAACTTTAGTATGGTATTCTGTGTGTAGCCAGAATTAATATTAGAATAAATTTAATTGAGTTATAATATTAAAGGTAAAGTGATGCAAACCTGAATTTGTATTCTCTCTCTGTTAAGACAACAAAGTTTTCTTAAAATATTTTTTCTGTTTTTGATAACAGATTGTTAGTTTCTCTACCTTTAACTGGTAATCTGTTATAACTTTCTGTATTTGCCTTGGAAATCTTTTATTTTCACTTTGGTTAAGTAAGTATTGTTTTATAGTGACCTATGATCCTATTTGACTACATGTTTTTAAAAACTTTTCGGTATTTTTTGACAAATCTCCCACATTAAATTTTAATGTACTTCCTTTGACCTCTAGTTAACTTTGGAATACTTCAAATGGCCCCTGAACTCTTGGAACTAACTAGGTTCATTTGGTATGTTAATTACATGGAAAGCATTGTCAAATGAATATTAAATCTTCTTAGGTTATATTGTATGGGTAAATATTATTAATATAGTCTAGAGATTATATGGAATTCCTAAAAATCTCATATGTGCTGGTAAAATGTTATCAGTCATAATTCTATTTATTATATTAAAATTTTGTATGACACAGCAGTAACCAAGTTTCTCTGTTAATTGCATTGTAATAAGATGCTTAACCTTGCCTTTTAAGTTTTTTTGTCATTCATAGACAGTTGTACTCTGATGCTTTCACCAAAATTTTACATCTTCAGGAAGATACACAGAAAGGACTTTTAGACAAGTACAAGTTTCTGATAACTTCAGATCATACCACTGAACTGGGGAAGAAATTAAGGAATTCTAATGGAAACTCTGATGGCTTCATAAAGCTGTTAACAAGAGATCAAGGGTTCATTCATAAGACTGAGTGAACTGGTAAATATGGTTATAATTAGTATGGGTTCTGTTTGAAATACTACTGTCTTTTAATCTGTGTTTTCCAGATATAAGGAAACATTTCCCCTGAAGTTAATTATGACTTAAAGCAGTTTGGTAAACTATACCATTATAAGCAGGATTGCAATATTTATCTTTTCTCTCTACTTGATCCCTCCAAAGACTGGAAACTCTTAGGTTCACAGCAGCTTTATCAGGTGAATAAAGAAGGCTACCTCCTGACAGGTGCAGCAATCTCAAGATATTTTGGGAACCTTGAGAAGAGAGAAATTCACCCCAATCTATAGATATTGAAGGTGGAATCTGATGGCAAGACTTTCTGGCCTTGAGAGGACTTTTAAATATTCAATCTGAGATTCTTTATAAAAAGTTTCAGCAAAGGTAATTTTAAAATAGTCTTAGTGATCAATTACACTTATGTAAATAATCAGGCCAAGTTGAAACCAGACTTATTTTGCAAACAAATTAGTATTAATTTGGATATATTTGGTGGAACTGAGAGGAATTTTAGAGAGAAAAAAGTATATTTCAGCAATATACCTTTGTGGATATTAAATACTATTGTTGTTTAATTGTCCAAGACTCACTTCCTAAATGGCATATCATTACCATGTTACATTATTGTAAAGTTTACTTGAATTATTAAAAGGACATTCTAAGCTTGTTTCTGAAGCTTAGTACAGTAATCTATCTTTGGATGAAGATCAGATGCCCCACAAACTGCAACTAAGAGATTATGTATACAGTGAAAGACATAATTGAAAAGACTATATCCAACCTAGATGGAAGGGCCCTTATAAGGTACTTTTAGCTAGCTCATGCTCAACAAAGCTGAAAGTAATTGACTCTTGGATTCATATTTCCCATTTAGACAGGGCCCCTGCACCACACTGGTCTTTAGAGTAGACTGCTGGCCACAAAATCACCTGGAAATAATGTTCAAACAGAGGAGAAACTACACTCACACCAGGATGAGAAGAAAAAAAACATCAGAAGTAGACAGCTATACCAAGATGTTGGACTTGACCCATATGATTATAATGCTTTCTTAATTTCTTTGACATTTGCATAAATAAATATTTTTCTATTATGAGCATGTTTTAAAATGCTAGTTTTAAAAATCAGTCCAGTTGTTGGGTTTGTGCTCAACTACCTGTGCCTAGTACTTTTGGCTTACCTTGATGGATTTCTCCTGTCCAAGGCTCTGATTGGATAAGCTTAAGGGAATTTATTCTAGAAGATAGAAGTTATAGTTCTGTTCAGACCACTATTGATATTACTAGATGGGACTCCTTCACTTGGCCAACCAATCATACTTGCTCTGATCATGGCCATATATATGAATATTCTTTAAAAGTTACTCAAAAAAAAAGTTACTCAAATTCATTCAGAGCAACAAGCAAAATTTCAATCAAATAATATAACATCCCTCATTTGGGGGATGTATTTATATGGCTAACACCAGGCTATGACAATTTAACTTTAAGCAGCCTTCCCCATGTTGGGAACAATGAAACCATAACAAAATAATCAGTCTAATAAAAGTAGGAGATTGGGCTGCGTGCCTTATGAATAATGCCAATATATCATTTCCCTTAAAGAAAAGGATTGGTAAGGAACAGAATAAGTCAGGAGACCTGGGGATATACTTGGCCACACCTAACGAAATTTCTTGGCTTAAATTCTTACTTATGACCTTACTAATGCTACTAGCTATATTATTTTTATTCTGCTATTTTACAAGTTTGTTGTTTCTTGCATTACAAAATGTGTGACTGAGCCTCTGATAAAATGATGACGAGGTAAATTGTAACAGTTGACCAAATATATAGTTCTATATAATATCAATGATTGCAAGAGTGTAACTCTAGAAATGGGAAGAGGCAACAAGAGAGAATAATTTCTTAGACCATAACAAGCTAGTAAGACAGGGGGCCTGGAGAACTTCAACTACTGTTAATAGGACCTAGTCCAGTAATAGCACATTGAGTGGTCTATCAACAAAATCCTGGCCTGATCTAAACATGAGCATTCCTAGCACTGTGGGACAAAATGGTCATGAAACACCTCCCAAACCATGGTCAAATTTATTACCATGAGGGGACACTGACAATAAAAATATGTTGCTTGCTATTTACAGTAGCCAGGACATGGAAGCAACCTAAGTGTCCATCAACAGATGAATGGATAAAGAAGACATGGCACATATATACAATGGAATATTACTCAGCCATAAAAAGAAACCAAATTGAGTTATTTGTAGTGAGGTGGATGGACCTAGAATCTGTCATACAGAGTGAAGTAAGTCACCAAGAGAAAAACAAATACCGTATGCTAACACACATATACGGAATCTAAAAAGAATTGTTCTGAAGAACCAAGAACCAGGACAGGAATAAAGATGCAGACGTAGAGAATGGACTTAAGGACACAGGGAGGGGGAAGGGTAAGCTGGGATGAAGCGAGAGAGTGGCATGGACATATATACACCACCAAATGTAAAATAGATAGCTAGTGGGAAGCAACCACATAGCACAGGGAGATCAGCTTGTGCTTTGTGACCACCTAGAGGGGTGGGATAGGGAACGTGGGAGGGAGACACAAGAGGTAGGGGATATGGGGATATAAGTACACGTACAGCTGATTCACTTTGTTATACAGCAGAAACTAACACAACAATGTAAAGCAATTATACTCCAATAAAGATGTTAAAATAAATGTTGCTTGGCATCTTGTTCTACAAGAATGAAGTCACTAGCCACTGCAGTCATTGACATTTAACACTACCTGAAAGGAATTCATGTTGGAGATCAGGAATGAGGCACTCTGTGCTCTGAGAAAAATTGGAAGAACAGGTTTTCTTCAGATAGATATTTTCAGGAGGAAATTTTATTAACCCAATTTCTTGCATTTTCTCATACCTAGAGAAGTACTAAAATTATTAGCAGAGACATCTGCTCCTCATAGCTAACAGCAGCCTTCTACCAAGATGTGTGCTTGAATGCATGTACTCCCTTCATCAAAATCATGTATATATATATATATGACCTCCCCCCTAACTCTTCAGAGTGGTTCCTCAGAGCTATATAAGAGGTTGTCTCCCAGGCTATTGTCCTCAGTAAGTCCCGAAATAAAACTGAACTTACAGCTCTCACACTGTGTGTTTTGTTTTGTTTTTCTTAGTCGACATTACTATAATAAGATACAAGGAGTAAAGGAAGATTGGGATACAAGAGATACTTTTACATTTGGTAAAGAGAAGTTTCAAAGAATTTTTTTCTGTTTTTGGTTTTGTGTTTGTCTTTTTTTTTTTTTTATATGAACTGGGCTCCAGAACATCTGTTGAGAGGATTGGTGATAAAAGTTTGGTAAAGAGATGATTATTTGAAATAAGTTTGCTAAGGATGAGAGAGTTGACTACAGGAACAATTACGCAAGTCCAGGGTCTTCAAAGCACAGATCACCTGCTGAATCTTGCTTGCTGCCTTTTTCATACAGTGAATTAGTGAAGAGGTATTTTTACATTTTTTAATGTTTGCAAAACATCTAAAGAAGTATATTTCATGATGCATAGTAATATGACATTCAAATGTCCTTGTCTATTGGAATACAACTACACTCATTTGTTCATGTACTGTATACGTCTGCTTTGCACAATTAAGAGAAATGTCAGTAGTTGTCAGATAAACCATAAAGCCTATAAAGGATAAAATATTTATCTGTTTTGGAACAGATAATATGTCTGTTTTGGAACAGATTTCATCTCACATGATATAAGCTACAAGAAGTAAGATGCTTTGTCTAGTCTTCACACTGATATATTCTAACTCTACAAAGAAGACACAACATTTATGGAACTATTGGATTATCTCCATGAAGTGTTAAGGCTGATTATTAGATGTGGTTAAGTTTATGTTATTATTTTTAGTTTATTGTAGAAAAATATATCATTTGGTGTTATTTTATCCAGTAGACCTTAGTCACTTAGTAGAAGGTAGGTTTCAGAAAGGAAGTTGAGATTTCACCAGGGAGAACTGGGAAAAGGTGAATGGGGTGAGAACATATATGAAGTTGTTAAGTTATGGACTATGAATTCAACCATAGAAAGGGAAGACATGTAGACCAGACGTTGCTGATGGATATGGATGAGCCCATGTTACCACTTGCTGGCCTGAACCACTGAGGATGACACTGTCCAACAGCTCTGGGCCAAGAAATGCAAACTAAGATGTCCAGATTTCCTTGGCCTGTTAAAAGCAGATGGCCGAAGGGCAGCCAGCAGTGAGGGATTAGATAGTGCTGGAGACTTAATGCCCATTATAGGTAAGGCTGCTGCACTGCAGGGGCACTGGTCTGGACCTGGAGTCCAGTATTTCATGCAGAGGGCTCCACCCCATCAACTCCCTGGCCGCACTCTTAAAAGCCAGTCTATTGAAGATGTTTACATATGTTTTTCCTGTAGTTATACATATACGCAGCCATTCCCAGACTCTTGCTACACTGTCTGGCACTCCTCTGTCAAAGAGCATCCTGAAATATACCAAGTCCAACTCCAGAAGCACGGACTTGCCAGTAGTGGGAAGAGAGGCTCAGGGAGGTACAGTACCTGCTTGTAATGTCTTGGAAGAACCAGACGGACCTCTCTTGTCACAACAAAACTGCAACAAAATTGTTGAAGTCAGTCGGGATCAAGATGGCAGAGGAGTAGGAAGCAGAGTTCACCTCCCTCCACGGACATATTGAAAATACGTATACAAGTGGAACAATTCATACAGAACAACTACTGAGCAACAACAGAAAACCTCAGATGTCTGAAGAGACAAGAAAACCTCCACGTAACTGGGTAGGACAAAAGGAAAAGGAAAAAGAAGCAATCGGGACAGGGCCTGTGCCCTCAGGAGGGAGCTGTGAAGGAGGAAATATTCCCAAACCTTGTGAAGTCGCCTCACCAGCAGAGAGATCAGACTGGATGAAGAGGGAGTTTTGGAGCCTAAGAGGGGAGAGCAGCAACAGGTTTGTGGAAGGCAAAATGGAAACTAATCTTCATAGAAGGTTGGCACTGCGACTCTGCACTCCTCAACCTGAGATGCTCTTCTGTCTTTGAGGGTGGGGGTCAGGTGCTGAAGCTCAGACTCTGAAGCTCAGTCCCAGGGAGAGGACCAGGGTTAGGTGCAGAGACAGCCTGAAGAGGCTGGGCCATGACAACTGAGGTTGTACTAGGAAGAAGCCTGGGCCCACCAGAGAGGCAAGTCATCATTATTGGGAGGCACATGAGGAGAGGGGTGGGACCACCATAAGAGCTTTCTTCCCTGTGAGTGGTCCCAGGCAACAGGACACCATGTATAGGAGCTCCAGGAGTGGGGGCAAGTCACCGCTATCATCTTAGGCTCCAGAGGTGGGCACTGGCTGCCACTTCTGGACCCGTGGACAGATGCCAGGCCCCACCCCTGCTGACCTGGAAGGGCGTGGACAGCTCCTAACACTAGGAAATCTGCCAGCAGGCCCCAGGACTTGCCCACACTGTCCCAGGGGGTTGCAGATAATTTCTGTGATGAGGAAATCCGTCAGTGGGTGCCAGAAGATGCCCTGCTGTCCTGGGAGCACAGGGATAACTGTACCCACTAGGAAATCCACAAGTGGGTGCCAGGACCTGCTGTCCTGGGAGTGCAGATAGCTCTCACTACTAGGAAATCCACAAGTGGGGGCTAGGACCTGTCTCACTGACGTGGGAGGGTGAAGAAAACTCCTCCCACTAGGAAGTCCAACAGCAGGTGCCAAGACCTGCATGGCTGACCCAGGAGTAGAGGGAAAATTCTTGCTACTAGGAAATCTGCCAGTGGGTGCCAGGACCTGCCCTGCTGTCCTGGGAGGGTGCAGATAGCTTCCACAACTAGGAAATCCATCAGTGGGTGCCAGAAACTGCCCTGCTCTCCTGGAAGTAGAACCTGCCCTGCTGTCCTGGAAGCAGAAACTGCCCTGCTTTCCCAGAAGCATGCGGATAGCTCTTGTTCCTAGATAATCCACCAGTGGGTGCTGGGACCTACCCTGCTGTCTCAAGAGGGTGGGGATATCTCCCCTAACTAGGAAATCAATTAGGAGATGATGGGACATGCTCTGCTTTCCCAGGAGCATGTGGATAGCTCTTGTTACTAGAAAATTGGTCAGTGGGTGCCAGGACCTGCCCACGCTGTGCTGGGAGGGCACTGATAGCTATCCCCACTAGGAAATCCACCCAGAGGAGGGGATGAAACCACAGCAGAGCCCCAGGGGCTGTGTGACTAAGGAAGAAGAGCTGAAAACTCTCCTCACAGGTATGCTAACTACAGAGTAACACCTCTGCTGATGGCTTCCTAAATTTAGCACATTTGAAGCATCTGAAAGGACAACAAGTGATCTTGCAGTTGGGATGGGTCTGGCTTTAGCAGCTATGGGATTTTTTGGCACATACACTTGGGAGTTGGGCAAGTCCAAGCTGCTTCCATAACTCCGACATCAGGTCAAGGTGCACTACTACTGCAGTCCTGGAACCTGAAAATCAGTGGGTCTGTGCCAGTGACCTGGTGAAAACAACACCTGAGAGTCAACAGGGCCAATTGCCAGCATACCCACAGTTAAGGGAGGATTGAGAGCAGTGCCAACAGCAGTATACTTTGTGAGCCTACACAGTGGGCGAAAGGGGACATAACAGAGCACATTCACAGGTGAACAGCTCCAGAGGAGGAATACTTGGTGGCTACTCTCCCAGTGGGAGTGATCCAATCCTGAATACCTTGCATTGCAGATCAGATTCACACCTAAGAAATAGATCTGGGGGCCTCTACTCCAACAACTAGGGAGTAGGTCCTGCCCCTGACAGGGCAGTGACAACCACAGAACAAAGGGACAGCCCCACTCAATATCTAGGGCAGGCTCTGATCAAAACAACAATCAAATACCCTATCAAGGGGATAACGGCACAAACCTCTAGACCAACCTCATCTACCAGGGATCAGACACCAGAAACAAGAAGAACTACAATCCTGCAGCCTGTGGAAAGGAGACCACAAAAAGAGTAATTTTGACAAAATGAGATGACAAAGAAAAAAGTTGCAGACAAAGAAGCAAGATAAAATTGTAAAAGACCAATGAAATGAAGACTATAAAAGCAATCAATCTGAAAATTAATTCAGAACAATGAGAGTAAAGACGACCCAAGATCTTGGAAAAAGAATGGAGGCATGGATTAAGAAGATAAAAGGAAAGGTTAACAAAGAAATAGAAGAACTTCCATGTCCTGGTTATTGTAAATAGAGCTGCAATGAACACTCTGGTACATAACTCTTTTTGAATTATGTTTTTCTCAAGGTATATACCCCCCAGTAGTGGAATTGCTGGGTCGTATGGTAGTTCTATTTTTAGTTTTTTAAGGAAGCTTCATACTGTTCACCATACTGGCTGTACCAATTTACATTCCCACAAACAGTGCAAGAGGGTTCCCTTTCTCCACGCCCTCTCCAGCATTTATTGTTTGTAGATTTTTTGATGATGGCCATTCTGACCAGTGTGAGATGATACCTCATGGTAGCTTTGATTTGCATTTCTCTAATGATTAGTGACGTTAAGCATCCTTTCATATGTTTGTTGGCCGTCTGTATATCTTCTTTGGAGAAATGTCTATTTAGGTCTTCTGCCCATTTTTGGATTGGGTTGTTTGAATTTTTGATTTTGAGCTGCATGAGCTGCTTGTACACTTTGGAGATTAATCCATTGTCAGTTGCTTCATTTGCAAATATTTTCTCCCATTCTGAGGGTTGTCTTTTTGTCTTGTTTAAGGTTTCCTTTGTTGTAAAAAGCTTTTAAGTTTCATTAGATCCCATTTGTTTATTTTTGTTTTTATTTCCCTTTTGCTAGGCAGGGGGTCAAAAAGGATCTTGCTGTGACTTATGTCAGAGTGTTCTCCTTATGTTTTCCTCTAAGAGTTTTATAGTTTCTGACCTTACATTTAGGTGTTTAATCCATTTTGAATTTATTTTTTGTGTATGGTGTTAGGGAGTGTTCTTATTTCATTCTTTTACATGTAGCTGTCCAGTTTTCACAGCACCACATATTGAAGAAGCAGTCTTTTCTCCATTGTATATTCTTGTCTCCCTTATCAAAGATAAAGTGACCATATCTTCCTGGTTTATCTCTGGGCTTTCTATCCTGTTCCATTGATTTATATTTCTGTATTTGTGCCAATAACATACTGTCTTGAATAC
This sequence comes from Aethalodelphis obliquidens, assembly GCF_003676395.1. Classification (NCBI taxonomy): domain Eukaryota; kingdom Metazoa; phylum Chordata; class Mammalia; order Artiodactyla; family Delphinidae; genus Aethalodelphis; species Aethalodelphis obliquidens. The sequence continues at coordinate 2,012,252 of NW_020838063.1, forward strand.
TGTAGCTTTGTAGTATAGTCTGAAGTCAGGGAGCCTGATTCCTTCAACTCCATTTTCACTTCTCAAGATTGCTTTGGCTATTTGGGTTCTATTGTGTTTCCATACAAATTGTGAAATTTTTTGTTCTAGTTCTGTGAAAAATTCCAATGGTAGTTTGATAGGGATTGCATTGAATCTGTAGATTGCTTTGGGTAGTAGAGTCATTTTCACAATGTTCGTTCTTCCAATCCAAGAACACGGTAGATCTCTCCATCTGTTTGTATCATCTTTAATTTCTTTCATCAGTGTCTTATAGTTTTCTGCATACAGGTCTTTTGTCTCCTTAGGTAGGTTTATTCCGAGGTATTTTATTCTTTTTGTTGCAGTGTTAAATGGGAGTGTTTCCTTAATTTCTCTTTCGGATTTTTCATCATTAGTGTATAGGAATGCAAGAGATTTCTGTGCATTAACTTTGCATGCTGCTTCTTTACCAAATTCATTGATTAGCTCTAGTAGTTTTCTGGTAGCATCTTTAGGATTCTCTATGTAGAGTATCATGTCATCTGCAAACAGTGACAGCTTTACTTCTTCTTTTCTGATTTGGATTCCTTTTTCTTCTTTTCCTTCTATGATTGCTGTGACTAAAACTTCCAAAACTATGTTGAATAAGAGTGGTGAGAGTGGGCAACCTTGTCTTGTTCCTGATCTTAGTGGAAATATTTTCAGTTTTTCACAATTGAGAAAAACATTGCCTGTGGGTTTGTCATATATGGTCTTTATTATGTTGAGGTAAATTCCCTCTATGCTTATTTTCTGGAGGGTTTTTATTGTAAATCAGTGTTGACTTTTATCAAAAGCCTTTTCTGCATCTATTGAGAGTATCATTCGGTTTTTCTCCTTCAATTTGTTAATATGGTGTATCACATTGATTGATTTGTAAATATTGAAGAATCCTTGCATTCCTGGGATAAACCCTACTTGATCATGGTGTATGATCCTTTCAATGTGCTGTTGGATTCTGTTTGCTATTTTTTTGTTGAGGATATTTGAATCTATGTTCATGAGTGATATTGGCCTGTAGTTTTACTTTTTGTGACATGTTTGTCTGCTTTTGGTATCAGGGTGATGGTGGCCTCGTAGAATGAGTTTGGGAGTGTTCCTGCCTCTGCTATAATTGAGAAGAGTTTGAGAAGAATAGGTGTTCGCTCTTCTCTAAATGTTTGAAAGAATTTGCCTGTGAAGCCATCTGGCCCTGGCCTCTGGTTTGCTGGAAGAGTCAAGAAAAGTGGGGGAGGGAGAGGAAGGGAAGGAAGAAAGATACAAACAGCAGCTTCCCCAGCTAAACTTTTCCTTGAAAAAATCGAATTTTACGTCTGCTTAAATATGCTAAGCTGAACACACATATTTAACCTCTGCTCCCTCCTTCCCAAAAGTATAGTTAAATGTCAGTAGGCACTATAATGCTTTGTTATTATTTGTCTGTCTGCCTGTTTCCTTGTTTTAAGGTATAAATACACAAAGAAAAAGAAAATGGAAAAAGCTAAGAGCAGCAGTATTTTGTATATTCCAACTGGATCAGTTGGAATAGACTTAGCAGAATCCTAAACTGGAAGAAGTAATTTCAAAACAATGAGAATAAAGGAAATCATACAAGTTTTAAGAGAAGAAATACAGTTTTTATATAAAATTTCAAGAATTATATTGGCATAATCATTCTAATCAGAAATCTTGGAATGAAAAGAAAATTGAGGGATACCTTCAAAATTCTGAAGGAAAATTATTTCCTACCCAGAAGATTATATCCAACCAAGGTATCAATTAAATGTGATGGGAATAAACCATATTTGGACACACAATGTTTTCAAATTTTTATCTTCTGGATATCTTTCCTCGGGAAACTACTAGAGAATGTGCTCCATTGAAACAAGATAATAAACCAAAGAGAAGAAGTCAGGAGATCTGAGAAAGAGAGAACACAACATAACAACACACCTGAGGGAGTCTCCAGGATGTTGCAAGAAAACTCCTATGCAGAAGTCCTAAGAGAGTAATTAGTTCAGGTTGGGTTCTCCAGAAGCAGAGGCTGAGAAGGAGTTTGGCATGCAGAATATTTATTAGAAATCAATACTTCTCACGAATTGGGAAGAAGTGAGAGGGAAGAAGCAAAATCGAGCAGAAGGAGAAGTTGAATTATGATGCAGTTACAATAAAGCCTTGGCCAACCCCTCAAGGAGCTCTGGAACATTACAGTCCATTTGAGTTGCTCCTCAGTGGGCTGAAGTGACTTTTATAACCTCTCTGTTATCAGTCACTGGATATGGGCTGCCAGGGCAATGGCATGTTCTTGGGTGGGACAGCTCTCTGAAGCTGAGACAAAAGATGAAGATGCTGACAGCTGGAGGCTGTCTGCTGACCCATTCCCAGCAGTTGGAACAAAACGTCCCTCCTTGAAGGGGCTTCTGGGCAACACATCTCCATGTACACCATACTGTTCCAGGTTGGAGCAGGTTAAAAGTGTCCAGAAGAAAGTTCTTCAAAGAGATGAAATTGATAGACAACATTATATGTTTTAAATTTATACAACTGGGTGTTATGTTTGGAGATGAATGAATATTGAGTACATAGAAACCTAAGCAAAGGATAATAACATGATTAACCCCAAGGACAAGAAAATATTGTGCAAGAAAATAATCATACAATACTGCATGCCCAGATATAAATCATCTTTACATGGTCATACAATTACATTAAGAGAATGAAAAACATGAGAAATGTGGACGGAGATAAATCCTCATCTACCATAGTGTAGTACTTAAAATAGTATTAGTACTTACAGTAGTTTTCACACATCAAGAAATAGCAACATAAGCTTGGTTCAAATATATAGAGGTAAACACTAAAAGATTCTATTAGAAGTGTTACAAGTTGTTGCCTCTAAGAAGAGGAATATAGAAATAGATAGAGAAGGGTTGTTTTTCATAGAATTATGTACATGTATAGCTTTCATAAAATAGAACCTAAATTTCAAAACAGAAAATATATTCTATTACATTCTGTGCTTCCTGATGGCAAGTATTAGGGTCTGGTTCTCACTATGTTTTTCCCAACCTATTCAGAAAGGATAGCCAAGGTCATTCTCTTGCCCACAGTCAACCTCCCTTCCTGGCTCTTGTCTTCCAAAAGTGAGATCTTGAGAGGATTTTGCAGGGGGAAATTGGAGCAGTGAGTGCCTTTGAGTAGGGAGATGGGAAGACAAAAGGATGGAAGAGAGAGAATCCTTAAGGCAAGGAAGGTGTTGGAGTCGGGGAGGTCCTATGAGTAACGTCTAGTCACTGGGGCTCTCAGGCTAAGCAAAAATTCTGGAGTCAAGTTTGTGATGGAAGCTTCAGAGCCACCTGAACTTAAGAAACTCTGTAGACTTGGATGTTGAGAATATCAGTAGTGTTCATGAGAGCCTGAGGAAATAGACACCAACCACAATTCTCCAGCTCCACTTAGTATTCTAATATTTCCTTGACTCTCTGAGGACTACAAGTACACTATACAGAAACAGTGGTATTATTATTATCATCATCATCATTACTACTTAGAATCACAAACAAGAGGACTGAATAACTTTTATTTAGTGACCTGTAAACCTATTTTAGTAGAAATTATGCCTGCCTATATATAATCTTCTGGATAATCTTATTTCAGAATATTTTAATACATGGCTAACAAATCTCAAATAACCACAAGTCTCACTTCAGTACTTATTCAACAACTGGAATGATAGAAGAAAATATTATCATGGCCCAGAAAACAACCTGGATATTCATCAGATGTTCCATGTTTCTAGACTTAGGGCTTAGTATATACTTTTCTGGATTCTGGGGCCAGTCTTGTCCCTGCTCTCTGCAGAAGTTGTTGCTTCTCATTGAAGCTTAAATATCAGCAACAGCCTTAGGCCTTCCAGGAGTAGGATCACTCTATCTCAGTAAGTTCTCTGATACTCTCTAGTTCAGTCCCCCAACACTCTGGACAAGCTCTAACTATTTTATTTATTCACAGGTATGTTTTTTTCTTAACTCTCTCCCCACTCAAAGTCATTTCCTTGCAACCAGGAGCCTTAACTGTCCTTTTTACTCTGTATCTTGATACTTGGTAATAGCTCAGTGAATAGTAATTGAACTTAAAAACCAATGAGTTTCACAGTTAATAAGATTAGGCAGTCTTTGATTTTTAGTTGTAATTTAAAGTAGTTAAAATGTCAATTATGGCAGCTGCTCAACTTAGTCACTACAAAGGTGTGACTGAGCACCCTGATGTTTGTACAATAAAAAAGCAGTTGAATTTTCAAGGCTACTGTACAGGTAAGATCTCATGAGTCCCAAACCATACCTTCCTAAGTTCCCAAACTCAGAGACACAGTTGGTAATTCATCATTCATATCGTTCCAGTTGTTCCACCAACATAGGAATTAACAGTGGAGAAAGCAAAGATATGAACAAGTTATTACTACCATTTATTGAGCATTTACAACATACATGGTACTTGGTGTATTCTACTTTTCAACCTTATAACAATCATGAAAGACAGTTGGGGGTGGGGGTTAACCTCACTTTAAGATGAGAAAATAGAAGCTCAGAGAATTGAAGTAATTTGTCTAAGAACATACAGCGAGTAATTAATTATCTGAGTGTTGAATGAGAACTCAGGTCTGTCCTTTCTAAAACTGGTGCTCTTTTCACTAGAAAATGTCATTTCTGAAATATAAATTTGTACCTTTTCACATCCAGAAGATCAACCACAGTAGCTAAAACTGTGCTGTTATAATAACACAGCCCTTTTTAAACGGAAAAGCTAGGAAACCAACACCTTTTAGTTTGTTGTCGAGAAGTTTAAAGAAAGTGTTTTGTTCATGGAGCACTTATGCAATTTTATATAATGACCCTGAGAATCATGGCTCAATCACTGAGGTCTCAGCATAAATCAAGAGGGAAAATGATAATAAATGTCCTTGAGCTAATAATAGAAAAGTATCAAAGTCTTCAAGGGATTACAGGTTAGCAAGATATGAAATGTAAATGACATGTCATTTACTGTAAGAACAAGGTACACATGTTCAGAGTAATTTCTTTACACCATGAATTCCTAATGGAATGTTGAGATCAATGTCAAACAGGGTATTGAAACAGAACATGAAATAGATGTCAAAGTTAAGTCAAACCAAATGAAGTAAGTTAGAGGAAACAGGGCCATATGATCCTTTGTCCTTGGTTTCAAGAACAAAGAATTGGCTTTTTTTTTCTTTTATCAAAATAATAGTGTTTAGAAGTTATTAGTCATGAGATAAAGCTTCAATAGACATTGGACAAAATGAAAAAAATCTCTTTAAAACAAAATTTATAAACATAATTTTTAAAACCACCTTAATTTCAAGTTTTGTTATTAGTTACTACTTTGATAGATATACCAAGATAATTTATAGAGAAAAATTTATATAAAAAAATCTTTATTCATCAGAAGATATCCTCAATTTCCTATTTTCAAAAGAATTGTAATTGCATTGTTTCTAATTATAAAATACATGTTCATTTGAAACTTGAAATAATCAGAAAGAAAACCCTCCCATAACCCCACAAAACCATGATAATTTTCCTACAAGTAGAAATATGTTTATATATTACATATGTAATATATATTTCAGGCTCAATTTTAATTTTTTTCTGTTCTACATTATTTTATTTTTAACATCTTTATTGGGGTATAATTGCTTTACAATGGTGTGTTAGTTTCTGCTTTAAAACAAAGTGAATCAGTTATACATATACATATGTTCCCATATCTCTTCCCTCTTGCATCTCCCTCCCTCCCAATCCCACCCCTCCAGGCAGTCACAAAGCACCGAGCTGATATCCCTGTGCTATGTGGCTGCTTCCCACTAGCTATCTACCTTACGTTTGTTAGTGTATATAGATCCATGCCTCTCTCTCGCTTTGTCACAGCACACCCTTCCCCCTCCCCATATCCTGAATTCTGTTCTCCAGTAGATCTGTGTCTTTATTCCTGTCTTACCTCTAGGTTCCTCATGACATTTTTTTTCTTAAATTCCATATATATGTGTTAGCATATGGTATTTGTCTTTCTCTTTCTGACTTACGTCACTCTGTATGACAGACTCTAGGTCTATCCACCTCATTACAAATAGCTCAATTTCATTTCTTTTTATGGCTGAGTAATATTCCATTGTATTTATGTGCCACATCTTCTTTATCCATTCATCCGATGATGGGCACTTAGGTTGTTTCCATCTCCAGGCTATGGTAAATAGAGCTGCAATGAACATTTTCGTGCCTGACTCCTTTTGAATTTTGGTTTTCTCAGGGTATATGCCCAGTAGTGGGATTGCTGGGTCATATGGTAGTCCTATTTGTAGTTTTTTTAAGGAATCTCCGTACTGTTTTCCATAGTGGCTGAAACAATTCACATTCCCACCAGCAGTGCAAGAGTGTTCCCTTTTCTCCACACCCTCTCCAGCATTTATTGTTTCTAGATTTTTTGGTGAGGGCCATTCTGACTGGTGTGAGATGATATCTTATTGTAGTTTTGATCTGCATTTCTCTAATGATTAGTGATGTTGAGCATTCTTTCATGTGCTTGTTGGCAGTCTGTATATCTTCTTTGGAGAAATGTCTATTTAGGTCTTCTGCCCATTTTTGGATTGGGTTCTTTTGTTGTTGTTGTTATTGAGCTGCATGAGCTGCTTGTAAATTTTGGAAATTAATCCTTTTGTCACTTGCTTCATTTGCAAATATTTTCTCCCATTATGAGGGTTGTCTTCTGGTCTTGTTTATGGTTTCCTTTGCTGTGTGAAAGCTTTGAAGTTTCATAAGGTGCCATTGGTTTATTTTTGTTTTTATTTCCATTTCTCTAGGAGGTGGGTCAAAAAGGATCTTGCTGTGATTTATGTCATAGAGTGTTCTGCCTATGTTTTCCTCTAAGAGTTTGATAGTTTCTGGTCTTACATTTAGGTCTTTAGTCCATTTTGAGCTTACTTTTGTGTATGATGTTAGGGAGTGATCTAATCTCATGCTTTTACATGAACCTGTCCAGTTTTCCCAGCACCACTTATTGAAGAGGCTGTCCTTTCTCCACTATATATTTCTGCCTCCGTTATCAAAGATAAGGTGACCATATGTGCGTGGGTTTATCTCTGGACTTTCTATCCTGTTCCATTGATCTATCTTTCTGTTTTTGTGCCAGTAACATACTGTCTTGACTACTGTAGCTTTGTAATATTGTCTGAAGTCAGGAAGCCTGATTCCTCCAGCTCTGTTTTTCATTCTCAAGATTGCTTTGGCTATTCGGGGTCTTTTGTGTTTCCATACAAATTGTGAAATTTTTTGTTCTAGTGCTGTGAAAAATGCCAGTGGTAGTTTGATAGGGATTGCACTGATCTATAGATTGCTTTGGGTAGTTGAGCCATTTTCACAATGTTGATTCTTCCAATCCAAGAACATGGTATATCTCTCCATCTATTTGTATAATCTTTAACTTCATTCATCAGTGTCTTATAATTTTCTGCATAGAGGTCTTTTTTCTTCTTCGGTAGGTTTATTCCAAGATATTTTATTTTTTTTTTGTTGCAATGGTAAATGGGAGTGTTTTTTTTTAAATCATTATTAGAGTATAATTGCTTTACAATTGTGTGTTAGTTTCTGCTTTATAACAAAGTGAATCAGTTATACATATACATATGTTCCCATATATCTTCCCTCTTGCGTCTCCCTCCCTCCCACCCTCCCTATCCCACCCCTCCAGGCTGTCACAAAGCATGGAGCCAATATCCCTGTGCCATGCGGCTGCTTCCCACTAGCTATCTACCTTATGTTTGTTAGTGTGTATATGTCCATGACTCTCTCTCGCCCTGTCACAGCTCACACTTTCCCCTCCCCATATCCTCAAGTCTGTTCTCCAGTAGGTCTGTGTCTTTATTCCTGTCTAACCCCTAGGTTCTTCATGACATTTTTTTTCTTAAATTCCATATATGTGTTAGCATATGGTATTTGTCTTTTTCTTTCTGACTTACTTCACTCTGTATGACAGACTCTAGGTCTATCCACCTCACTACAAATAGCTCAATTTCGTTTCTTTTTATGGCTGAGTAATATTCCATTGTATATATGTGCCACATCTTCTTTATCCATTCATCTGATGATGGGCACTTAGGTGGTTTCCATCTGCTGGCTATTGTAAATAGAACTGCAATGAACATTTTGGTACATGACTCTTTTTGAATTGTGCTTTTCTCAGGGTATATGCCTAGTAGTGGGATTGCTGGGTGAGATGGTAGTTCTATTTGTAGTTTTAATGAACCTCCATATTGTTCTCCATAGTGGCTGAACCAATTCACATTCCCCCCAGCAGTGCAAGAGTGTTCCCATTACTCCACAACCTCTCCAGCATTTATTGTTTCTAGATTTTTTAAGATGGCCATTCTGACAGGTGTGAAATTATATCTCATTTTACTTTTGATTTGCATTTCTCTAATGATTACTGATGTTGAGCATTCTTTCATGTGTTTGTTGGCAGTCTGTATATCGTCTTCGGAGAAATGTCCATTTAAGTCTTCTGCCCAATTTTGGAATGGGTTGTTTGTTTTTTTGTTATTGAGCTGCATGAGCTGCATGTAAATTTTGGAGATTAATCCTTTGAGAGTTGCTTCATTTGCAAATGTTTTCTCCCATTCTGAGGGTTGTCTTTTGGTCTTGTTTATGGTTTCTTTTGCTATGGAAAAACTTTGAAGTTTCATTAGTTCCCATTTGTTTATTTTTTGTTTTTATTTCCATTTCTCTAGGAGGTGGGTCCAAAAGGATCTTGCTGTGATTTGTGTCACGGAGTGTTCTGCCTATGTTTTCCTCTAAGATATTGACAGTTTTTGGGCTTACATTTTGGTCTTTAATACATTTTGAGCTGATTTGTGTGTATGGTGTTAGGGAGTGATCTAATCTCATGCTTTTACATGTACCTCTCCTGTTTTCCCAGCACCACTTTTTGAAGAAGCTGTCTTTTCTCCACTGTATATTCCTGCCTCCTTTATCAAAGATAAGTTGAACATAGGTGCGTGGGTTTATCTCTGGGCTTTCTATCCTGTTCCATTGAGCTATCATTCTGTTTTTGTGCCAGTACCATACAGTCTTGATTACTGTAGCTTTGTAGTATAGTTTGAAATCACGGAGCCTGATTCCTCCAGCTCCATTCTTCTTTCTCAAGATTGCTTTGGTTATTCAGGGTCTTTTGTGTTTCCATACAAATTGTGAAATATTTTATTCTAGTTCTGTGAAAAATATCAGTGGTAATTTGATGGGGGTTGCATTGAATCTGTAGACTGCTTTGTATAGTAGAGTCATTTTCATAATGTTGATTCTTCCAATCCAAGGACATGGTATATATCTCCATCTATTTTTATCACCTTTTAGTTATTTCATCAGTGTCATAATTTTCTGCATACAGGTCTTCTGTCTCCTTAGGTAGGTTTATTACTACATATTTTATTCCTTTTGTTTCAGTGGTAAATGAGAGTGTTTTCTTGATTTCATTTTCAGATTTTTCATCATTAGTGTATAGGAATACCAGAGATTTCTGTGCATTAATTTTGTATCCTGCTACTTTACCAAATTCATTGATTAGCTCTAGTAGTTTTCTGGTAGAAATTTTAGGATTCTCTATGTATAGTATCATGTCATCTGCAAACAGTGACAGATTTACTTCTTCTTTTCCAAATTGGATTCCTTTTCTTCTCTGATTGCTGTGGTTAAAACTTCCAAAACTATGTTGAATAAGAGTGGTAAGAGTGGGCAACCTTGTCTTCTACCTGATCTTAGTGGAGATGCTTTCAGTTTTTCACCATTGAGAATGATGTTGGCTGTGGGGTTGTCATATATGGCCTTTATTATGTTGAGGACATTTCCCTCTATGCCTACTTTCTGCAGGGTTTTTACCATAAATAGGTGTTGAATTTTGTCAAAAGATTTCTCTGCATCTATTGAGATGACCATAGGTTTTTTTCTCCTTAAATTTGTTACTGTGGTGTATCATATTGATTGATTTGTGTATATTTAAGAATCCTTGCATTCTTGGAATAAATCCCACTTGATCATGGGGTATGATCCTTCTAATGTGCTGTTGGATTCTGTTTGCTAGTGTTTTGTTGAGGATTTTTGCATCTATGTTCATCAGTGATATTGGCCTGCAGTTTTCTTTCTTTGTGACATCCTTGTCTGGTTTTGGTATCAGGGTGATGTTTGCCTTGTAGAATGAGTTTGGGAGTGTTCCTCCCTCTGCTATATATTGGAAGAGTTGGAGAAGTATAGGTGTTAGCTCTGCTCTAAATGGTTGAAAGAATTTGCCTGTGAAGCCAGCTAGTCCTTGGCTTTTGTTTGTTGGAAGATTTTTAATCACAGTTTCAATTTCAGTGTTTTTGTCTTGTCTGTTCATATTTTTTATTTCTTCCTGATTCAGTCTTGCCAGGTTGTGAATTTCTAGAATTTCTCCATTTCTTCCAGGTTGTTCATTTTATTGACATAGAGTTGCTTGCAGTAACCTCTCATGATCTTTCTTATTTCTGCAGTGTCAGTTGTTACATCTCCTTTTTCATTTCTAATTCTATTGATATGAGTCTTCTCCCTTTTTTCTTGTAGAGTCTGGCTAATGGTTTTTCAATTTTGTTTATCTTCTCAAAAACCAGATTTTAGTTTTATTGATCTTTGCTATAATTTCCTTCATTTCTTTTTCATTTATTTCTGATCTGATTTTTATGATTTCTTTCCTTCTGCTAACTTTGGGGTTTTTTTGTTCTTCTTTCTCTAATTGTTTTAGGTGCACGGTTATATTTTTTACTCGAGATGTTTCCTGTTTCTTAAGGTGGGCTTGTATTGCTATAAACTTCCCCATTTGAACTTCTTTTGCTGCATCCCATATATTTTGGGTCATTGTGTCTCCATTGTCATTTGTTTCTAGGTATTTTTAAATTTCCTCTTTGATTTCTTCAGTGATCACTTCGTTATTAAGTAGTGTATTGTTTTGCCTCCATGTGTTTGTAGGTTTTACAGATCTTTTCCTGTAATTGATATCTAGTCTCATGGCGTTGTGTTTGGAAAAGGTACTTGATACAATTTCAATTTTCTTAAATTTACCAAGGCTTGATTTGTGATGCAGGATATGATCTATCCTGGAGAATGTTCCATGAGCACTTGAGAAAAATGTGTATTCTGTTGTTTTTGGATGGAGTGTCCTATAAATATCAATTAAGTCCATGTTGTTTAATGTATCATTTAAAGCTTGTGTTTCCTTATTTATTTTCATTTTGGATGATCTGTCCATTGTTGAAAGTAGGGTGTTAAACTCCCGTACTATGAATGTGTTACTGTAAATTTCCCCTTTTCTAGCTGTTAGTATTTGCCTTATGTATTGAGGTGCTCCCATGTTGGGTTGATAAATATTTACAATTGTTAAATCTTCTTCTTGGATCAATCCCTTGATCATTATGTAGTGTCCTTCTTTGTCTCTTCTAATAGTCTTTATTTTAATGTCTATTTTGTCTGATATGAGAATTGCTACTCCAGCTTTATTTTTGTGTGTATTTGCATGGAATATCTTTTTCCATCCCCTTACTTTCATTTTGTATGTGTCTCTAGGTCTGAAGTGTGTCTCTTGTAGACAGCATATATATAGGTCTTGTTTTTGTATCCATTCAGCCAATCTTTGTCTTTCGGTGGGAGCATTTAGTCCATTTACTTTTAAGCTAATTATCGATATATATGTTCCTATGCTCATTTTCATAATTGTTTTGGGTTTGTTATTATAGGTCTTTTCCTTCTCTTGTGTTTCTTGCCTAGAGAAGATCCTTTAGCATTTGTTGTAAAGCTGGTTTGGTGGTGCTGAAGTTTCTCAGCTTTTGCTTGTCTGTAAAGGATTTAATTTTTCCATCAAATATTAATGAGATCCTTGCTGTGTAATCTTGATTGTAGGTTTTTCTCCTTCATCACTTTAAATATGCCCTGCCAGTCCCTTCTGGCTTGCAGAGTTTCTGCTGAAAGATCACCTATTTATCTTATGGGGATTCCCTTGTGTGTAATTTGTTGTTTTTCCCTTGCTGCTTTTAATATGTGTTCTTTGTATTTAATATTTGAGAGTTTGGTTAATATGTGTCTTGGCATGGTTCTCCTTAAATTTATCCTGTATGGGACTCTCTGTGCTTCCTGGACTTGATTAACTCTTTCCCTTCCGATATTAGGGAAGTTTTCAACTATAATCTCTTCAAATATTTTCTCAGTCCCTTTATTTTTCTCTTCTTCTGGAACCCCTATAATTCGAATGTTGGTGCATTTAATGTTGTCCCAGAGGTCTCTGAGACTGTCCTCAATTCTTTTCATATTATTTTCTTTATTCTGCCCTGCAGTAGTTATTTCCAGTATTTTATCTTCTAGGTCACTTATCCCTTCTTCTCCCTCAGTTATTCTGCTATTGATCCCATCTAGAGTATTTTTCATTTCATTTATTGTGTTGTTCATCATAGCTTGTTTCATCTTTAGTTCTTCTAGTTTCTTGTTAAATGTTTTTTGCATTTTCTCTATTCTATTTCCAAGATTTTGGATCATGTTTACTATCATTATTCTGAATTCTTTTTCAGATAGATTGCCTATTTCTTCTTCATTTGTTAGGTCTGGTGGGTTTTTATCTTGCTCCTTCATCTGCTGTGTGTTTTTCTGTCTTCTCATTTTGCTTATCTTACTGTGTTTGGGGTCTCCTTTTTGCTGGCTGCAGTTTCATAGTTCCCATTGTTTTTGGTGTCTGTCCCCAGTGGCTAAAGTTGGTTCAGTGGGTTGCATCAGCTTCCTCATTGTGGAGAGTAGTGCCTGTGTTCTGGTGGATGAGGCTGTATCTTGTCTTTCTGGTGGGCAGGTCCACGTCTGGTGGTGTGTTTTGGGGCGTCTGTGGGCTTATTATGATTTTAGGCAGCCTCTCTGCTAATGGGTGGGATTGTGTTCCTGTCTTGCTAGTTGTTTGACATCGGGTGTGTAGCACTGTAGCTTGCTGGTCGTTGAGTGAAGCTGGGTGTTGGTTTTGAGATGGAGATCTCTTGGAAATTTTCGCCTTTTTATATTACGTGGGGTTGGGAGGTCTCTTGTGGACCAGTGTCCTGAATTTGTCTCTCGCATAAAAGGGAGAAAAAGTATAGTGAATTCATAGAAGTAGGAAGAAAGAAAGAAAGAAAGAAAAGAGGGAAGGAGGGAAGGAAGGAAGAAAGAAAGAAAGAAAGAAAGAATGAAGGAAGGAAGGAAAGAAAGAAAGGGGATAAAAGAAAATAATATAAAGTAAGGTAAAATAAAATAAAGTTATTAAAATAAAAAAATAGTTATTAAGAAAAAAATATTTTAAAGTAAAAAAAACAAAACAAAAGGACGGATAGGACCCTAGGACAAATGGTGGAAGCAAAGCTATACAGACAAAATCTCACACAGAAGCATACACATACACACTCACAAAAAGAGGAGAAGGGGGAAAAATAATAAATCTTGCTCTCAAAGTCCACCTCCTCAATTTTGGATGATTTGTTGTCTATTCAGGTATTCCACAGATGCAGGGTACTTCAGGTTGTTTGTGGAGATTTAAACCGCTGAACCTCAGGCTGCTGGGAGAGATTTCCCTTTCTCTTCTTTGTTCTCACAGCTCCAGGGGCTCAGCTTTGGATTTGGCCCCGCCTCTGAGTGTAAGTCTCTGGAAGGCGTTGGTTCTTCGCTCAGACAGGACGGGGTTAAAGGAGCCGCTGATTCGTGGGCTCTGGCTCTCTCAGGCCAGGAGGAGGTCCGGGTACAGGATGCGGTGCGAGCCTGTGATGGCAGAGGCCGAAGTGATGTTGCACCACCCTGAGGCGCGGCGTGCACTCTCCCAGGATATTTGTCCCTGGATCCAGGGACCCTGGCAGTGGCGGGCTGCACAGGCTCCCCAGAAGGGAGGTGTGGAGGGTGACCTGTGCTCACACACAGGCTTCTTAGTGGCAGCAGCAGCAGCCTTAGCTTCTCAAGCCCAATCTGGGCTCCTCGTTGTTAGCCACGGTTCGCATCCTTCTCTGGAGCTCCTTTAAGCTGCGCTCTTAATCCCCTCTCCTCGTGCACCAGGAAACAAAGAGGGAAGAAGAAGTCTCTTGCCTCTTCGGCAGGTCCAGACTTTTTCCCAGTCTCCCTCCCGCATAGCCGTGGTGCACTAACCCCTTCAGGCTGTGTTCACGCTGTCACCCCAGTCCTCTCCCTGTGCTCTGACCAAAGCCCGAGCCTCAGCTCCCAGCCCTGCCCGCCCCGGCGGGTGAGCAGACAAGCCTCTCGGGCTGGTGAGTGCTTGTCAGCACTGATCTTCTGTGCGGAAAACTCTCCGCTTTGCCCTCTGCACCCCTGTTGCTGTGCTCTCCTCTGTGGCTCCGAAGCTCCCCCTCTCCGCCACCCATAGTCTCCACCCACTTAGGGGCTTCTAGTGTGTGGAAACCTTCCCTCCTTCACAGCTCCCTCCCATTGGTGCAGGTCGCGTCCCTATTCTTTTGTCTCTGTTTATTCTTTTTTCTTTTGCCCTACCCAGGTACGTGAGGAATTTCTTTCCTTTTGGGAGGTCTGAGGTCTTCTGCCAGCTTCAGTAGGTGTTCTGTAGGATTGTTCCACGTGTAGATGTATTTCTGATGTATCTGTGTAGAGGAAGGTGATCTCTGTATCTTAATCTACTGCCTTTTTCCCCCTCTCTCTGCTCTCACTGTTTTTAAAAACTCTGTTCCACATCTTGCAATATGGCATTCAAAGGTGTGATTCTGTGTCCATTTTTATTTCACACTTGGTTTTAGTGACTGTAATAGCTGAATAAGTTCCTTCACAGATAGACAAATTCAAAGTGAAGAAGTATGTCATTGGATACACTTAATAATCACAATATTTATGTTTCATTCCCACCACCAATTATGTAATTGTAATTGTTGAAATGTGGCAGTAAATTTCCACTTTCCATGATATCCATCAATTGCTCTTCAAAAGGGATCAGTACATGTTATATTTTTATGCTTCAACAAATGGGTTTAAAATTCTCTAAAACCCTTAAAGGGAATAAAAATTCTATTTCAAGTTTTCTGAGTGTGTTGATATGAGAGATGATATTTTAGATGTGTAATATTTATATCATTTTCAACAATGTATCAGATAACAATGGAAACACAGCAGGGAAACATTTCCAAACATCTGTTTTGAAAATGCTCTCTATTACCTCATAATGTGGCTAACGGTGAATTTCTGCCAGGAAAAGGGAAAATATGAGCTAGACCTGGTCTTTTGTGAGGGAGGGGAGAGGACTGTTATTATTGTTCTTTTGTGTTTGTGTTTGCATAATGGATATTACGTTTAACCTGCTTTTTTTTCTTTTTCAGGAATCACTTTAAGAACCTTGCCAATTCTGTGTCTTAGCTTAGATAAAAGTAAACAAAATAACCCTTAAATTCACTTAACTAAGTACACTAAAATTCTAGTGAGTCCAGGAAAGTGAGTAAAATGTAAAAGTGTCACTGTCATTCACCCCGATTTCTGAAATCACTCTCCTCTGCCTCACTTATTATGAATAAACTGACTCTGCCTTACATGTGGACCAGAGCAAAGTATCAGTATTAACTCACATTAAATATCAGTAAAGCTTAATATAGTTCTTAAGTTTTAAATAAAGGATAGTATTTTCTTCAGAGTCTCCAATGAATGATCTTGTATACCAACTAGGGTGTGTGCATCCCACTTTGGAGAATAAAATAAATCAGTATGGAAGTATAACAGAAAGACGATCATAGAAGTGAGATCAAACATATCAGTTGTATCAATGAATATAAATGGTCAGAAATCAAAAGCTAACTCTAAGAGACACCTCTAAAACCAAAGCATTAAATTATTTTAAAAGATTAAATACACAAAGACAGTGAAAGGCACACTTTTGTTGTAGCAGGCCCAAACAAAAAGGAATGAGAATATGCAGCAAGTAGCATTAAACTGGGCAGGGAGTATCCTTACATATTGACAAAAAGCACAGTCTGCAGAGAGTTCAAGAATAAAAATGCATATATATTAGAAATACTATGCAAAATATAGAAACACAACTATTAGAGACTAAAATACCTCAGGCTAAGCCATTCAGGTGGATAAAAACCAACCAAGGATATAGAAGATATGAATAATAAAGTTAACAACTTAATATACACATATTAAATTTCAGGGGAAGAAACAGAATATACCTTCATCTAAGATCTTATGTATCATCTACATATACAGATCATATATTTGGCTGCAAAAATAAAACCAAGATAAATTCCCAAAAGTAGGAATTGTATAGGTCATGTACTCAGAGCACAGTGCAATTTAAATGTAGAAATAATAACTTACATGGTCTCATTGGTTTTTTACTATAAGCCATTCTCCGCAAACCATAAGTTTTCCACCAAAACATCATAGAAATTACTGTAATCTAGGAATATATAAATTTGTTATGCTCTTGGAATATTCCTCTTCTATTAACTTTATGGAAAAAGATAATTTAAGGCTTAAACCACTTCATAAATTGAAGAAATACATGCATATTGCAAGGAATTATGACAATCAATAAAAAGGTAAAGAAAAAAGGAGAAAATCATCCATAACCACAAGAGATATTTTTGATTTTACCATTTCAGGCTTTTTCCTATGTGTACATACATTAGCACACACACAAACACACAAGCACCCACATGTTATTTTTCCCCAGAAATTAGGGTTATAGTGTAAGTTTGCAATTTTCTATTGATTAACTAATGTACCACAGGCATACTTCTATGCCAGTAAATAACATTCTGTATTGTTGTTTTTAAAAACAGTGATTTCCCACAGTGCATGGATATACCAGGAGTTATTTCACCAATTTTCCATTGAAATCTTTCTTTATTCATTGATCTATTAATACTTGACCATATATGTTGTTTGTGTTGTGTTCCAATTTGTCATTTGATGGTGTCAATTTTCTGTGTTGTTTTTCTTGTTGTTTAGTTGGTTTGGTTAATTTTTTATGTTTGTATTTTTGTTGGTTTGGTTTGGTTATGTGAAGATAGTTTTGAATTTTTATATAGTCAAATCTATTATATTTTTCTTTTAGAATTTCTGATTTTAATGTCATTTTTAACTGCCATACACGTCACAAAATTATAGAAAAATTTGTTTATATTTTCTTCTGGTTTTAAGTTTACTTTTTAAATTTCAATCCATCTGAAATGTATATTGGTACAAGGCATGAGACTGTGAGACATTATGTATAGTGGTTAATAGCATGAACCCAGAATCTGGACTGCCTGGGTTCAAAAATTGCTAGTCTTTGAGTAGATTTGATTCTAACACATTGAGTCAGTTTATAAAACACCACATGGTAGAAATCACAATTCTTGAACAGCAAACATTTCTAAATTGTGTCCATGATAATTTTATAACAACATGTTTGGGAAGCAGAGACTAACTGAGTACCTAATAATTGCTTTAAAAAAAAAAAAAACCTTGCAAGAATCCACCACTCTATGTCATGCTACAGTCTGGGTGGATCCAAATGCATGGAAGAGGGACTTGAGTATACTTCATTGCAAGGGCTTGTCTTCTGTCTGTGCTGATAAGAATCATCATGGGGTATTTCTGATTCTATAGCACACCATTTCTCTCTCCTTTTCTGCTTACTTTTGCCTCTTATTCTATTAGTGTGGTTAGCATCTATTGCACTGAAGTTCTTAGCCATAGCAATGGGCAAGAAAAAGAAGTAAAAGTCATGCAATATGGAAAAATAAGTTAAATTGTTTTTTTTTTAATTTACAGAAGGCATAATTGTTTATGTAGAAGACATTATTGTTTATGCAGGATGGCCACTCTCATACTTCCAGTTTCATGCACTGAAGTTCTCAGCCATAGCAATGGGCAAGGAAAAGAAATAAAAGTCCTGCAATATGGAAAAATAAATTAAATTATTGTTTTTTAAAGTTTACAGAAGGCATTATTGTTTATGTACAAAAGTTTTAAGGAACCCAGCAAAGGGAAAAAAAAACTACTAGAATGAAGAAATGAATTTATTGTGGTCCTGGATATAATGTTAATATATAAAAATAATTATATTTCTATATACTGACAAGAAAATCAAAAACAGATGGTCAGATTTTTTTAAAGATATCTCCAAAACATTATGTTAGGTAAAAGAAGACAGAGAGAACAGTTTACATGATGTATGATTTCACTTATATGAAACGCCCAGAATAGATAACTCCATAGAGACAATGCAGATTGATGGTTGCCAGGGACTGGGGGAAGGAGAGGATGAGGAGAGAATGCTTAAGGGGTCTGGGGTTTTACTTTGGGATGATGGAAATGTTTTAAAACTAGATAGTGGTTGCACAACACGGTGAATGTACTAAATGCCACTAATTTTTTCAGTTAAAATGGTTATTTCTATGATATGTGAATTTCACTTCAATAAATTATTTTAAAAACAACAAACGTACAAAAGGATGCTGGATTAGAAAGCAGACACAAGTGCGCTTGAGACCTGGAGTTGATCACTTCCCAACTCTGAGCCTCAGTTCTTCTAACTATAGCTTGGGGCATTTTCTGTGTACCTGGCCCTGGGCTACAGGCTTTATGTGCTTTTCCTCCTTCAGTCTCCATTTACAGATGAGGAGACAGGCTTAAAGAAGTTGAAAAACGTGCCCAAATTCATATATTTAATTTGTGTTACAACAAAGCTGAAATCTGTGTCTCCCATCTCTTGAAGTACTAGCTTTTTCAGTGGTCGAATCGGGCTAGATAATAAAGTGGATCTCTGAGACCAAACCAAAGGTGGAAGCTCAAAAGAGGTCTTATAATTATAAACCATGACCAGACACTTAAAACTCCTGGCCTAATGTCAACTATTTCCAACCATCCTTGGCTAAAGACTCTATCGATAGTTGTGAAATTCAAAGAACCTATCCTGTCTGAAAATTAGAGCAAAGAAGGAATTCTTCAATTGTTTTTCCTGTAATTATATGTGAAAATGAGAACTTTATACTACCTAGCTAGTGTGCCTCACTCCTTTGAATGCCCTTTTATGTTGAGTGGATTGTATGCAAATTCAATTTAAATTCTTTCATCCCAAGCTCCTGCAGTTTTCCATTTTGCAATTTATTTATTATTCCCTGAAATCTCATAATAACAGGTTAAACCCAAGCTCTTGTAGGGTTTGTGCCAAGATGAGATTTTGTTTTAAAAATCATATCTAAATTACTTCATGAAATAATGTTCCTATCTGCCTCCAAGCTGCTGTCAAGGCTGAGGCCAAAAGCTGTGCTAAGAACAGAGCAAACTGAGCCAGGGTTCTCCAGGGAAATAATAGTGTAGAAACCAACTCTGGGGAGAGACCTTGGTAGATATCATCATATTTCATATTTTCCCCTAAATGGTGTAGGTGTTACCTTTACAAAGTATATTTTCTAATCAGATTTTATTCTACAGGGGTTGGAGATTCTACAGCCCTTGGCTGTCATCTGATCTTCTATTATGATGAAAATGAAATATGAGGGAAACATCTCAGTTTTCTTAGACTAAGTAGCCTGACCCTTAATATAAAATTTTGTCATTCATTTATTTAGCAAACATTCTCTGAATGCCTTCTAAGTTACAGACACTGGATATAAACATGTATAAAAACATCTTCCCTGCCCTTCAGAAAATCACCCTCTGATAGGAGTGATAACCATAAAAATAGATTATTACAGCACAAAGTTACAGGAGGTATTATTGTCCAAAGGTGGATTAGTGATACTTTGAGGGTCAGTGGTATATTGTCCTTTTAATATTCATTTGTTTATTTATTCTTCATTCACTCAGCAAATGTTTACCAAGTAACCACAATTTGCAATGTGCTATTAATTGCTCAGGGGTGCAAAAAAATGAATTGGATAAAACTGTGCACAGAAATCTTTTGTCAATTTTATTGACTTACAAGAGAGACAAAACACATGCTAGATATTTCCTCTTGCTCCCCCACCAGACCTATTATCTCTTTTCACTCTGTTCTGTGACCCACAAAGTACAGTCTTAGACTTCAACATTGATTAATTTTCCTCCAAAATGTGTTTTATATAGGCAAACCACTATACCATTTGAATTCCTTGATCAGTAATCTTTATAGCACAGTGAAATTATATGTATTTTTGTATTTTAATATTTACTTAAATTATGTCCACAGACTTTTCTATATATATCACAATAAAGACATTTTTCTAATTTATCAGTTTTTTTCCACCAGTGTTAAAATTTTCAAATTATACCTTCTGCACTCTGATTTGTTGTTGTTGTTGTGAGGTTTTCTCTACTGAGTCTATTTTTTTAAAAATCTGGATAAATTTTGTGGATAAAAATCTCTTTAAGATAATATAATCTGTTTGTCAAATTTTAATCAATAAGTTTACATATATTTGTTGTTATCAATATTACTTTATGTTCACTCTCCTTACCTGCAATATTTAGTTGTGATTTCATTACCTAAAAATAAAGTCCATGCTTTTAGAGGTTGTTCAATTTCATAAGAACTTTTAATTTTACATCAGCAGGATTAAAATGGTAATGTCAAAATGATAAAGTCAAAATATTTTGCTTTACGTTGTGTACCTCCTTGGATATACACATCTTTAAAAAGTATTTAGCACAATATATTGAGATTCATGTCTGCCTCTCTCAGGAAAAGTGAGCTCCTTGAAGGAAGAAATTAAGTATTATTCACCACCGGGAAGCCAACGCATTGCTCAGCCTGCCCCAGATGATGTTGAGTAAATGTAGGTTGATTGTAGAGTCATAAATGTTTTGGTTTTCTTTATACACTCTTCTGTATGTATGGCTTTCCAGGTGTTTCATCTAAAGAACTAACCAGTGTAGTGTTGTCAACATTCTTAGATGCAGGGAATCCTAAAGTACAGTCCCAGTGTCCACTTACTTTGGTTAACTCTGTTCCTACTCTTGTCGCAATTCATGCTCATTTGTCCACACACTTTCCCAAGCCTTGACCATCAAGTGAAAACACTGAGTTTCACACACCAGTCCTGACCTCAGATCTATAACTCCTGGGGCTAGAGTCTAGCCAGCCAGGATCTGCAACAGGAGCTGAGAGCAAATGGGTTAAAGAAAGAGGAGGTGAGAAGTGGGAGCCAGGGAGGAAGGAAGGGAAGAAATGCTGTGATAGCATATATTCATCAGTCTGTTTACTAAAAGCTCCATGGAGGCAGTAAATTCATCTATTTTATTCATTATTATGTACCCAGCTCCTAGAGCAATGTCTGGCACATAGTAGGTGCTCAATAAACATTTTTAATGAATGGGAGACCTAACAAAGGACACTCCAATTTACTTAAAAGTACTATTTAACAGGTTTGGTAGTAATCACTTTCACTTATGATCTCATTTTAAATGTGATCCTCAAGCCATCTTGGTGAGGTAGGTGGTATCCCTCCTGTTTCACGAGAAAGAAACAGGGACCTCACTACTACATACTGGCTGTTAGTAACTCTTCACAGATTAGGCATCACGGAGTGAAAGGTTTGTCAGAGCAAAAGGTAACTTAGAGATGATCTAACTCAACCCTCTCATTTTACTGATAAAGAAAATAACCCCCGGATAGCTGAAGTGACTTTGCCAAGGTCTCACAGGGGTTAGGGTTAGCAGCTGGACCTGAACTCTGATGTCCCACCTCAGTCAGGGACCTCTCTGCTCTGCTTTGATGCCTCTTGCTTGTTCCTCTCACTACCACATATAGAGAGGACATGTAATCATCAGTCATAAAGTTGTTCAACTCAAAAGAGCTAGTTTCAAGTGTTCTTTAAATCATGTTCCACAATTACCCACCATACCACCTTCTGACCCCCATCAACTCCATGAATTTTGTCTACCCTGGGTGGTCTTGTGCGCAGCTCTTGGTCCTTTTAGCCCTTAGCCTTGTATATGCCCTGAAAACTGTGGGACTTTTACACTTGGCAAAGGAAAATTTACCAAGGAACAGAACATGCTCTTTTTCTCATTTTAACTTGACTCCATTGTTCATCAAATACATTTTTCTTTCTATGAAGTATAACTGAACAGTTTCTGACAGGATTTAACATTGAAACCAGTAATATAACGATCTCTCTTTGTCCCTGTACCCTGACGTTGTGTCAAATAAGGTAAATACAGATGGCTAAAAGCATGACCACATTATTAGATAATTCCTCGGGTTAGCTCTTTGCATCCATGCATGTTGTAGACAACAGAATCAACAAGAACAATGGGGATCAGGAAGCAAAGGAAGGGGAAATGCAAATATAAATCTGTGCTTCTGACGGGCACCAGTTCTTGCTACACCAGAGGGCTGGAGTCTGGATTCCAGAGTGTGAGGTGAGTATCACACACTACCTCATTTCCTGGGCACTCCCCTGGTTTGCATCTCAAGTAAACACTTCCTTATTGCTCTCACTTAATTGCTTCTATATTGATCTAAGAAAGTGGGATGATTTTTCATTCAGAACTGTATAGTTTGATTGTATTTATGATGCATAACATGAGCTAAGTGTTTTACCAAGCAAATGAGACAGTAAGTAGATGCAACAGACATTGGTTTACGGTAAATTCACACCCACTTCACGTCTTGGGTGAACTGTTGCAAGAGTCTCTTAACCAGTTTCCCTGCTTCCTCCCACCTCCATAGCATCATCTCAGAGTGATACTTCTAGAATATAAATCTCATCATGTCACTCCCCTGCGTAAAACCTTTGAATGTTACTTTTTGAATGAAGTACCAACTCATCAGCATGGTAGGTAGACAAGTGCTTGAAAATCTGGCCCCAACCTACGAGCCTGATCTTTTCCACCTCACACTAGATTGCCTCTTCTCCAACATTTGATGATTTATTTCTCAACAAGACAGCCTGTTACTTTTCAAATATTACTCTTGTGCCTTTTCTGTGCCTCATGATCTCTTAATTGTACTTCAAGACCCAGTATAGAGGCCCCATCCCCCGAAAATCATCGAGACCTTTCCAGGTAGACCTAGCCATGCCCTTCTTTCATTAGAGCACTGGTCACACTGAAATGTAGTTATCTGATCACTTATCCATGTACCTCACTGGACTGTGAGCTCTTCAAGTCAGAAGACTATGTCCTATACTTACTTATCACCTCAGTAATTAGCACAGTGCCTGGCAAAATAATGATTCTATAAAAATACTCATCAGGTCGGGAGCGCCTGCCACGTG
Organism: Aethalodelphis obliquidens; assembly: GCF_003676395.1. Lineage (NCBI taxonomy): Eukaryota > Metazoa > Chordata > Mammalia > Artiodactyla > Delphinidae > Aethalodelphis > Aethalodelphis obliquidens. The sequence continues at coordinate 2,035,542 of NW_020838063.1, forward strand.
CCGGTGACAGTAAACAAAACAGACGCAACCCCGGACCCGCGCTGCGGGGAAACAGCCACGACGCGTGGAGGAACCAACAGGATCCCGCACAAAAAGTGAACGGTCTCCATCGCCCCTCAAATCAGAGCCTGACATGAGGAACGTGGGGAGCAGCCCCGTGGATGCTCTCACTCCATCACCCTTCCGACCGGACCCAGACACACGCCACACCCGTCGTCACCGGAGCTGCAGTCCCACCCGACAGGAATCGGCACCGGGGCACTGCCTCCTCCCGCAGGCCCGGGCCCGCTCCTCGGCTCCCGCCGCCGGCCCCGCGCCGCCTCGGGGCCTGGGTCCCCCACCCAGGGAAGGCGGGTCCCGGTGGAGACCGTGGCCCCCGCGGCCCCACCCATCCGCCCCGCCGCGAGCCTCCCCACCGGAGCCGCCCTCGGGACCCGCGTTCCCGGCCAGGCTCAGCCCAAGCGCGGCGAGGGCCGGGCTCTCACCTCAACGCCGACTGCGGTCGGGGTCAGACACCCACAGCCTAGGCAGCCCGAGCCGCGGCAGCCACTCCGTGTCAAAAGCCAGCGCCCGCTTTTCGAGGCCCGTGGCACCGCCCACCGGGCCTCGCCTCCGAAGCCTCGCGCAGGCGCAGCCCTGACCCCGCCCCGGGTGCCCGGACCGACCCCTTGTTCTACAACCGGAAGTTGGAGGGAGGAGCCTAGGGTGGCTGACGCCCGGGCGCCGGAAGTTGTGCTCTCGGTGGACGGCGACCATCCTTGTGGGTTCCCTGTGGCTGCTCTTCCAATTTAGAAAGCCTCCCGCAACCTGTTCCTCGTCCCCGTTTGCAGATGTCTGCGATTCCCGCAGAAGAGAGTGACCAGCTGCTGATCCGACCCCTGTAAGGGACCAGCGAGAGGGAATGAAGCCACGGGTTGTGAGGCGAGGAGGGTACCCGGGTGGTTGGGCTCTTCAGTCGGCCCTTGGTCCCTTGGTCCGCAGTTGCGGGCCAGGCCTCCGGATGCAGGGCTTTGGAGAACTGTGGATAGGAAGGGGCCTGCTCGGTTTCATGGGATTTTGCTTTTTCCAAGGGAGGAGAGTATGTGGAGTTGGGGGCCGGGAAAGAAGGTCTGTGGGGCCGCTGGGCGCTTTCTTGTTCGCCAAAGAGTGGCAGGCTCTGAGGGAACCGGTGACGCCGAGCATGGCAGGATGAGAGGAGGACCTGGATAAGGCTGTGGCAGTGCGAGGAAGAACTAACCTGTTACCTCCAGAACTTGGTATTTGCCAAGATGGGAAAGGAAGTAAATTAGGGACTCGCTGTGAGCTCCATTCAGAGCTCCAACTCTGGGAGAATAAGGAGGGAAGAAAAAGCCGAGGTGTTAAGGACAAAATCTCAGCCCCTGACTGACCAGGAGAGGGCTGGCCTTTCACTGGAAATGGCCTTCTGTCAGAGAAGCACCTTACAGATCTGGAATGCTGCTTAGAAAGGGAAATATAAATGTGGAGGAACTTATTCTGTAAGTGAGCAGCTAGAATCCACAAACATGCTCACTGTTAGAAATGAGTCAGCACCACATGAACACGTGCCTTTTTCAAAAGGCAGAAATATTTCCTTTACATGTTCATTTAGTAAGGACTCCTTGAGCACCTGCTGGGGACGTGCCCCAAGTTTGCCGCTGCTCAGTTCACACCTGTCCTCTCTTACTGTGCTCAGCAAACACTGAGCAAGTGTCAAGGCCACACTGGACACTAGGGATACAAATAAGACGGAGGGCTGAGTTAACTGGATTCACCGTTTTGGAGGGAGCTGCAGCGCCGCATGAAAAGTACCGGAAAGATAGTTTGGAGGAATAGCAGACTATCACTTTGGAGTCAGACCTGAAGTCCTATCTGTACACTATCGATTGCTAGGACAGCAACCTCACTGAACCCATGTCCTCCTGTGGAAATAGTATAGCAGTACTTAACTGTGCAGAGTAAAGCTCACGTGGAGCTGGGCAAGAAGTGGGAAGATCTTGTATTATTCTGGAATTCAAAGGAAGAAAAATAATGTTGGACTGTGGGATCCACCCAGGCCTAGAAGGAATGGATGCTCTTCCTTACATCGATTTAATTGACCCAGCTGAGATTGATCTCCTGCTAATTAGTCATTTCCATTTGGATCACTGTGGAGCTTTGCCCTGGTTTCCACAGAAGACAAGTTTCAAAGGAAGAACATTTATGACTCATGCCACAAAAGCTATTTATAGATGGCTTCTTTCAGATTATGTCAAAGTTAGCTTTTGTACACAGGTGATTTCTCAAGACAAGAAGACAGACACTTAATGGCAGCTGAAATTCCTAATATTAAACCTGATATTCTTATCATTGAATCTACTTACGGAACCCATATCCATGAGAAGCGAGAAGAGCGAGAGGCAAGGTTCTGTAACACTGTTCACGATATTGTGAACCGAGGGGGCAGAGGTCTCATTCCTGTCTTTGCTCTTGGAAGGGCTCAGGAGCTTCTCTTGATTTTAGATGAGTACTGGCAGAATCACCCAGAACTCCATGATATTCCCATATACTATGCATCGTCTTTGGCCAAGAAGTGTATGGCGGTGTACCAGACATATGTAAACGCCATGAATGACAAAATCCGCAAACAGATCAACATCAACAATCCCTTTGTTTTCAAACATATTAGTAACCTTAAGAGCATGGATCATTTTGATGACATTGGTCCCAGTGTTGTAATGGCCTCCCCAGGCATGATGCAGAGTGGCTTATCCAGAGAGCTCTTCGAAAGCTGGTGTACTGATAAGAGGAATGGCGTCATTATAGCGGGATACTGTGTAGAAGGGACGCTTGCCAAGCATATCATGTCTGAACCTGAAGAAATCACTACCATGTCCGGACAGAAGCTACCACTGATAATGTCTGTTGATTACATTTCTTTCTCTGCTCACACAGATTACCAGCAAACCAGTGAATTTATTCGTGCTTTGAAACCGCCTCACGTGATTTTAGTCCATGGAGAACAAAATGAAATGGCCAGATTGAAAGCAGCCCTGATTCGAGAATATGAAGATAATGATGAAGTTCACATAGAGGTTCATAATCCTCGGCATACAGAAGCAGTGACCTTGAACTTCAGGGGGGAAAAACTAGCCAAGGTCATGGGCTTTTTAGCAGACAAAAAACCAGAACAGGGCCAGCAGGTCTCAGGAATACTTGTTAAAAGAAACTTTAATTATCATATACTTTCTCCTTGTGACCTCTCTAATTATACTGACTTGGCCATGAGCACGGTAAAGCAGACCCAAGCCATTCCATATACTGGTCCTTTTAATTTGCTTTATTACCAGCTACAGAAATTGACAGGTGATGTAGAAGAATTAGAAATTCAAGAAAAACCTGCTTTGAAAGTGTTCAAAAATATTACTGTAATACAGGAACCAGGAATGGTGGTATTAGAATGGCTGGCAAACCCTTCCAATGATATGTATGCAGATACAGTAACAACCGTGATATTAGAAGTCCAGTCAAACCCGAAAATAAGGAAAGGTGCAGTACAGAAGGTTTCTAAAAAATTAGAAATGCACATTTATAGCAAGAGGTTGGAGATCATGCTCCAGGACATATTTGGAGAAGACTGTGTTAGTGTAAAAGATGGTTCTATCCTTAGCGTCACAGTGGACGGAAAAACTGCTAACATAAACTTGGAGACACGGACTGTAGAATGTGAAGAAGGAAGTGAAGATGATGAGTCCCTCCGAGAAATGGTGGAACTGGCAGCCCAGAGACTATATGAGGCCCTCACGCCAGTTCACTAATAACCTTATGTCTCTGTAGATGTTAAACTTTTTTGTAATGCTTGACTCTACTTCTGTTACTTAAAATAAAATACATTAATTTCTCAAAAAAAAAATACTCATCAAATGAACACTTACTCTGTTCAAAGCAGTGGGCTAAGTGCTATGAGGAGTACAAAGATAGATTATTCGATATCTGCTCTTAAGAAACTTGCCCTTCATTAGAACAACTATTATCCACACTAACTTTTAGAGGTTTTACACAAATACATTTTGTGACAAACTTTGATGGCACCCAGCTGGAATTGAATTACCTCAATTGTTATTGTGTCTTTCACCTGATCACTCTTTAGCACTCCTTGAGGATTTTTACTAATTGTCCTTTCTATACATTCATTAGGCAAAGCACTACATGTGTTCCAACCAACACAAAGCCACACTTTGATGCTGTTTGATTTTTCTCTGTACTACTTTTCTGAAGCATATATATTCTCAGTTGAAACAAAATTAAATGCACACACTGATCAAAAGTTGACATAACAATCTGAGATGGGTTTGGGATACATCTGGATGACAAGACACACCAAATAGGCAATGCTGACTTATCCAGGTATTTATCATATGCATATTGTTTTTAACCTAGGAATGCATCCTATAGACACTATAGTTAACATGTTACCAGAAAGGTCTAAAATATCAAGAAAAAGAAACAGGAAGATCAAGGAAGACTGCGCAGAGAAGAGAATGTCTGAACCTGATGGGAAAATGGAACTTACTTTTAAATCCTATAAATAATTCATAAATTTTATTTGAGTCACTTTTTGGTATTTCAATAAGGTAATTATTAAAGAATATTCCATCTGGAGCAATCTGGTAACTAAATGCATGTAAAACAAATGGAGAGTCAACCCATAGATGTAATTAAATAGTATGTGAAAGATTTGAGCAGTCCAAGGCTGGTCACAAGGGGTTTTACCTTAGAGTTGGGTTCTGAGCATGGTAAGATAAAAATCACAAGGTTGATCCCAGTTGAGGGTAATAAAGATGAAAAATAAAAATGTTTTCAGAGCAGAAAACATTTCCTCCCCAAAACCCATAACCCCAGTCTAACCACGAGCAAACATCAGTCAAACTCAAATGAGGGGCATTCTACCTAACCAGTACTCCTCAAACTGTCAAGGTCATCAAAAACAATGAAAGTCTGACAACTAAATATGACATGGGATCCTGGGACAGAACAAGGATATTAGGGAAAAGCTAGTGAAATCCAAATAAAGTGTAGAGCTTAGTTAATATAGTAATTAATGGCTAATAGTAATGTACTGGTGTTGGTTTCTTAGTTGTGACAAGTGTACCACAGTGATGTAAGACGTTAACAATCAGGGAAACTGGATGAAGAGTTTACAGGAACTCTGTCATTTTTGCAACTTCTCTGTAAATCTAAAACTGTTGTAAAAAATATTTTAAGTTTGTTAAAAAGCAACTTGCCACAATTCTTATTGAAACTGGCTCAGTGATGTAATCAACTTCCAGGAGACAGCTTTGCAAGGGAGATAAATAGTAATGGACTAGCCAAAAATCACAAGTTCAAGTCCATCCTGGGACCTTAACAGTTGACTGACTTTAATACTCTATGAGGGGCTTCCCTGGTGGTGCAGTGGTTAAGAACCCGCCTGCCAATGCAGGGGACACGGGTTCAAGCCTTGGTCCGGGAAGATCCCACATGCCTTGGAGAAACTAAGCCCGTGCACCACAACTACTGAGCCTGCACTCTAGAGCCCATGCTCCACCACAAGAGAAGCCACCCCAATGAGAAGCCCACACACCACCACGAAGAGTAGCCTCCGCTTGCTGCAACTAGAGAAAACCCGTGCGCAGCAACTAAGACACAAAGCAGCCAAAAATAAATAAATAAAAAATTTTTAAAATTCTATGAGCCTCCAGTTTCCCCTACATAAAACAGGATTGGCAATATTTGTTTTGCCTACCTACTTCAAAAGAAAGGGAAAAAAGAGAAAGAAATATATGTTGAGTGTCAATTCTGTGCCTAGCAGGCAGCTTACATACCTATATCTTCTTGAATCCGCACAGGGACAGCAGACACTGTAAAGACCATTTTGCAGACTAAGGAGGCTCAAAGAGGCTAAGTAACTTGTTTAAGGTCATATTATTAGGAACTGTTAAAGTCATATTTTGTACACAGTTTCTTTATCTCCTAAGTTGTTCCCTGCTGCATTCCTTCCTCCAGGCTGCCTCCCATGGAATACAAACACAAATGCTTTGGAAACTGCCACACAACTCTACAGTCTTGCGTGAACACTGCTTCCAACACAAATGTCTGAGACCCCAATTGACTGTCTAAACACAAATGTGGGAAAGGGGCTCATCACTTGTTAGTACTGAAAAAGCAGCTCCCCAGTTGGGCAAGGGGTACTTGAGCAGCCTTCCAAGGCACCATGAGTCTGTGCCTCCTGTGAGCACTCATGTTCCTCTTCCTCAATCTTTGGGAGCTGCCCTAGGGGATGCTCAGCCTGCCTTTTAGCAGCTCCACAGACTTCTTTCTGCTTCAGAGTGCTTTATATTCGGGGTGTCCAGGGCAGGAGCCAGAGAGGTGTATTGGTAATATGATGCGATAATACTGTATCAAATTCAAAACGCCACATCTACCAAAAGGAATTTAATTAAGCACAAAAGTGGGTTACTGCAATGAAATGCACATGTGTTCCTTAAAGTCATGCATGCCTTTGGGTATTTGGAAAATACCCTAAATGGATGTTATTACAGGAATCTTGTTATCAGCCAGAAAGAAGGCTTTAGATCCTAGGTATATGGTTTGAAATATGTGAGCATCTTGAAACTTTGGTGTCAATGTGTCAGTTTATCTGCATGAAATAAACTGCATTTTGTGCCCAGGCCAAGACATAATCTTCCCCCTCACTAACCAAGATACAATGGACTTTTCTAGTTTAAAGTTTCAGCTTTGCTATCAAATCCAGACCAAGCTTTCCAAAGATCTAGAGAGCTAAGAAAGTTGCTACTATTATTTTCATATATGTATATATATATATATATATATATATATATATATATATATATATTTGGCTGTGCCAGGTCTTAGTTGCAGCATGCAGGATCTTCATTGCACATGTGGGCTCTTAGTTGTGGTATGCAGGATCTAGTTCCCTGACCAGGGATCGAACCCGGGCCCCCTGCATTGGAAGCATGGAATATTAACCACTGGACCACCAGGGAAATCCTTGTTTTCACTTTTAGTAAGAGTATTAACTGCCTTTGAATGCAAGCATTATCATAGATTCATAAAAATTCGTGAATGGTCTCATCCAGAGGGCTATTAAAGGCCATCTAACTCAATCCCTTCTTTTGTGAGGAAATTGAGGTCCAGAAGGGTAACTAGCTCAGGATGGAACAGTGAGTCACTGGCAGGCTGAGCCCATAACTCAGGCTGGTGGCACACAGCTCACAAAAATATCCTATTTGTGACTATTTGACCCATTAGATTGCTATATATGTGATCAAGCCTCTTTGAAAAGTCATACATCCAGTGGAGAACAAATAACATGAATCTAGCTGGGGAAAACATGGAATGTACACCAAATGAGGAACATTTTAATTTAAAAAGGGGGAAGAAATTATATTCTCCAAAAATATCTGTGTCATAAAAGCCAAAGAAAGGCTGAGCAACTGTTTGTGATGAAAAGAGACAACTAAATGCATGCCTAGACAGGACTGTACTAGAGGAAGAAGTGCTAAAAAGGACATTATTGGGTTAATGATCATTGAAATATAGACCATAAACTGGATAAAAGTATGAGTCACAGTTAAACTTATTATGGTTGATAACTGTGCTCATAAAATAGAATATCCTAATTCCTAGGAAATGGACAGTGAAGTATTTAAGGATAAATGAACATGACATGAAACTTACTCTCAATTTGATCAGAATAAAATTTATATAGACAGGCAGATAGATAAAACAATTAAGGCAAAATGTCAACAATAGATAAACCTGTATATAGGCTGTAAGAGTATTCTTTGCTGTATTTTTATGTTTGAATTTATTCCAAATAAAAAGTTAAAGAAAACTTAAGCCATGCAAATGATTACCACCAGCACCACAAAATTATAACCACTCTTCATTCAAGAGCAAAGGAGGGCATTTTAAGAACATCTCCAAAAATATAGAGTCATGACATCCTTCATGCATATTTACTACAAAACCAAAATCTCAATAAATGAAAGCAATGAGTAGGGTCACCTCAGAAGGCCTCCCAACTTGGTGTTTATGTCTTGATCTTGGGCTGGCACTACCCCTTCTGGGACTGCTGCCATTTGCCCATTTTGTTATGATCTTTCATAGTGAGAAAAAAATAAGTTTCTATTATCCTGAAAATTGCAATGAGAAAATTGATACCTACTGATTGTAGCAAAATAATTAACCCACATGTTTTCTGTTTAAAAAAACAAAAAGCTAAAGGTTACGTTTCTGGATATGAACAGGAAAATGGTCACATCAGGCCATGCTGAGGTTCTAATGAGGGAAGACAATAACCGTTTCCCTGGAGGCTTGAACAATCAGCTTTATGACTGAGCTTCATTTATAGCTATTATTTACACTGACCCAGAATAGCAATAGCAATGCCTGCTCATTCCAATGGAAAGCAAAGCCTCTTCTCTGAATTTGCCATCTGATTCTGGGCAGTACCTGTCAGCTAACTGCTTCATGAGTCTATGCCGTACTGACTGTCCACACAAAGCATGTGGCATTGGTGTTCCCCAAAGATAAAAACAAATACTGGCTGCCACTCCATATTCTTGGTACTCAGAGAATGTTCTCTGTTAACAGCAGGGTAGTTTTACTAAGTCATTCATGGATAAATTTATACCCAGTATATTTGGAGATATTGGCATGTGTTCTGTTCTGGAGAAGAAACTAGGTCCAAAGGCTGGGTCCTGCCCTCAGGAAGCTTGTAATGGTACTGGAATCGCAAAGAACACGCAAGGCAACCACAATCAGCCTCACTGGCCATGGGCCATAGAGCCCAAATGTTCTATGTACAAAAAAGAGTTGTAAATGCAGTAATCCTGGCACAGAAGGCACTAGCATAGCAATGTTTCTATCATATTGTTTAGTCATCAATGACTAGGTATGCCTAATCAAGCCAAATGTGCCATGCTCTCTTGCCTTCTGGTCTTTGTAAATTCTGTTCCTTCTGCCTAGAACATTCTCTCTCATCCCACCCTCACCATCCAATATCCACCTTGCCACCACCACACCACCTCCCTTTCTTTGGTTAATTCCTACAGCTTCTAACTTGGATGTTATCACCCTTGAAAAGCTTTCCTTGTCCCCTTCCTTCTTGGCCTGGATCCCTTCTGTGTTCTCCCATTAAATTAGCCTTTATCATGTTGCAAGGGGGACTCTAGAGTCAGACTGTTTGGGTTCAAATATTGGGTCCCTCACCTACTAGCTTTGAGGCCTAAGTCAAGTTAGTCTCATGTATAACCTCTCTGTATCTCCTATGGTTTATTATCTCATTTAAGCTCTAGCCAATTCTCTATGAGAGGTGTTGCCCTCACTTCACAGTTGAGGAAACTGAGTCTCAGGTTGCATAATTCAACCAATGTGACACAGCTGGAGAATGGAGAGCCAAAGCCAAGTCTAGAGGATATTTAAGATGTCAGTTTTAAGCATCATCAGGAACTTTCTCAGTCAAGTGGTACTAAAAGTTCTGCTACTGTCAGGGAGGTGTCTTGGCAAAAGGATTTCGGACTGCCTCTCCAGAAGAGGTCAAGCAGAAGTGCCAAGAGATTGTGAGCTGAGACCCCCACCCCTGAGACTGTCTTCCAGGGAGGGAACCTCCAGGTGACAACTATTAGAAACTGTTTGATAACCATTAGTTTAGTGTTTATATCACATTTAGTGACATATTTCAATTTTTTACATTTATATTTTCATTTTCATTAGGAGTAGGGGAGAGAGACAAATTATGCTGACAGAGGGCCCTGATCACTCCTTCTTACAGGAGCCTGGAATATGTTCCCCATTTCCTAGAGAACAGAGATCATGAGAGTTACATAGAAATCCATGGGAAAGATATTCACATTTGAAATAGGAGGCAGTAAAACAAAGAGCTTAAAATCATGGATTTTGAAATCAAAGTTGACCCAGCCTCTTCATAACTGTGTGACCTTGGGAAAGAAAACTTAGGAACTCAAGTTTTCTCTAGAGTTAAGCTAAGCATTCCAAGTCAAATGGGGGTGTCAGCCAGATATCAAAGAAGGGGAAAGAGAGGACTGCAAGGATGAGGGGGTAGTGTGTATAAAGACAGTTTATCCTGTCCATCTGGTAACACTTCTAAATAGTGTGAGAAGAATCCCACTCCTGTTTATCATGATGCATCCACTTCTACGTCACAGTTGACCCAAAATCCTTCTCTGGTAAACATGTTGCTGTAATTTCATCTCAGCTGTTTGTTTAGAGGTTTTGAGTGCTAAATTTTGATTTTGAGTTAAATTATCCTTTAAAAATAGTTTCAAGATGCCTTAACTTGTGCCGTAACTAGCAGCTGCATAGCACAGGGAGATCAGCTCGGTGCTTTGTGACCACCTAGAGGGGTGGGATAGGGAGGGTGGGAGGGAGGGAGACGCAAGAGGGAAGAGATATGGGAACATATGTATAACTGATTCACTTTGTTATAAAGCAGAAACTAACACACCATTGTAAAGCAATCATACCCCAATAAAGATGTTAAAAAAATAAAAAATAAAAATAAATAAATAAATAAAAGGGAATAGCTGTTTTAGTGTTGTAAGCGTCTCTAATTAAACACTAGGATCTTCTTTCAAAAGATTTTCTTCCACCAATAATATATCCCCAAAGATCTATATTTTAATCATACTCATTTTCTATACTTTCAGACTCACTGTTATTCACCACTGATGGAAGGGAATCAAATGTCTTTGTGGGTTTGATATATACCTCATTTTCTGAAAGCTGGTTCATAAATCCTAAGGACCAGCAAATGATCAGTACATGATCAGTAATGGTAATAAAAGAGGCTGCATGAGGAAGGGAGTCTAAGGTGAGGTTTCTGGGAATGGAGTCACATGGTGGGCTTGGACCAATGGGTGAACATTACTGGGCAGGAAGTTGTCAGAGATATACCAGACAGCCCCTGGCAGGCAGAATTCAGGCTTGATTTTCATGGCATGGGCCAGGCTCCTGTATGTGATAGGAGCCTCTAGGAAGTTGGCATATTCCACTAAGCCTGTGTTAGTGCCTTTAGTAAAAGTGTCACTTGTTACTCCTGGTCAGGTGGGTGGGATGGGGTAGTTTGAGAACTACTGAGTCCATCTACCTTCCAATCTCATCAACTGAGTAAATTAAAGAAACTACATGAGTAACAAAATATTTCATTTCTTCATAATTATCCATATTTTGGCAATATGATTACAGGATATACAATTATAAAAGCATGGAAACATTTTTTAATTTTAATTTTTAATTGTAATATAGAAACAGTTTTTGATATGTAAGATGTTTTAATTATTAGGTAACTAGGCAGCATCACTGGTGTTGCCAGCACAACTCTTTTTCTATCATTAAATATATAAGCACTTGCTCAAATTTACTGTCAGTTTTCTACATAGAGTTGCCCCTGAGAGAAAAAGTCCCATCATAATCAATGTCCATAGTTTGAGGTATGTGTCAGGTGATCATTGATTTCCGTTCACACTGGAAATTATTATTCGCCTTCTCTGTCCCCAGCTTAGGAACCCTGGACTATGACTGCCTGCTTCTATGAGCTGCCACACTAAGACCTCTCCAAGAGAAGGCCATGAATGCCACATGGCCTATATTTTGAGTCAGGTCCACCCAGATATAGTTTTGAATTTGACAACAATTTCCAATCATACTCACAGGACACATTTAGAGGGGGGAAAAATTAATTTTATTCATACAAATATTATTAGGTTAATAAAGTTTGTTTATAGCTTTTGTCCTCCATTGTCATGTACTTTTGGGACACAACAATTGTACTTATTGAAACAGCAAACTTAGACGCTCAAGACTATTTAATTTTTCATTATAAAAGCAGTAACAACATTGAAGGAAATTTTAAAGAAGAAAAATCATCTCCAATTCCAACACTCCATCAAAAAAAATTATTTTCACTCTAACCCCATTCCTAGCTTTAGTTTACAGAATTGCAATCATAGAACACATAAATTTTTCACTTCACTCTCAATTGCAAATATTTTCAATGCTGGTATGTAATTTTTATTTCATATTTTGGTACAAAATTTACAGTTTTTTTCTGGCTGTACAGTTCATCAAATACTGTAACTTTCTTAGTCAATCCTCTAGTAATTTGAACACTTGACTTGTTTCCAGTTCTGTGTTATTTCAAAAAAAGCTGCAACAAATTAACATGTAGGTATAGTTTCTCCTTAAAATAAATGCCCAGAACTGAGATTTGTTAGATGCAGGTGATTTGGCTTTTACTCAAACCATTTATTAGCAATTTGGATGAGCCCCTGGTGGAAATCTTTGCCAGTTCTCCTCTCCTCAGTCTCGGACATGACTTCTCTGAGCGCTTGAAGTCCTCTTGGCTCTCCTGCTCCCGTTCCACTCCCAGACCCAACCCAGGCAAATGAAGGATGCTAACTAGCATTTTAACAGTTGGCTAAGCAAATCCCAGGCAACTTCACACTTCATTACTTTATCTCCACTCTCCTTTCTTCCTAAAGAAATGCCATTTCTTATAACGAATGAGGTGTGTATAAGCCTCAGTTGTTTGGGTGCACTTTTAAAAATTCACAACTATGTCAACCTAGCAAGTTATCTGAACTACAGATGTGACTGACACACCCATGGGGCTAATTCTACTCCACACATATTGAATAGGGTTTGATGAGGAGCAAAGAAGATAAAATATGGGAAAGTACTTTCTAAATAGCAAAAGAACATGCAGAAATTATAAATACTATTAAGCACACTTAAATTTACCTTTACGTGTGTGGCATAATGGGAAATATAAATATATATTTGGTCTTTGTCTCCATTTCCTGGCACAGAGCTCCTAAAACACTAGGAATTTCCTGAGGATAGGATCGATAGGAGTATCTTCTGTTATTCATAACAAGCTACTTTAGACTAAGTACTTTAGACTTATATCTAAGTTTGTGCTAATGAGTTGACTCTCTAGAGGACCCTAGATATCTTCAGGATAGAGGATGGTTGGTAGAAAGACCAAGCCATGCTTAGAGGGCTGGAACTTCATCCCTTACTCTTACCTACCAGGAGGGGAAATGGGGCTAGAGATTGAGTTCAATCACCAACGGCCAATGATTTAGTCAATCAGGCCTACATAATGAAACTTCCAAAAATCTCTAAAGGACAGGTTCAGAGAATTTCTGGGTTGGTGAACACATGGAGGTGCTGGAAGGGTGGAATACCCAGAGAGGACATGGAATCTCTGTACCTCTTCCCACATACCTTACTCTATATATCTCTTCCATTTGGCTGTTCCTGAATTTTATTCTTGATGATAACATAGGAATAGTTAAGTAAAGAGCTTTCCTGAGTCCTCTGAGTCATTCTGGCAATTTATCAAATCTGAGGGAAGGTTGTGGGAACCCCCAAATTTGTAGTTTGCCAATCAGAAATGTGGGTAGCCTGGACAACCCATTTTCAGCTGGTGTCTGCAGTAGGGGCAGTCTTGTGGGACTAAACCCTTTAACTAATGGGATCTGACACTAACTCCAGGTAGAGAGTGTCATAATTGAATTGAATTCTTGGACACCCAATTGGTGCCTGGATAATTGCAGAACAGATATTGGCAAAGACACCACATATTTGGTGTTGAGGGAAAAAACTTCTCAACATGACTCATTTGGTAATCCTTTTAAAATGCAGATACTGATTTAAAGCAAAGCCTTTCCTACTCACAGGGATGGTCCATGGATCTGCACCATTGGCATCACTTGGGAGCTTATTAGAAATGCAGAATATCAGACTCCATCCCAGACCTACTCAAAAAGAATCTGCATTTTAACAAGATCCCAGGGCTTCCCTGGTGGTGCAGTGGTTAAGAATCCACCTGCCAATGCAGGGGACACGGGTTCGAGCCCTGGTCTGGGACGATCTCACATGCCGAGGAGCAACTAAGCCCATGTGCCACAACTACTGAGCCAGCACTCTAGAGCCTGCGAGCCACAACTGCTGAGCCCACATGCCACAACTACTGAAGCCTGCACGCCTAGAACCCGTGCTCCACAAAAAGAGAAGCCCCGTCTCACCACTAGAGAAAGCCCACGCACAGCAATGAAGACCCAATGCAGCGAAAAATAAATTTAAAAAAACAAAACAGGCGGAGGGGAAGATGGCGGAAGAGTAAGACACGGAGATCACCTTCCTACCCACAGATACACCAGAAATACATCTACACGTGGAGCAACTCCTACAGAACACCAGCTGAATGCTTGCAGAAGACCTCAGACCTCCCGAAAGGCAAGAAACTCCCTACGTACCTGGGTAGGGCAAAAGAAAAAAAAAAAGAGAGAGATAAAAGAATAGGGATGGGACCTGTACCAGTGGGAGGGAGCTGTGAAGGAGGAAAGGTTTCCATACACTAGGAAGCCCCTTCGTGGGCGGAGACTGCGGGTGGCAGAGGAGAGATCTTCAGAGCCGTGGAGGAGAGCACAGCAACAGGGGTGTGGAGGGCAAAGAGGGGAGTTTCCCGCACAGAGGATTGGTGCCAAGCGACACTCACCAGCCCGAGAGGCTTGTCTGCTAACCCGCCGGGGCTGGCGGGGCTGCGAGCTGAGGCTCACACTTTGGTCGGAGTGCAGGGAGAGGACTGGGGTTGGCTGCGTGAACACAGCCTGAAGGGGTTAATGCACCACATCTAGCCGTGAGGGAGTCCCGGAAAAGGTCTGGAGCTCCCGAAGAGGCAAGAGACTTTTTGTTCCCTCTGTTTCCTGGTGTGCGAGGAGAGGGGATTAACAGCTCGGCTTAAAGGAACTCCAGAGACGGGCGTGAACCACGGCTAAAGTGGGGACCACAGAGACGGGCGGGAGATGCTAAGGCTGCTGCTGCCACCACCAAGGGGCCTGTGTGTGAGCACAGGTCACTATCCACACCCCTCTTCCGGGGAGATGTGCAGGCCGCCACTGCCAGGTTCCTGGGATCCAGGGACAACTTCCCCAGGAGAACGCACGGCAGGCCTCAGGCTGATGCAACGTCACGCCGGCTTCTGCCGCCACAGGCTCGCCCCGCACTCTGCGCTCCTCCCTCCCCCTGGTCTGAGTGAACCAGAGCTCCCGAATTAGCAGCTACTTTTACCCCGTCCTGTCTGAGCAAAAAACAGACGCCCTTCAGCGACCTAAACGCAGAGGCGGGGCCAAATCCAAAGCTGAGCCCCTGTGAGCTGTGAGAACAAAGAAGAAAGGGAAATCTCTCCCAGAAGCCTCAGAAGCAGTGGATTAAAGCACCACAATCAACTTGATGTACCCTGCATCTGTGGAATACATGAATAGACAACGAATTATCCCAAATTGAGGAGGTGGACTTTGAGAGCAAGATTTATGATTTTTTCCCCTTTTCCTCTTATTGTGAGTACATATGTGTATGCTTCTGTGTGACATTTTGTCTGTATAGCTTTGCTTCCACCATTTGTACTAGGGTTCTATCCGTCAGTTTTTTTTTTCTTGTTGCTTTTTAATTTTTTCTTAATAATTAATTTTAATAGCTATTTTACTTTATCTTCTTTCTTTCTTTCTTTCTTTCTTTCTTTCTTTCTTTCTTTCTTTCTTCCTTCCTTCCTTACTTCCTTCCTTCCCTCCTTTAGACAATGAATCATCCCAATTTGAGGAGGTTGGCTTTGAGAGCAAGATTTATGATTTTTTCCCCTTTTCCTCTTTTTGTGTATGGGTATGTGTATGTTTCAGTGTGAGATTTTGTCTGTATAGCTGTGCTTCCACCATTTGACCTAAGAGTCTATTCATCCATTTTTTTTGGTTTCTTTGTTTGTTTGTTTTCTTAATAATTATTATTTAATTTAATAACTTTAATATATTTTACTTTATTTTATTTTACCTTATCTTCTTTCTTTCTTTCTGTTTTCCTTCATTCCTTCCTTCCTTCCTCCCACCATCCCTCCTTCTCTCCCTCCCTCCCTCCTTTCTTTCTTTCTTTCTTCCTACTTCTACTAATTCTATCTCTCTACTTTTGCTCCCTTTTATTCTGAGCTGTGTGGATGAAAGGCTCTTGGTGGTGCAGCCAGGAGTCAGTGCTGTGCCTCTGAGGTGGGAGAGCCAACTTCAGGACACTGGTCAAAAAGAGACCTCCCAGCTCCACATAATATCAAACAGTGAAAACCTCCCAGAGATCTCCATCTCAATCCCAGCATCAAGCTTCACTCAACGACCAGCAAGCTACAGTGCTGGACACCCTATGCCAAACAACTAGCAAAACAGGAACACAACACAACCATTAGCAGAGAGACTGCTTAAAATCATAATAAGTCCACAGACACGCCAAAACACACCACCAGGCGTGGAACTGCCCACAAGAGAGACAGGATCCAGCCTCATCCACCAGAACACAGGCACTAGTCCCCTCCACCAGGAAACCTACACAACCCACTGAACCAACCTTAGCCACTGGAGACAGACATCAGAAACAACGGGAACTACGAACCTGCAGCCTGCAAAAAGGAGACCCCAAACACAGTAAGATAAGCAAAATGAGAAGACAGAAAAACACACAGCAGACGAAGGAGCAAGATAAAAACCCAGTACACCTAACAAATGAAGAGGAAATAGGCAGTCTACCTGAAAAAAATTCAGAATAATGATAGTAAAGGGTGATCCACAATCTTGGAAATAGAATAGGCAAAATGCAAGAAACATTTAACAAGGACCTAGAAGAATTAAAGATGAAACAAACAATGATGAAAAACACAATAAATGAAATGAAAAATACTCTAGACGGGATCAATAGCAGAATAACTGAGGTAGAAGAATGTATAAGTGACCTGGAAGATAAAATAGTGGAAATAAATACTGCAGAGCAGAATAAAGAAAAAAGAATGAAAAGAACTGAGGACAGTCTCAGAGACCTCTGGGACAACATTAAACACACCAATATTCGAATTATAGGGGTTCCAGAAGAAGAGAAAATGAAAGGGACTGAGAAAATATTTGAAGAGATTATAGTTGAAAACTTCCCTAATATGGGAAAGGAAATAGTTAATCAAGTCCAGGAAGCACAGAGAGTCCCATACAGGATAAATACAAGGAGAAACACGCCAAGACACATATTAATCAAACTGTCAAAAATTAAATACAAAGAAAGCATATTAAAAGCAGCAAGGGAAAAACAACAAATAACACATAAGGGAATCCCCATAAGGTTAACAGCTGAACTCTCAGCAGAAACTCTGCAAGCCAGAAGGGAGTGGCAGGACATACTGAAAGTGATGAAGGAGAAAGACCTGCAACCAAGATTACTCTACCCAGCAAGGATCTCATTCAGATTTGATGGAGAAATTAAAATCTTTACAGACAAGCAAAAGCTGAGAGAGCTCAGCACCACCAAACCAGCTTTACAACAAATGCTAAAGGATCTTCTCTAGGCAAGAAACACAAGAGAAGGAAAAGACTTATAATAATGAACTCAAAACAATTTACAAAATGGGAATAGGAACATACATATCGATAAGTACCTTAAATGTAAATGGACTAAATGCTCCCACCAAAAGACACAGATTGGCTGAATGGATACAAAAACAAGACCCATATATATGCTGTGTACAAGAGACCCACATCAGACCTAGAGACACATACAGACTGAAAGTAAGGGGATGGAAAAAGATATTCCATGCAAATGCACACAAAAAGAAAGCTGGAGTAGCAACTATCATATCAGACAAAATAGACCTTAAAATAAAGACAATTAGAAGAGACAAAGAAGGACACTACATAATGATCAAGGGATCGGTCCAAGAAAAAGATATAACAATTGGAAATATTTATGCACCCAACATAGAAGCACCTCAATACATAAGGCAAATACTAACAGACATAGAAGGGGAAATCGACAGCAACACATTCATTTTAGGGGACTTTAACACCCCACTTTCACCAATGGACAGATCATCTGAAATGAAAATAAGTAAGGAAACATAAGCTTTAAATGACACATTAAACAACATGGACTTAATTGATATTTATAGGACACTCCATCCAAATACAACAGAACACACACTTTTCTCAAGTGCTCATGGAACATTCTCCAGGATAGATCATATCTTAGGTCAGAAATCAAGCCTTGGTAAATTTAAGAAAATTGAAATTGTATCAAGTATCTTTTCCGACCACAATGCCATGAGACTAGATATCAATTACAGGAAAATATCTGTAAAAAATACAAATACATGGAGGTTAAACAATACACTACTTAATAACGAAGTGATCACTGAAGAAATCAAAGAGGAAATAAAAAAAATTCCTAAATACAAATGACACTGGAGACAAAACGACCCAAAATATATGGGATGCAGCAAAAGCAGTCTTAAGTAGGAAGTTTATAGCAAAGCAAGCCCACCTTTAGAAATAGGAAACATCTCGAATAAACAACCTAACCTTGCACCTAAAGCAATTAGAAAAAGAAGAACAAAAACACCCCAAAGTTAACAGAAGGAAAAAAATCATAAAAATCAGATCAGAAATAAATGAAAAAGGAATGAAGGAAACGATAGCATAGATCAATAAAACTAAAAGCTGGTTCTTTGAGAACATAAACAAATATATAAACCATTAGCCAGATTCATCAAGAAAAAAATGGAGAAGTTTCAAATCAATAGAATTAGAAATGAAAAAGGAGAAGTAACAAATGACACTGCAGAAATACAAAATATCATGAGAGATTACTACAAGCAACTCTTTGCCAATAAAATGGACCACCTGGAAGAAACGGACAAATTCTTAGATATGCACAAACTGCCAATACTGAATCAGGAAGAAATAGAAAATATGAACAGACCAATCACAAGCACTGAAATTGAAACTGTAATTAAATATCTTCCAACAAACAAAAGCCCGGGACCAGATGGCTTCACAGGCAAATTCTATCTAACATTTACAAAAAAGCTATCACCTATCCTTCTCAAACTCTTCCAAAATATAGCAGAGGGAGGAACACTCCCAAATTCATTCTACGAGATCACCATCACCTTGATACCAAAACCAGACAAGGATGTCACAAAGAATGAAAACTACAGGCCAACATCACTGATGAACATAGATGTAAAAATCCTCAAGAAAATACTAGCAAACAGAATCCAATAGCACATTAAAAGGATCATACACCATGATCGAGTGGGGTTTATTCAAAGAATGCAAGGATTCTTCAATATACGGAAATCAATCAATGTGATAAACCATATTAACAAATTGAAGGAGAAAAACCATATGATAATCTCAAGAGATGGAGAGAAAGCTTTTGACAAAATTCAAAACCCATTTATGATAAAAACCCTGCCAAAAGTAGGCATAGAGGGAACTTTCCTCAATATAGTAAAGGCCATATATGACAAACCCACTGCCAACATCATCCTCAATGATGAAAAAATGAAAGCATTTCCACTAAGATCAGGAACAAGACAAGGTTGCCCACTCTCACCACTCTTATTCAACATAGTTTTGGAAGTTTTAGCCACAGCAATCAGAGAAGAAAAGGAAAGAGAATTAATCCAAATTGGAAAAGAAGATGTAAAGCTGTCACTGTTTGCAGATGACATGATACTATACATAAAGAATCCTAAAGAGGCTACCAGAAAACTACTATAGCTAATCAGCATATTTGGTAAAGTGGCAGGATACAAAATTAATGCCCAGAAGTCTCTTGCATTCCTATACACTAATGATGAAAACTCAGAAAGTGAAATCAAGAAAACACTTCCATTTACCATTGCAACAAAAAGAATAAAATATCAAGGAATAAAGCTACCTAAGGAGACAAAAGACCTGTATGCATAAAATTATAAGGCACTAATGAAAGACATTAAAGCTGATACGAATAGTTGGAAAAATATACCATGTGATTGGATTGGAAGAATCAACATTGTGAAAATGACTCTACTACCCAAAGTAATCTACAGATTCAATGCAATCTCTATCAAACTACCACTGGCATTTTTCACAGAACTAGAACAAAAAATTTCACAATTTGTATGGAAACAGAAAAGACCCCAAATAGGCAAAGCAATCGTGAGAACGAAAAACGGAGCTGGAGGAATGAGGCTCCATACTTCAGAGTGTTCTACAAAGCTACAGTAATCAAGAGAGTATGGTACTGGCACAAAAACAGAAAAATAGATCAATGGAACAGGATTGAAAGCCCAGAGATAAACCCACGCCAGTATGGACACCTTATCTTTGATAAAGGAGGCAGGAATGTACAGTGGAGAATGGACCGCCTCTTCAATAAGTGGTCCTGGGCAAACTGGACCAGTACATGTAAAAGTGTGAGTTTAGATCACTCCCTAACACCATACACAAAAATAAGCTCTAAATGGATTAAGACCTAAATGTAAGGCCAGAAACTATCAAACTCTTAGAGGAAAACATAGGCAGAACACTCTATGTCATAAATCACAGCAAGATCCTTTTTGACCCACCTCCGAGAGAAATGGAAATAAAAACAAAAATAAACAAGTGGGACCTAATGAAACTTCAAAGCTTTTGCACAGCAAAGGAAACCATAAACAAGACCAAAAGACAACCCTCAGAATGGGAGAAAATATTTGCAAATGAAGCAACTGACAAAGAATTAATCTCCAAAATTTACAAGCAGCCCATGCAGCTCAATAACAAAAAAAGAAACAATCCAATCCAAAAATGGGTAGAAGACCTAAATAGACATTTCTCCAAAGAGGATATACAGACTGCCAACAAACACATGAAAGAATGCTCAACATCATTAATCATTAGGGAAATGCAAATCAAAACTACAATGAGATATCATCTCACACCAGTCAGAATGGCCATCATCAAAAACTCTTGAAACAATAAATGCTGGAGAGGATGTGAAGAAAAGGGAACACTCCTGCACTGCTGGTGGGAATGTGAATTGGTTCAGCCACTATGGAGAACAGTATGGAGGTTCCTTAAAAAACTACAAATAGAACTACCATATGACCCAGCAATCCCACTACTGGGCATATACCCTGAGAAAACCAAAATTCAAAAAGAGTCATGTACCAAAATGTTCATTGCAGCTCTATTTACAATAGCCCGGAAATGGAAACAACCTAAGTGCCCATCATCAGATGAATGGATAAAGATGATGTGGCACATTTATACAATGGAATATTACTCAGCCATGAAAAGAAACGAAATTGAGCTATTTGCAATGAGATGGATAGACCTAGAGTCTGTCATACAGAGTGAAGTAAGTCAGAAAGAGAAAGACAAATACCATATGCTAATACATATATATGGAATTTAAGGAAAAAAATGTCATGAAGAACCTAGGGGTAAGACAGGAATAATGACACAGACCTACTGGAGAATTTTCTTGAGGATATGGGGAGGGGGAATGGTGAGCTGTGACAAAGCGTGAGAGAGGTGTGGACATATATACACTACAAAGATAAGGTAGATTGCTAGTGGGAAGCAGTCGCATAGCACAGGGATATCAGCTCTGTGCTTTATGACCACCTGGAGGGGTGAAATAGGGAGAGTGGGAGGGAGGGAGATGCAAGAGGGAAGAGATATGGGAACATATGTGTATGTATAACTGATTCACTTTGTTATAAAGCAGAAACACACCATTGTAAAGCAATTATACCCCAATAAAGATGTTAAAAAAATAGAGGAAAAGAGGGATAAAAGTTGGAAAGATTTTTAAAGCCTAGGGAAAAATAAATCAGTGTCATAAAATTGATGACCTGACAAGACTAAAAATTTTGTTTCGCTCTGTTTAGTCCTAATGCTAGGTCAGCTTCTGTATTTTAATAATCCAGCTAGGTGAAAAGGATTTGGAAAATGAAGTAATACAACTAACTGTAATTTGAGAATATTTCATAGATTCTCCAAAACCAATTGTCATGTTTGGCTTTCCAGTGTAACAAGAAATATTTTCTGGGTATAATTTATGTAATATTTACTTTCAATCAAATTGCATTCCATAGAACCATGTTACAGCTGCACAATTTGAATACGCATGAACTTAAAGAGTTCCATACTTGTTAGGACTCCTTTAATCCCAGTTGAGTAAAACCCAAATAGAGTATATGGGAAATCAAGGAATGGGAAATGTAAACATGCATGGCATATTTCTGTTTTCTCCTAGAAGTATCAGTAAAGATTTTTTTAGAAAAGAAACAAAACAAAACAAAACAAAACCAAGATCCCACAGTGAGTCATATGCAAAGTAAAGTTTGAGAAGAACTGGTCTGAGTCTCAGTTTTATTGTTCCTAAATGCTTTGTAACCAGCACACTCAGTGAGTGGAAAGTACTGTAGACTTTGCTCTGGGTTCAGAGTTTAGTTTTTAAAAAGCATTCCTTATAACTGAACAAAAAGTAACAGCTGGTAGGTTTGAGGTTTGTAAGCAGGTGCAGGGATGGGCTGTACACTAGATGCTTTGAGCAGGCCCTACAGATTTAGCACAGCACTGCAGAAGTAGCTTCTTGGCTGGCCAAGAGAGGGGCTATCCAGCAGAGCTATTAAGCAGAATACAAAGAACGTCCTTCTTAAGAACAGCCTTAGGAACCCGTGAGGTGAAATCAGGTTGCAGCTATCATACCCAAGATATCAGTTCATACCATGAGTCCCTTGGAAGGCAGAGTTGGATAGAGACAGGCTCAAGCCTCTCACTCATTCCCTCAAACCAGGCCCTGTACCAAGATCAGTGGAAGGTACACTCTCACTATCCAACCCCTTTCAGCTGCAGTTCAGGACTTCCAGAAGCATCTGTTTCATAATGATCTCATTTTCATTACAATAATCTTTGGGGGGGAAATGCTTTTCCAGAGCTAAATTTAGAAAATAACTTGTGCAGTCAACTATCATCTAAAGCTTTAGAACAATAGTCTTACACTAACCTACTATATACACATCTGGACCATGTGATCTCCCATCAGCAGGCTCAGCCCCACCCAAAATTAAGGGCCCATACTATTTTGAAGCAAGAGGGATTTAAGCCTCAGCTCAAAAATAGGAAACATCAACTATCCTCTGTCTTCTCCATGCCTTGACTTTGAACCCACTGTGATGATAATGTCAGACAAGCATTGTTTCAACGCTGGGTTTGCCTGTTCTTACCGTATGTCCCGTGGAAAGTTACTTCACCCTTTTGTAACTTAGTTTATCTCACCTAATAAAGCAAAGACAACAATAACTATCTCATAAGATCATTGTAAGAGTTTTGATTTTTAATAAATTTATTTATTTTATTTTTGGCTGTATTGTGTCTTCATTGCTGCACGCCAGCTTTTCTCTGGTTGCAGCGAGCGGGGGCTACTCTTCACTGTGCTGCACAGGCTTCAGTAGTGGTGGCATACAGACTCAGTAGTTGTGGCTCGCGGGCTCTAGAGTGGAGGCTCAGTAGTTGTGGTGCACGGGCCTAGTTGCTCCACGGCATGTGGGATCTTCACGGATCAGGGCTTGAACCCGTGTCTCCTGCATTGGCAGGCAGATTCTCAACCACTGCACCACTAGGGAAGTCCAAGATCATTGTAAGATTTTATAAGAAAATGTAATTATAGTAGTTAACACTTAGGGAGTAAAATGAGCCAGGTTCTGTGCATAGCACTTTATGTGGATTCATTCATTCATCTGATGCATATTTATTGACTACCTACCATGTTATTGGGCACTGTTTACTGAGGTCTGGAATAATAATAGTAATTCTATTGAACATTTCCTATGTGCCAGGCACATTTCAAAGCAAGTTATTTCTTTTATTAAAATTCCATCTTTATTGAGGTATAATTGGTATACAAAAAAAACTGCACATCACTAATGTATACAATTTGGTGAATTTGTACATATGTGTACACCCATATTATCATCACCACAATACAGGTAGTAAACATATCCATCACCTGCAAAAGTTTTCCTGTGTCAATCTGTTTGATAAACATGTTATTTTCAAACACTTCAAATTTCTAAACAGGTTAAATCTTCACAATAGTCCTCTGACTTTCTTCAATCCTCACAATAATCCAATGAAGAGGTAATATATTATTTTTCCCATTCCTCCAAAATGGGGAAACTGAGGCATAAAAGGTAAGTAACTTGCCCAAAGTCACACAGCTAAGAAATGGAGAACTCCAAAGGTCATACTCCAAACTATTGGGGTATGCTATGTGATGTATGAGCTTAAACTGTATGAAATCACCAATATTCCACCATTATTGATCCTTGCAAACAGTAATTCTATATGTTTTTACCAATACATTTTTAAGGGGATTTTGTAGAGTCTGAAATATAAGCAACCTTCAATAAAAAGTCTTTTGTGTTCTCTTCTATTTTTTGTTTTGTTTTACTTTACTTTATTCATTAGAACAGTCCTGCTATATTCCCAAGACTCAATCTCAACTTTGTACCTCAGATCTACTATCAAACCACTGTCTTGCTCCATGTCCCTGAATTGAGTCCTGGGGATGGGTTTATACCCTGTTCTAGCCCATCAGACCTCTTGATTCTGCCCTCAGGAACTGGTATCCCTAGGACATTGCATTAATACTAATACCATAGTAATATGAATATGAAGAAATAATATAGAGTGAGTGCTTGCTCTGTAGCAGGCCCTGTTCTAAGACTCTTACATGCATTTGTGTATTTAATCCTAATAACAATCTTATCAAGTAAATGCTATTAGTTTTCCCTCTTCATAGATTAAAAAAATAATAATAAGGTAAGGAAAAGTTAGATGATTTGGCCACATTTGTTCCCTTCAGATAGATCTCCCTGTCCAGCTGCATTTCCAGACATCACTTCTGGATTAGTCAGCAGCACGGAAGGTAAATGAGAGGGAGAAACTTTGAAAGTCATTGGAATAGTTCTGTCAGGAGGTGAGGACAACACAAAAGCCTGGACTGTGGCTCTGGCTGTGAGATGGAGGGGAGGGGACAGAGAGGAGGACTCTAGAGGATAGAATACACCAGTATTAGTACCCACTGGGTAGAGCATGAGTGAAAGGAAGGATCTGTAAAACCTCTCCTTTTTTTGGTCTATGAATACCTCTCTATTTAAAGGGGGATAATTTGGTAAATTGGTTATAATCACTGGACTAAAAAACTCAGTCATTAGCCACTAAGCAGCGGTTATCTATTGCTACAAAACAATTACCCCAACACTTAGTGGCTTTAAACAACAAATATTGGGTTGGCCAAAATGCTCATTTGGGTATTTCCATTACATCTTATGGAATAATATTTATTATCTCACAGGTCAGGTATTCAGGAGCAGCTTAGCTGAGTGGTTCTAACTTAGAAACTTGCAATCAAGATGTCATCCATGCTGCAGTCATCTGCAGCTTGACTGAAGATGGAGGGTCCATGTCCAAGATGGCTCACTCATATGGCCATTGGCTAGACGTGTAAGTTCCTTTCTGGTTGTTGGCAGGAGGCCTCGGTTCCTTGCCATATGAAAACTCCAGAGCAAGTTTTCCTAGCCTTAAAAGTGACATATTATCATTTCCAGAATATTCTATTGGTTTACCCAGGTCAGCCTTATTCAGTGTAGGAGGGTACTACATATGGCCTGAATACCAGGAGGTGAAACTAATATGGGTCATTGTGGAGACTTGCCAGCATACCCCCTGATCTCAGAGAAGTAAGTTATTATCAATAACCCATTTTACAGGTGGAGTAGCAGAGGTTAAGTGTGAAGATAATGTAGTGTGGTGGAAAGAGCACCTGTTCAGGAGTCAGATTGCTGAACCTCAACTCTAGTGTTATATGTGTGACCCTGAGGAAGTCACTTTACTTCTCAGGCCTCAAATTCAACTAAAATATCAAGCTAGCATGTTTAATTCCCAGGAGAAGAATATTGGGGCCTGATATTTGGGAGCCTTGAATGCCAGTAGAAGAGGTTGAGTTGAGTAGTGGGCAGTTGGTGAGGCTTAAAGGTTTTTAAATTTAGAAATGCAGAGCAATATCATATATTTTGAGGACTTCTCTGGAAACAGTATGGAAAATTAAGTAGAGGGACTGAGACAAGACGTAAGCAGACCAGTGATACAAAAGATTCAGGAATGAGGTACCGGAACCCATTCTCAGCTGGTTCTGTTAGGAATGAAAGCACATAATCAGAAGGGCTCAGGAACCCACCCATCACATCACTGCCCTATTTCTATCTGTGAAGCATTTACAAGGAAAGATCTACTTAGGGTCCACAAGATTGTTAATCTCTATCCTCCCTTTGCTTTTTTTTTTTTCTGAAATGACAACCTTTGTCCTTACTCTTTGCCTTAGGACCCAGGATCCACTGAAGGCTACAAAACCAACAGAAAGACAGGAGCTATAAACAAGGTTGTCTCCATTAGACGGTCTGCATTTCACTGAATTTCATTTCATTTCACTGGTCAGACTCAGTGAAGGCTTTTACTATAGTCATTAAAACATTATAAAGAACACAATTCTAAATAGCAAAATAGAATATGTTCATCACTCTGGCAGAGAGAGAGGAAGAAAGGAAAAATAAAAGGCTGGAGTCTGGTATCCACTGAAAATATATCTGTTCTTTTTTTTCCTTTCTGAATTCAGAAAGAGTTTCAGTATTTGCTATGTACAAAGTGCCAAAAAAAGAGCTGATAGGGTACATGTTTTAAAGACATAATGAAGACAAATATGAGTTCAGAACTAAAGCCTTCACTGAGAGCATGGCTAATATTATCAGTTTAAGTATTCTTTTATTTGTAGTGTACATAGGGTGGGGGGATATGAGCTGCTTTAATAGCTTCTCTTTGAATAACAGGAATGTCTTCTACTACATGTAACTCTGAAAGATTAGCCATAAAAAATAATTTTAACAGCCATGATCCCCTGTCCTCCCACTTAAATAAACTCTGCCTATTCTATTAATTATTGTATTATACCATAAGCTACAGAGCTAGGAAATCACACTCTTTCCAGACTCACTCATGCATAGAATGTTTGTGATTAACGGACCAGTGAGGCTGAAATGTGTAAATGGAGTTGAAACATTCCAAGATTAAACATCTCCCAGGTAGGGGATTGGCACCTTTCCAGCATCTTAAGCTTGGACAAGCTCTGCAAGGATGAGTATTCAGGGAAAGATGCTTGGTCTCAACCAGAGACTGGAATAACCTCTCCCCTTCCTGAACCTCTAATTATGCCCCCAAAACTCCCTCTTCCATGATCTATACTCATTTACTCAACAAATTGTGAAAGAGCCTGGGAAACCCACACTTACGCAGGTCCTGAGGAGATATACTGTTAGTTAAGAAGGGGTTCAAGATCGGAGGAACTTAGCGTCTGGGACAGTGTTTCTAAACCCTGAATGCACATTAAAATTACCTAAACCTTTTTTTTTCCTTAGATTCCATATATATGTGTTAGCATACGGCATTTATTTTTCTCTTTCTGACTTACTTCACTCTGTATGACAGACTCTAGGTCCATCCACCTCACTACAAAAAACTCAATTTCATTTCGTTTTATGGCTGAGTAATATTCCATTGTATATATGTGCCACATCTTCTTTACCCATTCATCTGTTGATGGACCCTTAGGTTGCTTCCATGTCCTGACTACTGTAAATAGAGCTGCAATGAACATTTTGGTACATGACTCTTTTTGAATTATGGTTTTGTCAGGGAAAAGGTCATGAATAACCTAGGGGCAAGACGGGAATAAAGACACAGTCCTACTAGAGAATGGACTTGAGGATATGGGGAAGGGGAAGGGTAAGCTGTGACAAAGTGAGAGAGTCGCGTGGACATATATACACTACCAAACGTAAAATAGACAGCTAGTGGGAAGCAGCCGCATAGCACATGGAGATCAGGTAGGTGGTTTGTCACCACCTAGAGGGGTGGGATAGGGAGGGTGGGAGGGAGGGAGACACAAGATGGAAGAGATATGGGAATATCTGTGTATGTATGACTGCTTCACTTTGTTATAAAGCAGAAACTAACACACCATTGTAAGGCAATTATACTCCAATAAAGATGTTAAAAAATAAAGTTACCATTAAATATCCCCTTTTCTATGATAATTAGCCGAACCAACTTGCCTAGCAAGTTAGAGAAAACACACACACACACAAAATTACCTAAGTCTTTAAGAAATTCCCAATGGGCCCCTCTACTAACTAATTAAATTATAATCACTGGGGTGAAGCCTAAAGAGGAGCCAAAGTTGAGAATCACTAGGAAAGAGACAGACAAATAGATCATTGTCATACACTGTTATTGAGGAAAGTATAAGATCTATTAGACCCTAAAGCAACGATCCCATCACAACCTTGAGAGAGTCACAGGTTGGCTGGAAGGCACCTGACATCTTGTATTGTACTTGAAGAGAAAAGGAGATAAGAGAGGAAGTCAGGGTAAGGAATGAGGGTTGAGGGAGCAGTGTGTGCAAAATGAGAGATAGTATGACATTCTCCAGAACGACAAGCTGTGTAGCATAGCTGGAACAAAGGGTTCTATGGGAGAGAGCTAAGTGGTAAGACATGAGACTAAAGAAATAGACAGGAATCAAATTGTATTCATCCTTGATCCTTGACCTTGTCAGGTATATCCAAATAACAAGTTTGCACTTTATACTGAAGGCCATGGGGATTAATGAAGGATTCTGGTCGGGGAATAAATATCTCAACAGATTTCTATTTTAGAATCACCTGTGCTAGCAAAAGAGGAGAAGTGATAAATGGAGGGCAAGTGTCTGAGAAGGGGTGAGGAATAGAGGAATAAGGACAGTTAAGACACTGGTGATATAGAGAAGAAGACAGATGATGTGGGACTGAACCATGGCAGGGAGGACAGAGAAAGAACAGATTTGAGAGGCAATAATGGCAGAATAAATGAAACTTAGTGATTGATTAGATGTGAAAGTAAAACAAAGAGAAGGCTGACTCCCAGCTTCCTGGCCTGGGTGGCCAGATACCTGGAAGAGCAGCAAGAGTAGAGGGGGCATTACTTTAATCTTCTGGCATCCTGTCCTGCTGTGGCTCCTGCCATCCTTTCTCTTTGATCATTTCACGAGCTAGTCATGCCTTCCACCGACATTTTAGGGAAGGACATAGAGACTTTTTTTCTGTTGATGATACAACAATGGAAACCTATGAATAGATGATTTTAAAAGGCTTTTGGGGGCTTCCCTGGTGGCACAGTGGTTGAGAGTCTGCCTGCTGATGCAGGGGACACGGGTTCGTGTCCCAGTCCAGGAAGATCCTACACGCCGCGGAGCGGCTAGGCCCATGAGCCATGGCCACTGAGCCCGCGCGTCTGGAGCCTGTGCTCCACAATGGGAGAGGCCACAACAGTGAGAGGCCCGCAGACAGCAAAAAAAAAAAAAAAAGGCTTTTGGTCCTTTGAAAGAGTTTATTATAGCCCAGTTCTCACCAGGGTCACACTATCATCAGCTAGGTCAGGTACCTTCTCTCTCTCAATTCTTATTCCAGACTAGGTGAGAAGACACTCCAGAGATCTCTGAGAGTTTATCAACCCAGGCCAAGAAATCTGAGGGACAGACAACTAGTTTCTCCTTTCCATAAGCAGGATGGAAGAACTGCAAGAGAATGAGTGGTTACCTCCTCTTTAGCCCTGCTCCAATCAGGAGCGTTAGATTCGGGGAGCTCAGATGATGCAGAGAATGAAATGAAAAACATAAAATTATAACTGGTTCTAAAGATTAAAAGATTGCCTACTACTTTATGACATGTAATTTCCTTCCTATGTATATCCCTAAAAGAAAAGCATATATTTCGTCACCAAAAGGCATGTACTAGAGTGTTCATAAGCAGTATTATTAGTAAAGCCAAAAGCAGAAAATTACCCAGATATCCATCAGTAACATAACAGATAAATAAATTATAGTAGCCTCCTTATCCATGGTTTTGTTTTCACAGTTTCACTTACCAGTGGTCAACCTCCGTCTGAAAATGCTAAATGGGAAATTCAGGAAATAAGCAATTAATGTTTTAATTTGCACATTGTTCTGAGTTGCATCATGAAATCTCACACCATTCCATTCCATCTTGCCTGGGATCACCAACCATTGACGTCTACTCCTGACATCCAACCATTGACATCATCATGGCTCCATGATCCAGGATCATCCAAAGCAGATGATCCTCATTCTGACATATTGTCAGAAGATACATAGTAACCTAAGAGAGTCAGAAGATAAATAGTAGCCTAAGACTATGTCACAATGCCTATGTCATTCACTTCACTTTATCTCATCACATAGGCATTTTATCGTCACACATCATCACAAGAGGAAGGGTGAGTACAGTACAATATTTTGAGAGAGTAAGACCACATTCACATAACCTTTATTATAGAATATTGTTATAATTGTTCTTTTTTTAATTTTAAATTTTTTTATTTTATATTGGACTATAGTTGATTTACAATGTTGTGTTAGTTTCAGGTGTACAGCAAAGTGATTCAGTTATACGTATACGTATATCTATTCTTTTTCAAATTCTTTTCCCATTTAGTTTATTACAGAATACTGAGCAGAGTTTCCTGTGCTATACAGTAGGACCTTGCTTGTTATCTATTTTGAATATAATCGTGTGTACATGTCAACCCCAAAACCACAATTTATCCCTCCCCCAAACCTTTCCCCTCTGGTAACCATAAGTTTGTTTTCTAAGTCTGTGAATCTGTTTCTGTTTCGTAAATAAGTTCATTTGAATTATTTTTTTAGATTCTGCATATAAACAATATCATGATATTTGTATTTCTCTGTCTGACTTACTTCAATTAGTATGATAATCTCTAGGTCCATCCATGTTGCTACAAATGGAATTATTTCATTTTTTAATGGATGAGTAATATTCCATTGTATATATGTACCACATCTTCTTTATCCATTCATCTGTTGATGGACAGTTAGGTTGATTCCATGTCTTGGCTATTATAAACAGCACTGCAATGAACATTGGAGTGCATGTATCCTTTCAAACTATGGTTTTCTCTGAATATATGACCAGGAGTGGGATTGCTGGATCATATGGTAGCTCTATTATTAGTTTTTAAAGGAACCACCATACTGTTATCCATAGTGGCTGTATCAATTTACATTCCCACCAACAGTGTAGGAGGGTTCCCTTTTCTCTACACCCTCTCCAGCATTTATTGTTTGTAGACTTCTTGGTGATGACCATTCTGCCTGGTGTGAGATAATATCTCGTAGTTTTTTGTTTTTGTTTTTGTTTTGGTACGTTGGCCTCTCACTGTTGTGGCCTCTCCCGCTGCAGAGGGCTCCGGACGCGCAGGCTCAGCGGCCATGGCTCACAGGCCCAACCGCTCTGCGGCACGTGGGATCTTCCCGGACCGGGGCATGAACCTGTGTCCCCTGCATTGGCAGGTGGACTCTCAACCACTGTGCCACCAGGGAAGCCCTCTCGTAGTTTTGATTTGCATTTCTCTAATAACTAGCAATGTTGAGCATCTTTTCATGTGCCTATTGGCCATCTATATGTCTTCTTTGGAGAAATGTCTATCTAGGTCTTCTGCCCATTTTTTGATTTGGTTGTTTGTTTTTTTGATATTGAGCTGCATGAGCTGTTTGTAAATTTTGGAGATTAATTCCTTGTTGGTCACATCATTTGCAAATACTTTCTCCCATTCTGTGGGTTGTCTTTTCATTTTGTTTATGGTTTCCTTTGATGTGCAAAAGCTTTTAAGTTTAATTAGGTCTCATTTGTTTTATTTTTTTTAAATTTTCATTACTCAAGGAGAGAGATTGAAAAAGATACTGCTACAATTTATGTCAAAGTGTGTTCTGCCTATGTTTTCCTCTAAGAGTTTTATAGTAACTCATCTTACATTTGGGTCTTTAATCCATTTTGAGTTTATTTTTGTGTATGGTGTTAGAGAATGTTCTAATTTATAAACTTATCTAAGGAGGCAAAAGACCTGTACTTCGAAAATTATAAGATGCTGATGAAAGAAATTGAAGATCACAAAGACAGTCTGGAAGATGATACACCATGTTCTTGGATTGGAAGAATCAATATTCTCAGAATGACTAAACTACCTGAGGCAATCTACAGATTCAGTGCAATCCTTATCAAATTACCAAAGGCATATTTCACAGAACTAGAACAAAAAAATTTTTAATTTGTACAGAGACACAAAAGACTCCAAAAAGCCAAAGCAATCTTGTAAAAGAAAAATGCACCTGGAGGAATCAGGCTCCCTGACTTCAGACTATACTACAAAGCTACAGTAATCAAAACAGTATTTTATTGGCACAAAACCAGAAATATAGATTAATGGAGCAGGATAGAAAGCCCAGAAATAAACCCACACACCTATGGTCAATTAATCTACAGCAAAGAAGGCAAGACTATACAATGGAAAAAAGATGGTCTCTTTAATTGTTTTTTTAAATTATTGTTGTTAATCTCTTTTTGTGCCTAATCTATAAATGAAACTTTGTCATAGGTATGTATGCATAGGAGAAAAACATAGTATATATAGGATTTGGTACTATCCACAGTCTCAGGGATCCACTGGGGTTCTTCGAATGTACCCCCCTCACAGATAACGGGGGAACTACTATAATGATCTTCAATTACACAAAACAATATGGATAAATCTCAAGAGCATAAAGTGAAGCAAAAGGTGTCAAGACATAAAAGAGTATATACTATATGATTCAATTTATAAAAAGTATAGAAATAAGACAATATAACCTTTGTTGTTAGAAGTAAGAATCATGACTGGGGGACTGGGGTCAGGAGTGACAAACAGAGACTGGAAGGCCAACCCAGGATAGCTTCTAGAGGGCTAGTCAGGTTCTCTTTCTTGACCTGGGTGTTGATTACATGAGTGTGTTTAGTTTGTGAAAAGTCATTGAGCTATACATGAGTAACATGTATATATTATCATTCAAGAAAAAGTTTTTAAAAATCTATAGCTGGGTTTTTCTTACCCTTATTTTGATAAATGAAATTAAGAATCCTATAAGTGGGGAAAAATATGGGGAAAAGATAATGAGTTCAATCTTCTGTACTGTGAGTTTCAGATATCTATGAAATGCTAAAACAATGGTATACTGTAGACATTCGTTGAATGAGCTGGTTTCTCAGAAGAATGATTTATACCAGAGCTTCATGGAAACAAAAAGGGGACTTGTTCTTACTCTCTTTTTAAAAATACACTTCGCAGAACCAGCACAGAAAGTCAATTAATTATCCCTTTAACATCAACACTTGCCTCTGAGCAAATCTCCTTTTTCTTCTGTTCCTCATGCGTGATTCTGCAGCAGTGTTTTCCTGACGACAAGTGTTCCTAGTTTCAAGGGGCTGGCTATTTTTAACTATTATGTACATACTCTCATAGCATACAGCTATTCTAAATTCTTCATGCACTGAGACAGACACTAGCTAGCTGTTCACCATAGCCATTTCCTCTTTGCCCTGGGCACACAGTGAGATTACCATTCCCAGGTTTCCTTGTAGTTAGACATGGACATGAGCTTTGGTTCTAAAGAGTACAGAGTGAGTTGAAGTGATGGGTGCCACTTCCAGATCTGACCCATCAAAATCTCTCATATGTAATCCTCTATGCTCTTCTCCCTTCTGCCAACCTGAAGCAGACAAGTATGGCAACCTTGGAAGTCATGTGATGAAGATGGAAGAATCACAAATGGAAGTGTCCTAAGTCCTTGAATGTCTTCTAGCAGAGAGCCACTCACTGAACAGAAATACCTATTTTAAACTTTATGAGATGAAGAAATAAACTTCAGATGTCACCTTCTCTAACTAGTCTTTCCAGATATTCCCACATGAAGAGAACTCTACATATACCTTCTGCCTCACGTTCTGACAGCACTTTATTTGTACCTGTGTTACACTGTGCCTTTTATTTTGATCAAGTGTATTATTTTCTACCA
This sequence comes from Aethalodelphis obliquidens, assembly GCF_003676395.1. Taxonomy (NCBI): domain Eukaryota; kingdom Metazoa; phylum Chordata; class Mammalia; order Artiodactyla; family Delphinidae; genus Aethalodelphis; species Aethalodelphis obliquidens. The sequence continues at coordinate 2,069,457 of NW_020838063.1, forward strand.
GACTAGAAGTTCTGAGTGACAAGGATTAACCTTTTAGTTTCCAATTGAGAAGTTAAAGTATTTCTAAGAAGTTTTACTCAGGCACTCAATACTTGTAGAATTAATGAAATAAATAAATGCATGTTGGATGAATTCATTCATACATGGACAGATGGATATGAGTGACAAGGTAAGGAGGAGATGCCTGAGATTTGAAGCCTGGCAAAAATGGAGAAAGCTGGTAAGTATTAATGAAAATAAGAAAATTAGAGAAGGGGAAACCAATCTTTGGGTGTTCATTCATACATTCATTCCCCCCATTCATCCTTCCACTCATCTCATCCTCCCTCAATGAAAACAAACTGAGCAACTCTGGTAATATAATAAGATAGCATTGCTCTATGCACTTTTCATGGAATAACTTATTAAGTCTTCATAACAACCCTATTATGTGGGCACTATTATTTCATCCATTTTACAGACGAGAGAAACTTAACTAAGTAGCTTCTTAAAGCCACATAGGTAGCAGTGAGGAAGAAACTCAGACACAGACAATCCCAGTCTAGAGTCCAAGTGCTCAACCACTATGCTATAGCAACATGCCAACCATGAGTTTCCTCATGGAACTACAGAGAAGAGTAAGGAAACAGCCTTCTTTAAAACTTCATCATGTAATAAACTAGTAATCTCACTATGATGGCTAGTGTGACATATACTGTAGTGGAGATGCATAAAGTGCTGTGAGGGGGGTGGAGCAGCAAAGGAACCTTGGGATATTTCATCCAGAAGGTGACAATTAAGCTGGGCCTGGAAGATGAGCAGCATAGGTCTGTACAAGTTGAATGGGGATACTGGAGAGAGTCAAGAAGACAGATTACCAGGAGCCAAGACACATGGAGAAAGTGTTCCCAGGAGGCAAAGTATCTGGATGCTTGCAGTTGGGAGGGACTGAAAAGAAACAAAACTTTAAAGGAAGTTTGCATCCAGAGCATAAAGTGCCTTGATTTCAAGATAAAGGATTGCTCTTTGGCTGGTAGGCAATTAAAAGTCACTCAAGAGTTTTTATGTTTATTGTTTTTATTTATGTGTCTTTTTATTTTTTAACATATTTATTGGAGTATAATTGCTTTACAATGCTGTGTTAGTTTCTGCTTTATAACAAAGTGAACCAGTTATACATATACATATGTTCCCATATATCTTGCGTCTCCTTCCCTCTCACCCTCCCTATCCCATGCCTCTAGGTGGTTACCAAGCACGTAGCTGATCTCCCTGTGCTATGTGGCTGCTTCCCATTAGCTATCTATTTCACGTTTGGAAGTGTATATGTGTCCATGACACTCTTTCACTTTGTCACAGCTTACCTTTCCCCCTCTCTATATCCTCCAGTCCATGCTCTAGTAGGTCCCTGTTTTATTCCCATATTACACCTAGGTACTTCATGAACTTTTATATATTCTTTTATTTTTAGATTACATATATATGTGTTAGCATATGGTATTTGTTTTTCTCTTTCTGACTTACTTCACTCTCTATGACAAACTCTAGGAACATACATATTGATAATTACCTTTAAAATAAATGGAATAAATCCTCCCACCAAAAGACACAGACTGTCTAAATGGATACAAAAACAAGACCCATATAGATGCTGTCTACAACAGACCCACTTCAGACCTAGGGACACATACAGACTGAAAGTGAGCAGATGGAAAAAGATATTCCATGCAAATGGAAATCAAAAGAAAGTTGGAGTAGCAGTTCTCACATCAGACAAAATAGACTTTAAAATAAAGACTATTATAAGAGAAAGAGAAGGACACTAAATAATGATCAAAGGATCAATCATAGAAGAAGGTATAACAATTGTAAATGTTTATGCACCCAACATAGGAGCACCTCAATACATAAGGCAAATACTAACAGCCATAAAAAGGAAAATTGACAGTAACACAATCATAGTAGGTGACTTTAACACCCCAATTTCACCAATGGACAGATCATCCAAAATAAAAATAAATAAGGAAACACAAGCTTTAAATGATACGTTAAACAAGGTGGACTTAATTGATATTTATAAGACATTCCATCCAAAAACAACAGATTTTCCTCAAGTGCTCATGGAACATTCTCCAGGAGAGATCATACCTTGGGTCACAAATCAAACCTTGGTAAATTTAAGAAAATTGAAATCATATCAAGTATCTTTTCTGACCGCAATGCTATGAGACTAGATATCAATTACAGGAAAAGTTCTGTAAAAAATACAAACACATGGAGGCTAAACAATACACTACTTAATAAGTAAGAGATCACTGAAGAAATCAAAGAGGAAATAACAAAATACTTAGAAACAAATGACAATGGAGACACGACCACCAAAAACCTATGGGATGCAGCAAAAGCAGTTCTAAGAGGGAAGGTTATAGCAATACAATCCTACCTTAAGAAACAGGAAACATCTCAAATAAACAACCTAACCTTGCAGCTAAAGCAATTAGAGAAAGAAGAACAAAAAACCCAAAGTTAGCAGAAGGAAAAAAATCATAAAGATCACATCAGAAATAAATGAAAAAGAAATGAAGGAAATGATAGCCAAGATCAATAAAACTAAAATCTGGTTCTTAGAGAAGATAAACAAAATTGATAAACCATTAGCCAGATTTATCAAGAAAAAATGGAGAAGACTCAAATCAATAGAATTAGAATTGAAAAAGGAGAAGTAAGAACTGACACTGCAGAAATACAAAAGATCATGAGACATTACTACAAGCAACTCTATGTCAATAAAATGGACAACCTGTTAGAAATGGACAAATTCTTAGAAATGCACAACCTGCTAAGAATGAATTAAGAAGAATTAGAAAATATGAACAGACCAATCACAAGCACTGAAATTGAAACTGTGATTAAAATCTTCCAACAAAAGCCTAGGACCAGATGGATTCACAGGTGAATTCTATGAAAAATTTAGAGAAGAGCTAACACCTATCATTCTCAAACACTTCCAAAATACAGCAGAGAGAGGAACACTCCCAAACTCATTATATGAGGTCACCATCACCAAACTACCAAAACCAGACAAAGATGTCAAAAACAAAGAAAACCACAGTCGAATATCACTGATGAACATAGATGCAAAAATCTGCAACAAAATACTAGCAAACAGAATGCAACAGCACATTGAAAGGATCATACACCATGATCAAGTGAGATTTATTCCAGGAATGCAACGATTCTTCAATATACGCAAATCAATCAACATGATACACCATATTAACAAATGGAACGAGAAAAACCATACAATCATCTCAATAGATGCAGAGAAAGCTTTTGACAAAATTCAACACCCATTTATGATAAAAACCCTGCAGAAAGTAGGCATAGAGGGAAATGTCCTCAACATAATAAAGGCCATATATGACAAGCCCACAGCAAACATCATCCTCAATGGTGAAAAACTGAAAGCATTTCCACTAAGATCAGGAACAAGTCAAGGTTGCCCACTCTCACCACTCTTATTCAACATAGTTTTGGAAGTTTTAGCCACAGCAATCAGAGAAGAAAAAGAAATAAAAGGAATCCAAATCGGAAAAAAAGAAGTAAAGTTGTCACTGTTTGCAGATGACATGATACTATACATAGGGAATCCTAAAGATGCTACCAGAAAATTACTAGAGCTAATCAATGAATATGGTAAAGTAGCAGGATACAAAATTAATGTACATAAATCTCTTGCATTACTATACATTAATGATGAAAAAATCTGAAAGTGAAATTAAGGAAACACTTCCATTTACCATTGCAACAAAATGAATAAAATTTCTAGGAATAAACCTACCTAAGGAGACAAAAGACCTGTATGCAGAAAATTATAAGACACTGACGAAAGAAATTAATGATGATACAAATAGATGGAGAGATATACCATGTTCTTGGATTGGAAGAATCAACATTGTGAAAATAATTCTACTACCCAAAGCAATCTATAGATTCAATGCAATCCCTATCAACCTACCACTGGCATTTTTCGCAGAACTAGAACAAAATATTTCACTATTTGTATGGAAACACAAAATACCCCGAATAGCCAAAGCAAACTTGAGAACGAAAAATGGAGCTGGAGGAATCTGGCTCCCTGACTTCAGACTATACTACAAAGCTACAGTTATCAAGACAGTATGTTACTGGCACAAAAACAGAAATATAGATCAATGGAACAGGATAGAAAGCCCAGAGATAAACCCACGCACATATGGTCACCTTATATTTGATAAAGGAGGCAAGAATATATAGTGGAGAAGAGACAGTCTCTTTGATATGTTGTGCTGGGAAAACTGGACGGGTACATGTAAAAGTATGAAGTTAGATCACTCCCTAACCCCATACACAAAAATAAGCTCAAAATGTATTAAAGACCTAAATTTAAGGCCAGACACTGTCAAACTCTTAGAGGAAATAATAGGCAGAACGCTCTATGACATAAATCACAGCAAGATCCTTTTTGACCCAACTCCTAGAGAAATGGAAATAAAAGCAAAAATAAACAAATGGTACCTAATGAAACTTGAAAGCTTTTGCACAGCAAAGGAAACCATAAGGAAGACCAAACGACAACCTCAGAATGGGAGAAAATATTTGCAAATGAAGCAACTGACAAAGCAAGTGACAACTGACAAATAGTCTTCAAAATTTACAAGCAGCTCATGCAACTCAATAACAAATAAACAAACAACCCAATCCAAAAATGGGCAGAAGACCTAAATAGACACTTCTGCAAAGAAGATATACAGATTGGCCACAAACACATGAAAGAATGCTCAACATCATTAATCATTAGAGAAATGCAAATCCAAACTACTATGAGATATCATCTCACACTGGTCAGAATGGCCATCATCAAAATATCTAGAAACAATATATGCTGGAGAGGGTGTGGAGAAAAGGGAACACTCTTGCACTGTTGGTGTGAAAGTAAATGGATACTGCCACTATGGAGGACAATATGGAGCCTGCTTAAAAACTAAATTTAGAATTACCATACAACCCAGCAATCCCACTACTGCGCATATACCCTGAGAAAACCATAATTCAAAGAGAATCATGTACCAAAATGTTCATTGCAGCTCTATTTACAATAGCCAGTACATGGAAGCCACCTAAGTGTCCATCAAGAGATGAATGGATAAAGAAGATGTGCCACATATATACAATGGAATATTACTCAGCCATAAAAGGAATGAAACTGAGATATTTGTAGTGAGGTGGATGGATCTAGAGTCTGTCATACAGAGTGAAGTCAGAAAGACAAAAACAAATACCGTATGCTAACACATATATATGGAGTCTAAAAAAAAAAAAGGTCATGAAGATTCTAAGGGCAAGATGGAAATAAAGAAGCAGGCCTACCAGAGAATGGACTTGAGGGTACGGGGTGGGGGAAGGGTAAACTGGGACAAAGTGAGAGAGTGGCATGGACATATATACACTACCAAATGTAAAATAGATAGCTAGTGGGTAGCAGCCCCATAGCACAGGGAGATCAGCTTGGTGCTTTATGACCACCTAGAGGGGTGAGATAGGGAGCGTGGGAGGGAGGCAGATGCAAGATGGAAGAGATATGGGGACATATGTATATGTATAACTGATTCACTTTGTTATTAGGCAGAAACTAACACACCATTTTAAAGCAATTATACTCCAATAAAGTTGTTAAAATAAAAGAATGAGCTATATAACACAATGGTATTTCTGTAAATTTGAAAAGCATCCATACAAAAATACAATGAATATTTTGCAACATACAAATAAAAAAGTACACAAAAATATACGTCTGAATTGTTGCCTGTGGGAGAGGAGGAAAAGGGAACTGGGGTAAGAAAGGAAAGAAGGAAGAGAGGGAAGATGGGAAGAAAAGAGGAAAGGAAGGAAGAATAGGTTTAACTCGCAAGCAACTGGCAGAGCTTTCTGGCAGATACACAGTAGATAGACGGTATTCTTTAGATGTCAGTTTTTTCAACTAATCCCTTCTTTCTTTGTCCCAAGTTCCTAATTCTGAGGAATTTTCTTAATCAGAAAACTGTTAAAATAAGAAATAAACCAATAATGAACTATGCAACAATGTAAGTGGCTTGGCTTTCCATTTCAACAACGTGAGCATGTAGGTGAGTAGATGGACTGGTGTGTTTACCCACCTTCTGTAGACACTGAGTACCTTAAGACACAATCATCGTGGCAGAGCAAGGAGAGCCAGATGCCCCCTTCCTGCCCTCCTTTCGACATGTGTGACTGTTCATGTTTAACGTGACTCAGATTGGAACCTGTACCTCTTTTTGGTAGATCATTCCTTAGCCCACTTCTGTTCCTCTAGTAATTGGAATTTTCTTCCTCAAAACTCTAAGCTTGAGAGACACCAGGGACGGGTTTTTCTGAACCAGTATTTTCTTTCTCTGGGATTCAACACAATCATCAATCAATATTTACTAACTGCTTCCCTCCCCCAACAAAGGCAAGTTCTTCTAGTGGGTTCACAAAGTAGCTTACCAAATAAAATAGGGGACACCCAGTTCAATTTGAATTTCAGAGACACAACAAATAACTTTTTAAGTATGTCCCAAAGATTTCAGGGGACATATTAAAAAAATTATTCATTGTGGATCTGAAATTCAAGTTGAACTGGAAATTCTCTATTTTTATCTGCTAAATTGACAGTTCTACCCTAAAATGAGGGCACAGGGGTTAGAAAACTTGGTCTATTGAGGGTTACTGAAGCACACCCTAGGGGGATACCAGGATGGGGCTAAATTCAGGGGCCTAAATATTCCACATTTAAAAATTTTGTTTTGTTTTTCATTGGATATACAATTGAAAGTAGAATAAAACAGTTTAGTCCTATGAATGAACTATAGTCTTTCCACATGAGACATATCTGGTAAGAGAGGCAGTGTAAAATAAGGAGAAAACAATGGCTACACATCAGAAAAGTCTAATTTTAATTCCAGCTCTACCTCTAGCTAAATCTGTGGAATTGGGCCACTGTGTGGTCCTCAGTCTCTTCATCTGCAGAATAGGAGTGGAAACCTCAATGATTTCTAGTGATTCCTTCTGCTTCAGCCCTCAATGGTATTCATTATATTGTGTTTACCTAATTTAGTGAAGAGAGTTTTGTTGCTCTTAATCCATGCAGAAACAATAAAACTAACACAAATGAAGATTTCTTCCTCTTCCCATATTCCAGTAAAAATTCCTCTGTGATGTATTATGGTTACAAAAATTAAACCAGAAGTTCAGGCTCGATAAGGAGGCCAAAGATTGCAAATGTCCTGTTACCAAAATAGAACCAAAGCAGAAGCCTTGCTGTAAACAGTATTGCCTTTAGGCAGACAGGGAGGAATTTGGTCAGGGGTGATCTTAACACGGCTTAACTGGGTTGCTGCAGTGTAGAATGGAATCTTTGTGCTTCGAAACAAGCTACCTATCTGTAAAATGGGACTAACTAATTCCTCCTACTTCCCTTGTGGAATTGTCTTGAAGGCTGACTGAGATAACGTCTGTGAAATTCTATACTTGATGAGGTTGTTTCATACTCTCCAAATTCTATCTCAAATGTCTTACACAGAAAGTAAATGCTTATTAAGAAGGCTAATTACAAGTTTGACTTTGAAGACCATGTATTTCCAGAGTATATATATTATTTTATTTTTTTCAGAGTATGTATTTTAATTAACAAGGTTTGAAGAGCAAGAGGTGGATCTGCCTATGTTAAAAAAAAAACCTAATAAACTATCCTAGTATTACTAACCTCAATTATTCTGTGTATCCCCTAAACTATGTAATACAATTTGGTGAGAAAAAAATTTCCATCCAGAATATTTAAAATCAGAAATGTCGTGTCATTTATACAGATCAATTTTAGTGATCTGGAAAATTAATATATTCACAATAAATTCTTCTATGACTTGTTTTTTTATGTTTTTAATAGCAGTAAAGATAGATCATAATTTGGCCAATTATTGCTCTATGGCTAGAGGCATGAAAAATATGTAAATTTAACCAACTTTTGATCATTACCTCTCCCAAAGTATTTTACTATAGCCTAAAGATTCTGAATTTAAAGATTTTTCTTGTGCCCCAATTTTAATTTTCAATTCTGTTAAGTCCAAAGGGAAGTAGAGAACAAAGATGTCCAAGAGGGCAGATAGGATGTCACATCTACCTGAGGTCCATTCATTATCAACTACTAACTATGTTTCTTGTACCAGAACTTGGTCACATAGAGCATACAAATTGGTGAGCTGTACCCTTCCCAGTACAGATTTAAGTGAATATAAGTAAAGACTTCTTTCTGAGGTTACATCACTTATGCTGAAACCATTTCACCTCAGAGCACAACATCGATAAATACTGTAAGATATGTGCTAAAGTGTCCCCCAATTTCTTCAGATCTTGTTTCTTTTGCCTCAGATCACAGCAATGCATCAATTATACTGAAAAAGAAATCAGGAGTGTGTTGTACTCATGCGTTTGTTTCTACATTAAGTCACGTCTAGTGCTCAGGAAGCATATCACATGCTCTGAAAAGTCTATATTAGGTGCCAAAACCTCCTGCCATATAGAAGCCTCCTGTCTCAGCAGCTTCTTCTGGCATCATGAAATACAGTGGGGATAATCCACCACTGGATTATGTATGACAGTCTTGCTTTCATTTTTTATTGACGTGATTGAATAAACTTGGTCATACAGTTCTACTACTGATTCTGTCTCGTTAATTTCTATTCCTGAGGTGGTCTATAAGCATCAGAATATCATTTAAAACAAAACATAATGTAATGGCTTCTTCAAACTCAGGAAACTTGTGAAAAATAAACATTAACCATTTGTTGTGGTAATGAGGTGAATGAAAGTGTGCCAACTTGGTTGGAATCCTGACTCTGCCATTTTTTAGAGTTACTTTATCTCTTTAAGCCTCCATTCCTCTATCTACAGAATAAAATTTAAAATATTTATTGGGCAACTACTATATGTTCTAACCACTTGGGGATCCATCAGTGAATAAAGCAAAAATCCCTGTCCTCACTGAGCTTACAGTACAGGGAGAATATATCAAAATAAGCCAATGAAGCACAAACTATGACATTACTCCAGCAGTTTACTTCTTATAAAAATAGGATTTTGGATATTTTTACATTACAATAAAACAGACAATTTTTATATCAAATATGAGATAAAATAAAACTTTAAAAGGAAAAAGAAAATTAGAAAATTATCACTTAGCAGCTATCACAGTAATAATCATTCATACAAAACTTACCAACACATGCTAAAACTAGTAGGTGACAGTCTGAAAAGAAAAGAACATTTATATAGTCTCAAATATTTTCCCACGAGATACTTCTTAATTAAAAAGAATTAACTGGAAAGAGCTGAATCAACACCCATTTTCAGGAAAGAGAATGTAACCTAGGCCTTAGCCAATTAGTGCATTACCATTACTCTGGCTACAGGATTTTTACATTGGAGAAGGATAACAGAACCCACCTTAACCAAGGGATCAAAGATAACATCTCTAGTGTTGGGAAAAGTAGGTATTACATACCTTCTGATACAAGGCACAAAAACATCTTCTGTGGTACTCCTGTCAAAAAGGCAAAACCTGAATTTAATAATGAGAAAACACTAGGGAAACCCAAATCAAAGCATATTCTACAAAAAATTGAATAGTACTCTTCACAAATGTCAAGGACATGCCAAAAATAGAAATACTGTAGAACTGTTTCAGATTTTAAAAGACTACAGAGACATGACAACTAAATTCAGCATGTGATTCAAAATTGGATCAAAGACCAAGAAAAATACATTCTTTCACTCTGATGGATAATAGGAGGACAACTGGTGAAATTACAAGATTTGTAGACCAAATAATAATACTGTATTAATGTTAATTTTCTAATTGTGACCATTACACTATGGTTATGTAAAAGAATGCCCTTGCATTTAGGAAATACTCACTGAAGTGTGCAGTGATAAAGTATCTGTGTCTGTAATTTATCTCAGATGGTTCAGAGAAATAAAATATATATATATATGTGTATATCTATATATCTATATCTATCTATCTATCTATCTATCTATCTATCTATCTATCTATATATATATATAGAGAGAGAGAGAGAGAGATGGTGAGAGACAGAGAGGGGAATTAAATGATAAAGCAAATACTTTAAAATAGAAATATTCGAGGAATATAAGTGAAGGCATATGGGAATTCTTTCTACTATATTTTCAATTTTAGTGTTGGTACGATCTGGCAGTGACCAACCTAACCAATTGATCCAAATTAGCATCACTAATAGTGGGACAAGCTGATATTTTATGCCCCCTGAAGTGATGAAATATGAAATATACATCACCTATGATGTATTCCTGCCAAAAATGTTTTACCTCAATCTAATTAAGCTTTTACACGTAGTTTCCAATTAATAGAAAATAAAGGGATAGAGGAATGAGTTAAATGACACCAAGTGAAAATAATCAGAGAAACTCAGAATGCAGAACATTCTATAAGACAACTAGCCTGGACTCACCATAATGTAAAATAGGGGAAAAATAAGATAGTGGGGAAAGGAGGGTGTGTGTGTGTGATTATTCCAGGTTAAAAGGGTCTAAGAGAGATAACAACCAAAGGCACTATGTGATCCTAGATTGGATCCTGTTTCTAAAAAATATTTTTAAAAGCTCCACAAAAATGTTTTTTGAGACAATTGGGAAAATTTAAATCTGGCCTTAATATTGGATGATATGAAATTACTGCTAATTTTCTTATGATTCATAATGCGTATGTAGGAGATTGTCCTTATCTTTAAGAGATGTCTACTGAAAAATTTAGAGATGAAGTGCTATGATGTCTACAACGTACTTTTAAAGGGTGCAGAAAATTTTATGGAGTGAGAAAGAGAGAGAGTAAATAGAGCAGCATGTTAATAATCATTGAATATAAATAAAGAGTATATGGGTGTTTATTTTACTATTGTTTCAACTTTATACATAACATTTTTTATAAAAATGCTGGGAGAAAATAAAATAATAATGCTTTTACCTTCATAATATATTCCTATTAGTTTTCTTCTAGAGGTTTAAAAATTTGAAAATGAACAAAGAAATGAAAAGATAAAAGCACATCGTTGCTTACAAGTTTTGTTCTAAACTCTCTAAATTTAAAAATATTAATACAATATATCTCAGGGTTGTGTTTGTAACATAGATGAAGGAGAGTTGACCAGCTACAGTGATTCCATCAGTGAGCAACAAGGTAGGGAAAAGGACATAACTGTGGCTGCCCCAAAATTTAACTCCCTCCAAACCTCGGGGTGACTGTGAGATCTTCCAATCTGAGACTGTTTCCAGGTCTGAGATACATAGGTGAAGTGGATGCAAACTTTCTTTTCTAATTCCTTTCTGACAGGTGGAGTTGTTCTATTTCTAGACACAAATCCAGACCATTTCTGAAAGCCATCCATGTATGTTGAAGACTGATACCCTTAACATCCAATGCTATTGAGAATTTGTGTGCCGTCCTGTATTTTCATAAGTATTCTTATGTTATTATGTGTATGGTCTTATCACTGGGAGAAAAAGAAAGAGCATAACTGTATACACTGCCTTCTACGTGTGAACTAAATAACAGACTTATGGTGTCTAATCACCACAGGCTTTGAAAGAAATGATGTGATTAGTTGCTGATCACAACATGCATCTGTTATTTACATAGTGATTTGTGGACTGATGAGCTAGCAGCAAAGTCTATACTTTATGCAATTACTAACAACTAACATATCTTAGTAACTGAAATTTGAACCACGTTATTGGTGTGCATATCATAACCACACCTGTACTGCCACTTTAGCCTCTTTTTTATGTTCCTTGAACACCTAAGAAAAAGTGTTACCTCAAGGTCTTTTGCACTGGCTGTTCCCTCTGCCTGGAACACTCCTCCCCCAGATATCCACATATGCTCACTCTCTCGTATCCTTCAGGTCCATGATCAAAGAGCATCTTCTCAACATAGCCATCACTGATCTCCTCACATTTTTCTATCCCCTTATATTGATTTATTTTCCTCCATGGAATTTTTCGCCCTTATTACATTAACTTTATTTTAAAATCTGTTCCAACCAAATGGAATGTATGCTCTACTGAGGGTAGGGGTTTTGTCTTCTTCCCTCATATATACCTAGTGCCTCAAACACAGTGAACCTAATAAGCACATAATAAACACTTCGAAATGAATGAATGATCAATCATCTAACACAGTTGGAAAACATCATACAATGCAACCACCTGAATCAGTGTTACTGGGCACTAAGAGAACCCAAGCAGGGAATAAAAACCAAACCATACACGTGAGTACTTGCACCTGACTAATCCATGGATTTTTGTTTTGTTTTCAGAAGGATAACCATAAAGTTTTAAACCAAGAAATGGCTCTAGCGAACCAGAAAAAAGCCATGAACAAAAGTTCAAATAGTCTACCAATAGTGCACTAGGATTAGTATATCATTTTTCTGTGTACCAATGAAAATCTACTTATATTTTTAGTAGCTATTAAGAAAGAGAGATGAAGTTTTAAAGAGAGGAAGTAGGCATTCATATTTCTGGGATAATTTGAATATTTCCACCTAAAGTAGGGTCTCTCTTTACATAAAATGCTTAGGAATATTTCTTCTAAGTTCATTTTTACATATTTTTCATATTCATAGCTAAGGTTCAAATGAGTGTAGCTTTCACAGAATCACTTCATTCAATGAAACACAAGCACCTAGTAATCATAGGAAAATCATTCCTGTTGATTTATAAATGCTGATAATAACAGGTGACAGGCAGGTGATAATCACTGTATGCATTATATATTTTATTTAATATTAATTTAAGAAATAATTTAAAAGCTTTTACAAGAGGTAATTGTTAAATATATGTCACCTATTTTGATCATAATATAGTGCATAAAGGTATTTATTACTAACCCATAGTTTAATTAACCCCATGGGTTAATATTTCTTATCTTCTTAAGAGGAACAGAATAACATAATGAGATTATTCCTTGTATCTCAAGTGACCTATATGAACAAGACATCTTTAATATTTCATTATTAACTGTGTAATCACGTATATTAATACAGGTAAAGTTTGATGTAGGGGCCTCCTAAATTCACTTCAAATCCCTGATTCTAGGATCACCAACATTTCTCTGCTTCCTCCAAAGTAGAACAAGATAAAACCAGGTTCTTTCTCACTACATCTCAGTGATTGAGAATGAAAATTCTTTGATGTGACCAATTCCATTATTCATCAAAGAGGAGGAGTGGAGCTGCCATCCTGTAACATTTCTGTGAAAATACATCAGTCCATGGGTTTCATAACCATCAGAAAGATCACTCAAGAAAACATCTTTTATTAAAAGATATCATTAAGTCCTTGTAAATGTTCAACACAGGAGTTCTCAACTCATCATTTCTTGACCATTTCCTTCATTTGGCTTCATTAAGATGTTAGTTATAAAAGTAACGGACTTGAAGATAAGAAACCTAGGATGCAGACCTAAACCTGTCTCTTATCAACTATATGACCTTAGCAAATCCTTTAGCTTCTATGAGCCTTAGTTTCTTCACCTGTAAAATAGGATAGCACTTCTTCATCTGCCTCAGAGATTCATCAGGAAAATCAAATAGATGTCCATAAGATATGAATAGTGGGACTCTATACAGATGTGAACTACAAAAGGAGCCAATCTCACGATGAGAACCAGTATGCAAAATTAATAAAAAATATAGTCCTTGTTCAGGGTACTCAAAATATATTAGCAAAATTTGAAATTGATGATGTGCTCATTAATTAATCTTTGCAAAAATTGATCAGCTCCCAGAGAAATAATCCATTTCCTGATCTTTGAAAATGGTTTATGTTTCATTTGAGACACAGGCTGAGTTTGAACTCCAAAGAAAACATGGCATAAGCATTAACATGAAAAAATGTTTAATCCCATACAAAGGGCACATTATACGGCTGATATAACCAGCTGCCCATGTCTGTTACCACTAGAAGCTGACACTTCCAATAATTCAGAAGGTGTAGGATGGTCATGAAGCCAAATTTCAACTGTCTTGCCCACTCATTGTTGGCTATTTCACTTGTTTTCCATGTGTGTGTGTTCCTCCCTTGGGAAAATCTTCTCATATTACAACGGTATCTCTGTGGTTGTACAATACACATTACAGATGTTCAGACAAACAGGAGAAAGCTGGATTTAGTTTTCATATCTGAAAACGATCCAGACAAGTTTCATGGATCATTCTTTTAAGAGTAGCTAAATATTGCCAACTATCAGAGCCCTAGTGAAGATGTGAGAGACTAATTATCCACTTCTAAGCCTTTTCTGTGGGTGCAGCACATGGTCAATTGGCAGAATTAGAAAATTTACACAAGTTTGTCCAAACGCCTAAGTTCGTAACTCGTCATCCCTGGATTTGTCATTTGTCATCTTTGACTAAGCAGCATCTATATGCCCTTCCTATATAGGAGCAGGGAGTAGGAAAGGGAATCACTATAGGGACAGGTAGGAACATGTTTCTACTATGAAACAAACATTTCTTCCCATCTGCCATCCCCATGTGCTGGGACATCAGACTGTGAGGCCTAGCCAATCAAAGAATAGAATGTCTACCTCTGGAACACTGGATCCCAAGGGAGTGATGGAAAGATGCAGAGTAATTTGGGAAATAATTAACAAAGGAAGGCGGAGCATCGCTAATCCAGAGACAAAAACCAAAAGTGTCCAGGGCCAGTGATGCCAGTAGTGTAGGCCTATGGAGACTCTTCCCAAGGCCGTACCCCAGTGCCAGTTCTCCAGGATTCCTATCCATCCTCTGAGTTTGATTCTCTAGCCTTTCAATGATTGTGCATCCAATATTCATGATAACCCAAATATGTTCCAGACGATCCATTAGAGAATTAGCCAGAAGTGTGCAAGGAGACACTGCAGATATAAATATATATGACATATTTTTTGCCTTGGAGAAGCACAATGTAGTGAGGCTGGTGAGGAACTAAAATTCAGTTCTGATCCCACTTCCTCCCCAATCCCCATCCTCTTTCTCCCAGTTTCCAGGTTCTATGATCAGTAGTTTCTCTTGAAATATTTTGCTTTCTAATCCATTTTGTAGGTGTTTCTTGTCAGCCCCATAAGATTGTGAGCATATTGGGCATGTAATCCCTGTAGGTTTTATTTTTAAATCATCATAGCATTCAGCCTAGTGTTTAGGATATGGGAGGTCCTTCTCACAGAAACATTTACTGACAATTGTCCTAAATATCCCTTGCATCAGAATAATGGAGCTTTGCTGCACTAGCCCACCTCTTAGAGAGAATATCAAATTCCAAACAATTCAATTATGTGAGCACCATACATGTCTTTTTGTTAGGTTCTCACTTTAGCACAGCTGATGAAAAGCCTCCATAATCTAATGACCTTTCACCCCATAAACACATCATACTGGCACCTATTCAATACAGGTCCTAAGCTATGAAATGCAGATGCAAAGATACATCATAGTCATTCCACTAAGGGGGTTCACAATCACATGGAAATCAAGACATTAATGATGTTCCCCATTCCCAATTTGAGAGGCAGGATTGTAATGGGATTTATTCCTACTGTCAATACAGAGACAGAATGGGAAAGCTGAAAATGGGAAAGAGAAGTCATACGTACTGAGGAAATAGGAAAAAACCAAAAGCTTTTGAAAGGAGCTGAGCAGTTGCTGTGATTGAATGAAAGTCAGGTACCAAATCTGAGATAAACGAATCCTCAAAACCAAGCAGAGACCAAAAGCCTGGGACATGATGAATTGTGAGATTGGGATTGACATATATACACTAATATGTATAAAATGGATAACTAATAAGAACCTGCTATATAAAAAAAGTAAAATAAAATTCAAAAAAAATTAGAATTAATGCCACATAGGAAATTATTAGGTCAACTAAAAGCTGGCATATGGTTGGTTGTTTGGATAAAAATATTGTATCAATATTAAATTTCCTGAAGTTGAAGACTCTACTGTGTAAATGTAGGAGAATATTATAGTTTAGAGGAAATGCTCACTGAAATATTTGGGGGTGAAGGGCTTTATGCAAGTAACTTACTCTTGAATTGTTCAGAAAAATGTTATGTATATATATTATTTATGTGTGTATGTGTGAATACACATCGATCTAGATGTATATGGGAGAGAAACCGCAAAAAATAAAGCAAATAGAGTAAAACAAAAACAAAAGCCTAGGACAAATTCCTGATCAGAGCTGGTAGGACTGGCTAAGACTAGGGCAAGGGCATTAGGATGGACAAGTGAGTAACAAATTCCATGGGCAACATATTGAGCTTGTGTAGTAGGGTGGATGGGTCACTGGTGGGTTAAGGTCATGGTTCTCTGAGTTCATCACCTGAAGTTAAGTGTGGTAGCCAAAGCAAGCCTGAGACACTCTAGAAGAACAGTGGAAGAAACTGAACTTCAAAAGTGGGATTTCAATTAAGAATTTGTCTGGTAGATAAAAGATGAACAGCCATTGGCAGAAGAAGAAAAGTATGAATAAAGCAAAGAGACTGGACAGAATATAATTTATCATGGACGGGGGAGGCATGATCTGTGGCTGAAATACAGGGGCAAAAAATTCTCAAGGAGGATTCAGGAGAAGTAGTTTGGGAGTAGACTGGGAAGGGTCTTGGAAGACATGTTAAAATTTTTGAACTTCATTCTGGAATCAACAGAAAGTCCACCTAGGGTTTTATGTAGCAGGTATTATGTTGCAGGTTGGGTTCCATGGGAAGCCGGTTCAGAGCACAGATTTGCATGCAGGGAGATTACTGGAGAGTGCCAGAAGCTCAGCACATACTGGGGCAGTGAAGGAAGTCACACTGGACAGAGGGAGAATTTGGGCTGAGATGCTATCACAACAAAGGCCTCAGCTGATCCCCAGGTGCTACTATGAACAAGCAATAAGTCAGTTACTGCTGGAAGGCCCAAAGATAGTGATAATCTGTGCTCTATTCATCACTACAAACAAAATTATGCAGCACACCAGGGTGAGCTCCCTCCATGTCCCAGGGACTCTGCTAAGACATGTTTCATATTGCACCTTTTTAAATCCCCCCAAATCTTATATATCATTTCCATTCAACACACCAGACTATTAAGGAGAAGTAGATTCAGGTAAACTCAATGAGTAAAAATAATCTTGCTGTAACCACATAACAAAAGAATAAAAAAAAATAACAACATAAATATTTCTGTGGCATAATTTTTGAAAGAATTATTTGGAATCTTGAGTAGAAGAAAAGGGATGGGAAGTTTGTGTTTTTCTTTGTGAGGTTTGTTTTGTTTTGTTTTACTGTTTGTGAGAGTGAGATGAAAAAAAACAAAGAAAATGTCTTTGCAAATCAACTGTTGCAACTGTCCCACCAGATTTTTGTAAAACAAAACAAAACAGAAGGAAAAAAAAAGATAAAGAAGAAAGAAGGAATAAAAGGAACTAAATCAGTGTTTCAGAAAAGAGTCATAGTCCACGAGAATAGTGTCACAGTCTAGGAGAGAAAAGAAATAGATATATCAAATTGCTATACTTCATTTTGCTTAGATTCTGCCCCTACAGATATACGTGCATGTGGGTGACCTGTATTGTGTCTTGCCACAGAATGTAATGATTATAACAATGACTAACATTTGTTGATCACTTATATTGTGCAGAGATCTTTACATTCATTTCCTCATTTAATCCTGTTAAATGATAAACAGTGGCATACTGAAATTTTTAAGAGTCTATTTGAGCAAAAATTGATCAAATTGGGTAGCGCCAAACTGGAAGTAGTTAGGAGCACTCCTCCAACAGAAGCCAGCGGCAGACATACAGCAAAAATGCAAAAGAGGAAGGAAATTATTTGGATAGAGCTTAAAGCCTAGCTGGCTATTTGGAATTGGTTGTCCTTAGCATTTTGGTGTTGTAACCTTGAGGCTGTTACAGGCTTAGATTTTGATTTGCTGATGGCACCATGGCATTAGAGCCACTTCTGTCTAATGGCCTCCTTGTTTAATTAATTTAACTATTCTCACAGCAACACTGTGGGGTATGTATATATTTTTAAAACCATTTTATCACCATGTATATGTTTTTTTTCAACATTTGTACAGATGAGGAGACCAAGTCTCAGGGAGGTTAGAAATCTGGATCAGCAGCAAGTACCACTGGCTGCAGTGATACCTTTCTGACTGGAGAACCCACTAACTCAATCACTCTGCCAACATTCCTACAGAATTTATATTTACAAAACACCTACCCAGCCCTCAATTCACATGCCCATCATAACTGTGCATGTAGTATGTCAGTTAGCACTTTATAGATAAGACTCAGAGAACTTGAACAACTTGTCCTGATCACACAGCTGGTAAACAGGGAAACCAAGGCTTGAACTCCTGATAACAAACACTGGGCTTTTGCTACATAAACCCCATTGATGCTGTATTTAAGAAAAAAAATACAAGTTTTTCAGTCAGATACTTTAAAGATACAAACATCAACTATGAATGCCTATTGGCAAAGGCAGATGATAATAAAAATGTTTGGCTGAAGGAATCATTTCTATGAGACAACAGTAGTACAGATCCAAGAGCAACCTTGGGAAAAAGTTTCTGGCTGACAGAAGAGCAGATCAGTACGAAGTTTTTGGAATGCTATTCAGCAATATATACAGAGAGTTTTAAGTGTACAGACTCTTTGGCCCAATAATTTTATTTCTACTTTACAACGGCATCTGGCTAGCAGCCCCAACCAGAGCTGCTGCCATTAAAATGCACATGAAGTCAGAGAAAAAGAGGAAAACCTCCATTAACACTGAAAATTAAGCCTGAGAGGAACAACCAGAAAACTTAGAAATCCCACTCTGTAGCATGGACATTGCTTTCTGAAGTGACAAAAATGCTGGTTTGTACCTATGTGAGGACTAAAAGTCTTAGCAATCACATGTCAGGATATGCGAGAGGGTCTGATAGTGGCATGGTGCACCTGGGAGGGGAAGCACCCACTTGAAGACAGTAGGAGCTGTAGGCAGGAGGAGGAGTAAGAGAGCAATGTATGCTGGACTCTAGAATGTCATAATGGCTTCCATCAGTTTCAAGTGTCAAAGGGCCAGGTGGTGAGGGAGGAGAACATTCTACCCCAACCTAACAGAGCCTCTCTACTTAAAAGTCAAACCCATGTGGATCTTTCCTTATGAGGAGAATTCAAGGGAAAAGTCAGGCTAGTACTGCTGAAAAACTCTATAGAACAACAAAAAAAGAATATTAACCATGTAACTCAGAGAATAAGTCACTTCCTTAAAAAGAATTATGACAGGAACCAGAAGAAAATTTTAGAAAGCTATTTGATATCTTTTGTAGGATAAAGAAAAAAGACATGGTTGTTTTCAAATGAGGTGAGTGTTGTGGGGGCAGAGTGTGGAGGAGAAGCCACAAAAGAGAACAGGATGAAATGAAAAGAGAAAATAAGATGAAAGAAGAGGATCACAGAAAACAACAGAGCCATGGATACAGTGTACTGAGAAGGCAAAAACTGAGAGGCCAAGAATTTTATACCAAGTCAAAATGTCATTCATTTGTGAACACAAGAGACAGATATTCTCAGATTTGTAAGTCGTCAGAAAATATATATTTTTAAAAATATTTTTTGATGGATACAAACAGAGAAAGGGGGAGTGGGAGGAATTGGGAGATTGGGACTGACATATATACTCTATTGATACTATGTGTAAAATAGATAACGAATGAGAACCTACTGTGGAGCACAGGGAACTCTAACCCATGCTCTGTGGTGACCTAAATGGGAAGGAAATACAAAAAAGAGGGAATATATGTATACGTATAGATGATTCACTTTGCTGTATAGTAGAAACTAACAGAACATTGTAAAGCAAAATACTCCAATAAAAATTAATTTAAAAAAACATTTTTGGAGATATACACAAACCAACAGAGAGATAAGAATACAAGAATGAAGAAGTCAGGGTATAAAAGGTCCAGTGCTAACTACTGAAATGTAGTAAACATAGAGCTCAGTTAAAAGGTGGTAAATATGGTTTTAAAACAAAATAATTATTTTAAAAAATATTAAAATTAAAAAATATAAGGCAAACTATATGATTATATTAAGTCCATGTAAGATGAGGAAAGGAAATTAGGGAGAAAGTACAGGGTGTTAAATTCTCAGTGTAAAATGTTTTGACTCCCCAGATGGCCCAGCTTTGGAGAAAAGAAAGTTCAGTGACTCCCAGGCTGTCATTTTAAGAATATGATACTAAGGTCTGGAAATAGGAAGGGCATGGTTCAGTGTCGTAAACCTACATCAGCTCCTGTGAAAATACAGTGCTTCCTTAATTTTCCACCTTCAGCTTAGTGTCACACTCAGTTGTTTTTTTTTTTTATTAAACATCTTTATTGGGGTATAATTGCTTTACAATGGTGTGTTAGTTTCTGCTTTATAACAAAGTGAATCAGTTATACATATACATATGTTCCCATATCTCTTCCCTCTTGCGTCTCCCTCCCTCCCACCCTCCCTATCCCACCCCTCCAGGCTGTCACAAAGCACCAAGCCAATATCCCTGTGCCATGCAGCTGCTTCCCACTAGCTATCTACCTTACTACGTTTGTTAGTGTGTATATGCCCATGACTCTCTCTCGCCCTGTCACAGCTCACCCTTCCCCCTCCCCATAACCTCAAGCCGGTTCTCTAGGAGGTCTGCATTTTTATTCCTGCCTTACCCCTAGGTTCTTCATGACATTTTTTTTCTTAAATTCCATATATATGTGTTAGCATATGGTATTTGTCTTTTTCTTTCTGACTTACTTCACACTGTATGACAGACTCTAGGTCTATCCACCTCATTACAAATAGCTCAATTTCGTTTCTTTTTATGGCTGAGTAATATTCCATTGTATATATGTGCCACATCTTCTTTATCCATTCATCCGATGATGGGCACTTAGGTTGTTTCCATCTCCGGGCTATTGTAAATAGAGCTGCAATGAACATTTTGGTACATGACTCTTTTTGAATTTCGGTTTTCTCAGGGTATATGCCCAGTAGTGGGATTGCTGGGTCATATGGTAGTTCTATTTGTAGTTTTTTAAGGAACCTCCATACTGTTCTCCATAGTGGTTGAACCAATTCACATTCCCACCAGCAGTGCAAGAGTGTTCCCTTTTCTCCACACCCTCTCCAGCATTTATTGTTTCTAGATTTTTTGATGATGGCCATTCTGACTGGTGTGAGATGATATCTCATTGTAGTTTTGATTTCCATTTCTCTAATGATTAATGATGTTGAGCATTCTTTCATGTGTTTGTTGGCAGTCTGTATATCTTCTTTGGAGAAATGTCTATTTAGGTCTTCTGCCCATTTTTGGATTGGGTTGTTTGTTTTATTTTATTGAGCTGCATGAGCTGCTTGTAAATTTTGGAGATTAATCCTTGGTCGGTTGCTTCATTTGCAAATATTTTCTCCCATTCTGAGGGTTGTCTTTTGGTCTTGTTTATGGTTTCCTTTGCTGTGCAAAAGCTTTGAGGTTTCATTAGGTCCCACTTGTTTATTTTTGTTTTTATTTCCATTACTCTAGGAGGTGGGTAAGAAAGTATCTTGCTGTGATTTATGTCATAGAGTGTTCTGCCTATGTTTTCCTCTAAGAGTTTGATAGTTTCTGGCCTTATATTTAGGTCTTTAATCCATTTTGAGCTTATTTTTGTGTATGGTGTTAGGGAGTGATCTAATCTCATACTTTTACATGTACCTGTCCAGTTTTCCCAGCACCACTTATTGTAGAGGCTGTCGTTTCTCCACTGTACATTCCTGCCACCTTTATCAAAGATAAGGTGTCCATATGTGCATGGGTTTATCTCGGGGCTTTCTATCCTGTTCCATTGATCTATCTTTCTGTTTTTGTGCCAGTACCATACTGTCTTGATAACTGTAGCTTTGTAGTATAGTCTGAAGTCAGGGAGCCTGATTCCTCCAGTTCTTTTTTCATTCTCAAGATTGTTTTGGCTATTCGGGGTCTTTTGTGTTTCCATACAAATAGCAAAATATTTTGTGCTACTTCTGTGAAAAATGCCAGTGGTAGTTTGATAGGGATTGCATTGAATCTATAGATTGCTTTGGGTAATAGAGTCATTTTCACAATGTTGATTCCTCCAATCCAAGAACATGGTATATCTCTCCATCTATTTGTATCATCTTTAATTTCTTTCATCAGTGTCTTATAATTTTCTGCATACAGGTCTTTTGTCTCCTTAGGTAGGTTTATTCCTAGATATTTTATTCTTTTTGTTGCAATGGTAAATGGGAGTGTTTTCTTGATTTCACTTTCAGATTTTTCATCATTAGTATATAGGAATGCCAGAGATTTCTGTGCATTAATTTTGTATCCTGCCACTTTACCAAATTCATTGATTAGCTCTAGTAGTTTTCTGGTTGCATCTTTAGGATTCTCTATGTATAGGACCATGTCATCTGCAAACAGTGACAGCTTTACTTCTTCTTTTCCGATTTGGATTCCTTTTATTTCCTTTTCTTCTCTGATTGCTGTGGCTAAAACTTCCAAAACTATGTTGAATAAGAGTGGTGAGAGTGGGCAACCTTGTCTTGTTCCTGATCTTAGTGGAAATGCTTTCAGTTTTTCACCATTGAGGATGATGTTTGCTGTGGGCTTGTCATATATGGCCTTTATTATGTTGAGGAAAGTTCCCTCTATGCCTACTTTTGGCAGGGTTTTTATCATAAATGGGTGTTGAATTTTGTCAAAAGCTTTCTCTGCATCTATTGAGATGATCATACGGTTTTTCTCCTTCAATTTGTTACTATGCTTTATCACATTGATAGATTTGCGTATATTGAAGAATCCTTGCATTCCTGGAATAAACCCCACTTGATCATGGTGTATGATCCTTTTAATGTGCTGTTGGATTCTGTTTGCTACTATTTTGTTGAGGATTTTTGCATCTATGTTCATCAGTGATATTGGCCTGTAGTTTTCTTTCTTTGTGATATCCTTGTCTGGTTTTGGTATCAAGGTGACGGTGGCCTCGTAAAATGCGTTGGGGAGTGTTCCTCTCTCTGCTATATTTTGGAAGAGTTTGAGATGGATAGGTGATAGCTCTTCTCTAAATGTTTGATAGAATTTGCCTGTGAAGCCATCTGGTCCTGGGCTTTTGCTTGTTGGAAGATTTTCAATCACAGTTTCAATTTCAGTGCTTGTGATTGGTCAGTTCATATTTTCTATTTCTTCCTGATTCAGTCTTGGCAGGTTGTGCATTTCTAAGAATTTGTCCATTTCTTCCAGATTGTCCATTTTATTGGCATAGAGTTGCTTGTAGTAATCTCTCATGATCTCCTTTATTTCTGCAGTGTCAGTTGTTACTTCTCCTTTTTCATTTCTAATTCTATTGATTTGAGTCTTCTCCCTTTTTGTCTTGATGAGTCTGGCTAGTGGTTTATCTATTTTGTTTATCTTCTCAAAGAACCAGCTTTTAGTTTTATTGATCTTTGCTATTGTTTCCTTCATTTCTTTTTCATTTATTTCTGATCTGATTTTTATGATCTCTTTCCTTCTGCTAGCTTTGGGTTTTTTTTGTTCTTCTTTCTCTAATTGCTTGAGGTGCAAGGTTAGGTTGTTTATTCGAGATGTTTCCTGCTTCTTAAGGTGGGCTTGTATTGCTATAAACTTCCCCCTTAGAACTGCTTTTGCTGCATCCCACAAGTTTTGGGTCGTTGTGTCTCCATTGTCATTTGTTTCTAGGTATTTTTTGATTTCCTCTTTGATTTCTTCAGTGATCACTTCATTATTAAGTAGTGTATTGTTTAGCCTCCATGTGTTTGTATTTTTTACAGATCTTTTCCTGTAATTGATATCTAGTCTCATGGCGTTGTGGTCAGAAAAGATACTTGATACAATTTCAATTTTCTTAAATTTACCAAGGCTTTATTTGTGACCCAAGATATGATCTATCCTGGAGAATGTTCCAAGAACACTTGAGAAAAAAGTGTATTCTGTTGTTTTTGGATGGAGTGTCCTATAAATATCAATTAAGTCCATCTTGTTTAATGTATCATTTAAAGCTTGTGTTTCCTTATTTATTTTCATTTTGGATGATCTGTCCATAGGTGAAAGTGGAGTGTTTAAGTCCCCTAATATGAATGTGTTACTGTCGATTTCTCCTTTTATGGCTGTTAGTATTTGCCTTATGTATTGAGGTGCTCCTATCTTGGGTGCATAAATATTTACAATTGTTATATCTTCTTCTTGGATCGATCCCTTGATCATTATGTAGTGTCCTTCTTTGTCTCTTTTAATAGTCCTTATTTCAAAATCTATTTTATCTGATATGAGAATTGCTACTCCAGCTTTCTTTTGGTTTCCATTTGCATGGAATATCTTTTTCCATCCCCTTACTTTCAGTCTGTATGTGTCTCTAGGTCTGAAGTGGGTCTCTTGTAGACAGCATATATAAGGGTCTTGTTTTTGTATCCATTCAGCTAATCTGTGTCTTTTGGTGGGAGCATTTAGTCCATTTACATTTAAGGTAATTATTGATATGTACCTTCCTATTCCCATTTTCTAAATTGTTTTGGGTTCGTTATTATAGGTCTTTTCCTTCTCTTGTGTTTCTTGCCTAGAGAAGAGCGTTTAGCATTTGTTGGAAAGCTGGTTTGGTGGTGCTGAACTCTCTCAGCTTTTGCTTGTCTGTAAAGCTTTTAATTTCTCCATCAAATCTGAATGAGATCCTTGCTGGGTAGAGTATTCTTGGCTGCAGGTTTTTCTCCCTCATCACTTTCAGTATGTCCTGCCACTCCCTTCTGGCTTGTAGGGTTTCTGCTGAGAGATCAGCTGTTAACCTTATGGGGATTCCCTTATGTGTTATTTGTTGTTTTTCCCTTGCTGCTTTTAATATGCTTTCTTTGTATTTAATTTTTGACAGTTTGATTAATATGTGTCTTACCGTATTTCTCCTTGGATTAATCCTGTATGGGACTTTCTGTGCTTCCTGGACTTGATTAACTATTTCCTTTCCCATATTAGGGAAGTTTTCAACTATAATCTCTTCAAATATTTTCTCAGTCCCTTTCTTTTTCTCTTCTTCTTCTGGAACCCCTATAATTCGAATGTTGGTGCGTTTAGTGTTGTCCCAGAGGTCTCTCAGACTGTCCTCAGTTCTTTTCCTTCTTTTTTCTTTATTCTGCTCTGCAGTAGTTATTTCCACTATTTTATCTTCCAGGTCACTTATCCGTTCTTCTGCCTCAGTTATTCTGCTATTGATCCCATCTAGAGTACTTTTAATTTCATTTATTGTGTTGTTCATCGTTGCTTGTTTCATCTTTAGTTCTTCTAGGTCCTTGTTAACTTATTCTTGGATTTTGTCCATTCTATCTCCAAGATTTCGGATCATCCTTACTATCATTATTCTGAATTCTTTTTCAGGTAGACTGCCTATTTCCTCTTCATTTGTTAAGTCTGGTGCATTTTTATCTTGCTCCTTTATCTGCTGTGTGTTTTTCTGTCTTCTCATTTTGCTTATCTTACTGTGTTTGGGGTCTCCTTTGCAGGCTGCAGGTTCGTAGTTCTTGCTGTTTTTGGTGTCTGTCTCCAGTGGCTAAGGTTGGTTCAGTGGGTTGTGTAGGTTTCCTGGTGGAGGGGACTAGTGCCTGTGTTGTGGTGGATGAGGCTGGATCTTGTCTCTCTAGTGGGCAGGTTCATGTCTGGTGGTGTGTTTTGGGGTGTCTGTGGCCTTATTATGATTTTAGGCAGCCTCTCTGCTAATGGGTGGGGTTGTGTTCCTGTTTTGCTAGTTGTTTGGCATAGGTTGTCCAGCACTGTGACTTGCTGGTCGTTGAGTGCAGCTGGGTGCTGGTGTTAAGATGGAGGTGTCTGGGAGATTTTCGCCGCTTGATATTATGTGGAGCTGGGAGGTCTCTTGTTGACCCGTGTCCTGAAGTTGGCTCTCCTAACTCAGAGGCAGAGCCCTGACTCCTGGCTGGAGCACAAAGAGCTTTTCATCCACACGGCTCAGAATAAAAGGGAGAAAAAGTAGAGGGAATTAGTAGAAGTATGAGGAAAGAAAGAAGGAAAGGAGGGAAGAAAGGAAGGAAGGAAGAAAGAAAGAAGCAAAGAAGGAAAGAAGGCAAGAAGGAAAGAAGTGAGGGAGGGAAGGAGGAAGGAAGGAAGGAGGGAAAGAAGGAAAAAAGACAGAAAGAAAGAAGATACAGTAAAAATAAAGTATAATAAATTTATTGAATTAAAAAAATTCTTATTTAGAAAAAAAAAAAGGGACGGATAGAACCTTAGGACAAATGTTGGAAGCAAAGCTATACAGACAAAATCTTACACAGAAGCATACACATACACCCTCACTAAAAGAGGTAAATGGGGAAAAATCATAAATCTTGCTGTCAGAGACCACCTCCTCAATTTGGGATGATTCGTTGTCTAAAGGAGGGAAGGAAAGAAGGAAAGAAAGAAAGAAGGAAAGAAAGAAAGAACGAAGGTAAAGTATAATAACGTTATTAAAATTAAAATTGATTATTAAGAAAGAAATATTTAAAAAAATCCATGGACGGATAGAACCCTAGGACAAATGGTGGAAGCAAGACTATACAGGCAAGATCTCATACAGAAGCATACACATATACATTCACAAAAAGAGGAAAAGGGAAAAAAATCATAGATCTTGCTCCTAAAGTCCACTTCCTTAATTTGGGATGATTGGTTGTCTATTCAGGTATTCCACAGATGCAGGGTATATCAAGTTGATTGTGGAGCTTTAATCTGCTGCTTCTGAGGCTGCTGGGAGAGATTTCCCTTTCTCTTCTTTGTTCTCACAGCTCCCAGTGGCTCAGCTTTGGATTTGGCCCTGCCACTGCGTGTAGGTCGCTGGAGGGCGTCTGTTTTTTGCTCAGACAGGACAGGGTTAAAAGAGCCGCTGATACGGGGGCTCTGGCGCACTCAGACCAGCGGGGAGGGAGGGGCCCGGAGTGCAGGGCGGGCCTGCGGTGGCAAAGGCTGGCGTGACTTTGCACCAGCCTGAGGCGTGCTGTGCGTTCTCCCGGGGAAGTTATCTCTGGATCCCGGGAACCTGGCAGTGGCGGGCTGCACAGGCTCCGCGGAAGAGGGGTGTGGAGAGTGACCTGTGCTCGCACACAGGCCCCTCGGTGGCGGCAGCAGCAGCCTTAGCGTCTCCCGCCCGTCTCTGGGGTCCGCGCTATTAGCCGCGGCTCGCGCCCGTCTCCGGAGTTCCCTCAAGCAGCGTTCTTAAACCCCTCTCCTCACGCACCAGGAAACAAAGAGGGAAGAAAAAGTCTCTTGCCTCTTCGGCAGGCGCAGACATTTCCCCGGACTCCCTCCCGGCTAGCCGTGGTGCACTAACCCCTTCAGGCTATGTTCAAGCCGCCAACCCCAGTCCTCTCCCTGCACTCAGTCCGAAACCGAAACCCGAGCCTCAGCTCGCAGCCCTGCCCGCCCCGGCGGGTGAGCAGACAAGCCTCTTGGCCTGGTGAGTGCCAGTCGGCACCGATCCTCTGTGCAGGAATCTCCCCGCTTTGCCCTCCGCACCCGTTGCTGTGCACTCCTCTGCGGCTTCGAAGCTCCCCCCTCCGCCTCCCGCAGTCTCCGCCCGCGAAGGGGCTTCCTAGTGTGTGGAAACTTTTCCTCCTTCACAGCTCCCTCCCACTGGTACAGGTGCCGTCCCTATTCTTTTGTCTCTGTTTTTTCTTTTTTTTTTTTCTTTTGCCCTACCCAGGTACGTGGGGAGTTTCTTGCCTTTTGGGAGGTCTGAGGTCTTCTGCCAGCGTTCAGTAGGTGTTCTGTAGGAGTTGTTCCACGTGTAGATGTATTTCTGGTGTATCTGTGGGGAGGAAGGTGATCTCCGTGTCTTACTCTTCCACCATCTTCAAGGTCCCCCCCACACTCAGTTTAGTGCCAGGATTTCTGGAGAAGAAAAGAATAAGAGACTTGTTTTATTGATCTCTGTGAAATGAGTGAAGAAGACTTAATAGAGTGAGACGTTCTGACGTTAATGTTAACAAAGGCAACAGGAAATGTTCTTCATAATTTACTTTGTTTTAACTTAGATCAATTAAAGACATTGCTTCCACTATCAAAAAACTTTCAGGATCCAGCAAGTATAAATTCTACTTTTTTTTAAATTCCCCTTTAGATCCCTACCCACAACCATCATATTATAGAAAAATGCTTTCACATTTCTCACAAGATACGTCCTTTAGGAATTAAAGGAAACATTACCTATGACTTAGAATGTATTAGCATAGGATCACTTCATCATAAGAAATACATCCTCACTTGCTGAAAGAGATTTCAACTATAATTGTTACTTGCATTACTTTTATGGTCAGGATTAATGAAGATACTTTCATTATCAATTAAGAATATGCAAATCAGCCATATTATGGGACTCACCAATGAGTCCAAGAGTACTTCAGAATAGATCATGTCTGTTATTGGATTGGAAGAATCAATATTGTGAAAATGACTATATTACCCAAAGCAATCTACAGATTCAGTGCAATACCTATCAAAGTACGAATGGCATTTTTCACAGAATTAGAACAAAAAATTTCACAGTTTGTAAGATAACACAAAAGACACCGAAAAGCCAAAGGAATCTTTTTTTTACATCTTTATTGGACTATAATTGCTTTACAATGGTGTGTTAGTTTCTGCTTTATAACAAACTGAATCAGTTATACATATACATATATTCCCATATCTCTTCCCTCTTGCATCTCCCTCCCTCTCACACTCCCTATCCCACAACTCTAGGTGGCCACAAAGTACCGAGTTGATCTCCCTGTGCTATTCGGCTGCTCCCCACTAGCTATCTATTTTACGTTGGGGAGTGTATATATGTCCATGCCACTCTCTCACTTCGTCCCAGCATAGCCTTCCCCCTCACCATATCCTCAAGTCCATTGTCCAGTAGGTCTGTGTCTTTATTCCTGTCTTACACCTAGGTTCTTCATGACATTTTTTCTTAGATTCCATATATATGTGTTAGCATATGGTATTTGTCTTTCTCTTTCTGACATACTTCACTCTGTATGACAGACTCTATATCCATCCACCTCACTACAAATAACTCAATTTCATTTCTTTTCAGGGCTGAGTAATATTCCATTGTATATATGCGCCACATCTTCTTTTTATTACTATCTTTATTGGGGTATAATTGTGTTACAATGGTGTGGTATTTTCTGCTTTATAACAAAGTGAATCAGTTATACATATAAATATGTTCCCATATCTCTTCCCTCTTGCATCTCCCTCCCTCCCACCCTCCCTATACCACCCTTCCAGGCAGTCACAAAGCACCGAGCTGATATCCATGTGATATGCGGCTGCTCACACTAGCTATCTACCCTACGTTTGGTAGTGTATATATGTCCATCCATCTCTCTCGCTTTCTCACATCTCACACTTTCCCCTCCCCATATCCTCAAGTCCATTCTCCAGTAGGTCTGTGTCTTTATTCCTGTCTTACCGCTACGTTCTTCATGACATTTTTTTACTTAAATCCCATATATGTGTTAGCATATGGTATTTGTCTTTCTCTTTCTGATATACATCACTCTGTATGACAGACTCTAGGTCTATCCACCTCATTACAAATAGCTCAAATTCGTTTCTTTTTATGGCTGAGTAATATTCCATTGTATATATGTGCCACATCTTCTTTATCCATTCATCCGATGACGGGCACTTAGGTTGTTTCAATCTCCAGGTTACTGTAAAGAGAGCTGCAATGAAAATTTGGGTACATGACTCTTTTTGAATTTTGGTTTTCTCAGGGTATATGCCCAGTAGTGGGATTGCTGGGTCATATAGTAGTTCTATTTGTAGTTTTTAAAGGAACCTACATACTGTTCTCCATAGTGGCTGTACCCATTCATATTCCCACAAGCAGTGCAGGAGTGTTCCCTTTTCTCCACACCCTCTCCAGCATTTATTTTTTCTAGATATTTTGATGATGGAAGTTCTGACTGGTGTATCTCATTGTAGTTTTGATTTACATTTCTCTAATGATTAATGATGTTTAACATTCTTTCATGTGGTTGCTGGCAGTCTGAATATCTTCTTTGGAGAAATGTCTATTTTCGTCTTCTGCCCATTTTTGGATTGGGTTTTTTGTTTTTTTCTTATTGAGCTGCAGGAGCTGCTTGTAAATTTTGGAAATTAATCCTTTGTCAGTTGCTTCACATGCAAATATTTTCTCCCATTCTGATGGTTGTCTTTCGGTCTTGTTTATGGTTTCCTTTGCTGTGCAAAAGCTTTGAAGTTTCATTAGGTCCCATTTGTTTATTTTTGTTTTTATTTCCATTTCTCTCGGAGGTGGGTCAAAAAGGATCTTGCTGTGATTTATGTCATAGAGTGTTCTGCCTATGTTTTCCTCTAAGAGTTTGATAGTTTCTGGCCTTACATTTAGGTCTTTAATCCATTTTGAGCTTATTTTTTGTGTAAGGTGTTAGGGCATGATCTAATCTCATAGTTTTACATGTACCTGTCCAGTTTTCCCAGCACCACTTATTGAAGAGGCTGTCCTTTCTCCACTGTACATTCCTGCCACCTTTATCAAAGATAAGGTGACCATAATGACGTGGGTTTATCTCTGGGCTTTCCAACTTATTCCATTAATCTATCTTTCTGTTTGTGTGCCAGTACCATACTGTCTTGATTACTGTAGCTATGTAGTATAGTCTGAAGTCAAGCAGGCTGATTCGTCCAGATCCGTTTTTCGTTCTCAAGATTGCTTTGGCTATTCGGGGTCTTTTGTGTTTCCATACAAATTGTGAAATTATTTGTTCTAGTTTGGTGAACAATGCCAGTGGTAGTTTGATAGGGATCGCATTGAATCTGTAGATTGCTTTGGGTAGTAGAGTCATTTTCACAAGGTTGATTCTTCCAATCCAAGAACATGGTATATCTCTCCATCTATTTGTATCATCTTTAATTTCTTTCATCAGTGTCTTATAATTTTCTGCATACAGGTCTTTTGTCTCCTTAGGTAGGTTTATTCCTAGATGCTTTATTCATTTTGTTGCAATGGTAAATGTGAGTGTTTTCTTGATTTCACTTTCAGATTTTTCATCATTAGTGTATAGTAATGCAAGAGATTTCTGTGCATTAATTTTGTATCCTGTTACTTTACCAAATCCATTGATTAGCTCTAGTAGTTTTCTGGTAGCATCTTTAGGATTCTCTATGTATAGTATCATGTCATCTGCGAACAGTGACAGCTTTACTTCTTCTTTTCCGATTTGGATTCCTTTTATTTCCATTTTTTCTTGTTTGCTGTGTCTAAAACTTCCAAAATTATGTTGAAAAAGAGTGGTGAGAGTGGTTAATCTTATCTTGTTCCTGATCTTAGTGGAAATGTTTTCAGTTTTTCCCCATTGAGGATGATGTTGGCTGTGGGTTTCTCATATATGACCTTTATTACATTGAGGAAAGTCCCCTCTATGCCTACTTTTGGCAGGGTTTTTATCATAAATGGGTGTTGAATTTTGTCAAAAGCTTTCTCTGCATCTATTGAGATGATCATATGGTTTTTCTCCTTCAATTTGTTAATATGCTTTATCACATTGATTGATTGCCATATATTGAAGAATACTTTCATTCCTGGAATAAACCCCACTTGATCATGGTGTATGATCCTTTTAATGTGCTGTTGGATTCTGTTTGCTAGTATTTTTTTGAGGATTTTTGCATCTATGTTCTTCAATGATATTGGCCTGTAGTTTTCTTTCTTTGTGACATCCTTGTCTGGTTTTGGTATCAAGGTGATGGTGGCCTTGTAGAATGAACTTGGGTGTGTTCATCCCTCTGATATGTGATGGAAGAGTTTGAGAAATATTGTTGTTAGCTCTTCTCTTAATGTTTGATAGAATTCGCCTGTGAAGCAATCTGGTCCTGGGCTTTTGTTTGTTGGAAGGTTTTTAATCACAGTTTCAATTTCAGTGCTTGTGTTTGGTCTGTTCATATTTTCTGTTTCTTCCTGATTCAGCCTTGGCAGGTTGTGCATTTGTAAGAATTTCTCCATTTCTTCCAGGTTGTCCATTTTAGTAGCAAAGAGTTGCTTGTAGTAATCTCTCATGATCTTTTGTATTTCTGCAGTGTCAGTTGTTACTTCTCCTATTTCTTTTCTAATTCTATTGATTTGAGTCTTCTCCCTTTTTTTCTTGATGAGTCTGGCTAATGGTTATCTATTTGTTTATCTTCTCAAAGAACCAGCTTTTAGTTTTATTGATCTTTGCTATTGTTTCCTCCATTTCTTTTTCATTTATTTCTGATCTGATTTTTATGATATCTTTCCTTCTGCTAAATTTGGGGGGTTTTGTTTTTCTTTTTCTAATTGCTTTAGGTGCAAGGTTAGGCTGTTTATTCGAGATGTTTCCTGTTTCTTAAGGTGGGCTTGTATTGCTATAAACTTCTCTCTTACAACTGCTTTTGCTGCATCCCATAGATTTTGGGTCGTAGTGTCTCCATTATCATTTTTTTCTAAGTATTTTTTTATTTCCTCTTTGATTTTTTGAGTGATCACTTCGTTATTGAGTAGTGTATTGTTTAGCCTCCATGTGTTTGTATTTTT
The DNA here is from genome assembly GCF_003676395.1 of Aethalodelphis obliquidens. Classification (NCBI taxonomy): domain Eukaryota; kingdom Metazoa; phylum Chordata; class Mammalia; order Artiodactyla; family Delphinidae; genus Aethalodelphis; species Aethalodelphis obliquidens. Next base: position 2,102,183 of record NW_020838063.1, read on the forward strand.
TACAGGTCTTTTCCTGTAATTGATATCTAGTCTCATGGCGTTGTGGTCAGAAAAGATACTTGATGCAATTTCAATTTTCTTAAATTTACCAAGGCTTGATTTGTGACCCAAGATATGATCTATCCTGGAGAATATTCCATGACCACTTGAGAAAAATGTGTATTCTGTTGTTTTTGGATGGAGTGTCCTATAAATATCAATTAAGTCCATCTTGTTTAATGTATCATTGAAAGCTTGTGTTTCCTTATTTATTTTCATTTTGGATGATCTGTCCATTGGTGAAAGTGGGGTGTTGAAGGCCCCTACTATGAATGTTTTATTGTCAACTTCCCCTTTTATGGCTGTTAGTATTTGCCTTATGTATTGAGGTGCTCCTATGTTAGGTGCATAAATATTTCCAATTGTTATATGTTCTTCTTGGATCAATTCCTTGATCATTATGTAGTGTCCTTCTTTGTCTCTTCTAATAGTCTTTATTTTAAGGTCTATTTTGTCTGATATGAGAATTGCTACTCCAGCGCTCTTTCGGTTTCCATTTGCATGGAATATCTTTTTCCATTCTCTTACTTTCAGTCTGTATGTTTCTCTAGGTCTGATGTGGGTCTCTTGTAGGCAGCATGTATATGGGTCTTGTTTTTGTTTACATTCAGTCAATCTGTGTCTTTTGCTGGGAACATTGAGTCCATTTACATTTAAGGTAATTATCGATATGTACATTCCTATTCCCATTTTCAAAATTGTTTTAGGTTCGTTGTTGTATGTCTTTTCCTTCTCTTGTGTTTCTTGCCTAGATAAGTTCCTTTAGCATTTGTTGGAAAGCTGGTTTGGTGGTGCTGAACTCTCTCAGCTTTTGCTTGTCTGTAAAGGTTGTAAATTCTCCATCAAATCTGAATGAAATCCTTGCTGTGTAGAGTAATCTTGGCTGCAGATTTTTCTCCTTCATCACTTTCAATATGTTCTGTCACTCCCTTCTGGCTTGCAGAGTTTCTGCTGAAAGATCAGCTATTAACCTTATGGGGATTCCCTTGTGTGTTATTTGTTGTTTTTCCCTTGCTGCTTTTAATATGCTTTCTTTGTATTTAATTTTTTACAACTTGATTAATATGTGTCTTGGTGTATTTCTCCTTGGATTTATTCTGTATGGGACTCTCTGTGCTTCCTAGACTTGATTAACTATTTCCTTTCCCATATTAGGGAAGTTTTCAACTATAATCTCTTCAAATATTTTCTCAGTCCCTTTCTTTTTCTCTTCTTCTTCTGGAACCCCTATAATTCGAATGTTGGTGCGTTTAACGTTGTCCCAGATGTCTCTGAGACTGTCCTCAATTCTTTTCATTCTTTTTTCTTTATTCTGCTCTGCAGTAGTTATTTCCACTATTTTCGTTTCCAGGTCACTTATCCGTTCTTCTGCCTCAGTTATTCTGCTCTTGATCCCATCTAGAGTATTCTTCATTGCACTTATTGTGTTGTTCATCATTGTTTGTTTCATCTTTAGTTCTTCTAGGTCCTCGTTAAATGTTTCTTGAATTTTAACTATTCTATTTCCATGAATTTGGATCATCTTTACTATCATTATTCTGAATTCTTTTTCAGGTAGACTGCCTATTTCCTCTTCATGTGTTAGATCTGGTGGGTTTTTACCTTGCTCTTTCATCTACTGTGTGTTTTTTTGTCTTCTCATTTTGCTTATCTTACTGTGTTTGGGATCTCCTTTTTCCAGGCTGCAGGTTCGTAGTTCCCATTGTTTTTGTTGTCTGTCCACAGTGGCTAAAGTTGGTTCAGTGGGTTCTGTTGGCTTACTGGTGGAGGGGAGTAGTGCCTGGGTTCCGGTGGATGTGTCTCTCTGGTGGGCAGGTCCATGTCTGCTGGTGTGTTTTGGGGTGTCTGTGGACTTATTATGATTTTAAGCAGCGTCTCTGATAATGGGTGGGGTTGTGTTCCTGTTTTGCTAGTTGTTTGGCATAGGTTGTCCAGCACTGTAGCTTGCTGGTCGTTGAGTGAAGCTGGGTGCTGGTGTTGAGATGGAGATCTCTTGGAGATTTTCTCCATTTGATATTATGTGGAGCTGGGAGGTCTCTTGTTGACCAGTGTCCTGAAGTTGGCTCTCCCACCTCAGCGGCACAGCACTGACTCCTGGCTGCAGCCCCAAGAGCCTTTCATCCACACAGCCTAGAATCAAAGGGAGAAAATGTAGAGAGAAAGAATTAGTAGAAGTAGGAGGAAAGAAAGAAAGAAAGAGAGAGAGAAAGAAAGAAAGAAAGAAAGAAAGAAAGAAAGAAAGAAAGAAAGA